>NC_092531.1:10000000-10314333 GCF_037038585.1 Patagioenas fasciata | reverse complement strand
AACCCAAATTCCTGCTCAATCCTCTCCCCAATATGTAACAGAAAATAAAAATTATCACTCCCCTGCTGCTGCCAAACATTTAAAAAGAAAAAAATTACCAACAACTTAGCACTAACAGGCAGTTAATACACCAGTATTTAGTTCCTGTCAGCTCCTTGATTACAATTCTATGCTTTACTAAACAACATCTTCCCCTTTGACTCAGCACAGGGCTATTACTGGCCTCTGGAGAGGAAGGATTTAAGGACAGAAACAGCGAGCAGGAAATTCTTTATATCAAAGGAGGCAAAACTGTTTCTCTAAAAACACTGACACGCATCTCAAAACACTAAAGGGCAGGATGCTTTCTAATGCCAGTCTTAAAGGTTTAGTCACGGCTAAAAAATTAACTACTCATCTATCTAGTTCTCTGCTTGAGTTCAGAAACTGGACAGTAAGTGGGAAAATCCTTAGTCTTTATTGTTTTTCCTACATTTCTCAGTCTTTATCCTTTCTCCTTAAGCAGCAACAGGCTATATGCTGACTAAAAGCAATCCCAGAGTACATTGGAACTAAAGATTCTACAGCCCTAGCCATAAACCCTAGCTCAGGCTGGTTTCCCACATGTCCAATACAGCCACAGCCAGCAGGACTCAGCCCCCATGTATAGACTATGAAAAGAGGGCGGCTTTTGCCAACAGAATTTACTGGAAGTGTTACCTAGACAAAAGTCTCAGAAAAAAAATTCAGCTTTGGCTGACATTACAGGAGACCTAATTAAATAGTTGATTTTTTTTTTTTTTCCTCTCTAGGCAAAGAGCTGTGTTAGGTCCCATCAGAGGTTTGCTGATAGACTGTTTAATGATAATACCATAGAACTCATCTAGTTTCCTTATATCCATAATGCAGACATTCTCAACTAAGAGCACTAGATGGTCTGTGAATCTGAGATAAGATTTTATCCTGTAAAGACTCTGAAGAAATTACTTTTCAATAGTTACCCATTTACACAGCTGCTTTTGGATTGTTGCTTCTTCAATTTGAAGGGAGCACGGAGTACACTGTACAGCCTGAATTTACCCTAAGACACATAGCTATGACTCATCCCCGTACTTTTGCTGCACTTACTTGTGAGCAAACAACTACTCCCTGGCCAGATGGGTAGATGCCACATGTCAGTCCAGATTTAGTGACAGGAGGAAAAACTTGCATGCAGCAGTTTAAGCATTTGCAATGCATGGGACTTTTTCCAAGCAGATATTCAGTAGGCTAGGTGCTTCTTGGAGCCACTGCTCTCAAAGCTATAGGCCTTACTTGCACATGGTGTTTCCTCCCCCAGTATCATGCAAGGATGCTATTTTCTGACACACATATACAGCAGTGCACAGCTGTGTTCAGCTCTGCTCCTAGACATGCATTCTGGACAACAGTGGCAGGAAGGAAGAGAGCACTTCGGAGCTCTACACTGATTCATTAGAAAAGTGCTTCTCCATGATACTGGATTCTGCAGTTGAATATCCTTAAAATTAGTTTGGGTAGCACCAGTTTTTTGGGGAGGGGGTGTGTGTGTTTTTGTTTGTTTGTGGGTTTTTGTTTGTTTTATTTTGTTTTGTTTGTTGGGGTTTTTCTCCATATTAAATACTACAACCCAAAATAAAACAAGACTAAGCCAACTTGCTCTGTCAACGTCTATGGTGGACACAGTCCCCAGTGCTGTATTTCACGCTGTGTGATTGTCTGCATCATCCCCAGACTACCCTGGAAGTAAGCCAAAAGTTATTTTTGTTGCTCACTCCATTATTTTCTTCAGTCTACGACAAAATATGAAGATGAGACTCATCTTCACCAATTTTAAATACAGAGAGATTACTATCAGCAAATACTAAACATTTCACATTACAAATACGCTGGTTTGCCCGTTTTCTCAGATATACCAATGCTTTTACCTACCACTAGAGCAGACTGCGCGAAATCCTGCTATCTTGATGCAAAGCACACTATGAACTCCGCCATGAGGAATGGCATTTAGTTCATGTTGGCTGTCAGAGTGGGCTGCAGTTCTGAGCCCATTACAGGATGGTCGGGCTAAGGTTATGCCTCTCAGTTTTATTGGAGAGAGACTGTAGCTTCCACATTGTGCCCTTGCAGGTTTCTACAGTGACTCCATGAAAGACAAATCACTAATGTTTAAAAGTTTTCACTCCGGATCCTAAAATTCTATTGCCTTAGAGATACAAACAAATCCCAGAACACATACAGCACAACACTAAGTCACAATGCTACACATCTATTCCATCTCTTCCAAACATATCACTCTCATGTACACAGATCTGGAGATGTAGGCCATAGCTGTCCACAGGGACACAATTATTTTCCAAGATCATTATTCTGCTACAGTTAACATACAAAAGAATAGAATGAAATCAACCTGCTGTATAGTTTGCCTTTCCTGAACTTGGATTTTCTGGTTCTAGGATCGCTACCGTTACTCCTCTGAGAATTAGAAGCACATTGGTCATAGCCTAAGGAGCAACAGATACATGGCATAGGAGAAACAACCACACTTTATACATTTTTCTAACAGATGGATCAGAGGCCCTCTCGCCTTGCTTTAAAACAAAGGGAAATAAAACAGAGGGGCTTACAACTAGTTCTTAAATCAAAATGCCCCTTTCTTATCAAGTGGAAAGCCTGCAGGAAGACAGACGTCAGCCCATGAGATACAGTCATTACACACCCCTACCTTCAACAAAAGTTTTATTTTTCAACCAGCATACAAGATGTTACGGCTTTCTTGTAAAGAAAGAAAAAACAACCTGTACAATTATGATGTTCTCTAATTTTCACAGAAATCTATAGAAAGTGTTCCATTGGCCTTAAGACCTTAGAAATTGGACCTGTAATAAGAGGTGCCCTTCTCACTTTGCTCCAAATTGCTTCAAATGGCCTAATCAAACATATGCAGCAAGTGTCATGAGGTCTGTCTCTTTGACTGTTGCACCTCAGAGGTGAAAAAGAAAGCATGAGCATCAAGGCCTACAGAAGGAATACAAGCAATCTGTTCCATAGAGCTGATGCACTGAACAGAAACATCCTATAGTTCATCACTTTGATGCTGACAATTAAGTGCAAATTGCTTCTTACTAAACCAGAATCCATTAAGGCTACTAAGATTAAGATCACCAGAATATTAAAAAAAAATAATAATAAAATATATACATATATTTCAATCCATTTTGCCTATATTCTTATGCTTATAGCAGTAGCAATGAAAATTTCATTCATGTATATTTAACACGTTTAGAACAGCTATTTCCCTAAATAAGAGAAAGTTATTTGGCTTGGTTGAACCATCCCTGTTAAAATGACAGACCTTAACCCTTCCCACTCAAACACTCCTTAGAGTTGAGTCACATTAATTCTCCATCCTCCTCCTGCCTCTAAAAAAGCATTCAAAAAAATCACACTAATTCCCCTATGAGTTTATAAATGTTATAATATCAAAGGTGAATGTACACTTTCCTCCTATCTTTTTCTTTTTTTTTTATTACCAGCCATGTGCTGGTAATAGCTAAAAAAAAAAAAATCTGTATTTGACCATACTACTTTTAGCCTGTGGTAAGGTAAAGATGCTTCTAGACACCTCTCAGGCCTCCACTATGGAATAATAGCCATTCAGTAACGCAAAAACTGATGGCTGAGTCAAATCTCCCTTTGATATTTTTATATGAGTTCTTGATCCGAGTTTCCTTAAGAAGAGGAGGCATATCTTACTAGAAGAAGTATCACACAGCTTCAGATAAGCATTGGCCCTTCTAGCAGCAGGTTCACAATTGTCTTTGCCAAAAACTATGTTCCTCTATGACACTAAAATTAAAACCTAACTGGACATACAGATAACTGCTTCTGTCATCCTTAGTCCATTTTACACATGCCAACTCACAGATAATGTTCTAGAAATCACAGAAGAATGTGGGTTGGAAGAAGGGTTGCTAGTCCAGCTTGCTCATCAAAGCAGGTCTAATTTTGAAGTTACCACAATATGGCTTTATCTTATAATAAAGTTGCCAGACATCTTAAGGCCACTGAAGCATGTGCTTACATCCACGCTTTCCACATCTTATCCAAAACCAGAAAGTGAGATGTTTACATTGGCAGTAATTCCTGTGGAAGTTTATAAGGTAACATCACAGGTGGAGAAAGGGCTTATATACTTCTCCGAGCTTATAAAATCCAAATTAAAAGCATTCCCTGATGACAGCTGTGGGTTCTAGCTTGAAACCATCTCAGACTCCAGTCAACACTATGAGTTGAAATTATGCTTATGCATGTACCATTGACTTAGGGCACTTCAGTCTTGGTTGTGTCAGAAGATACACTTTGTTTTTCTCGGTTGAAAATGCTCAAAACCAGTCTAGCTGATAGACAACCCCAAATGCTTGATTTTACCTTTACCCTTTGCCTCTTGGCAAAATGTTACAGCAAAGTGAATTAGTAGAAGAGAAAATTGCTGAAAGGTCCTCAAGTTGTTTCTTTGAAACCAGATGGCCATGAGAACCCTTACAAATGAAATTATACTAACTTTCAGGAATGCCACAATCAAGATGGAATAAAAAACAGGTATTATTTACAAAAAGAGGAGTAGCTTATTATAGGGAATGCCGTCTCAAAGAAAAGAAGTTCAGAGAGTATATTCTTTGGGAAGGGAAGTACAGCTACAAGCTTTCCCTGTCCTGAGGATAAATGCAGTATTAAATCATCAAAAGTTTTTCCAAAACTACATTTAAAATGTATTTAGTGGGTAAAGCTTAATTGATCCAACTTGGTTCTCTGCGATTCAATGATGCCCATAAACCAGAAGCCGTGCAATATCCCTTCAGGGAGTTTGTTCTCTGCAGTGAATCATGAAGGAGTAAAATTTAGATAATAGCTCTTTTCATCACTATTTCGACCTGAAATAGATCCTAATAATGAATTTATTGCAGCAATTTATGTTATTTTTGTATTTTCAGATGCAACTTCCTAGTGAGATATTCAAATTGTACCAAGATAAACATTTTCTTCAGCAGGGCTAATGAGGTTTCAGCTTTCAAGCAGATAATCAGACCCGTATATATGATCAGTTCAGATTGCTTCAGACACAATCTGTTCCATAGCAAACCAACAACTGCATATTCATCTGTGGGGGAATCCTGTGTCATCTTTAAGGATGGTTCAGCTGAAAACACTACAAGGGAACCTATTATTATTACAGCAAATAAGAAACCAAAGAGCCACTGGTGTTAAAGAGAAATATTTTAAAAGGTATATGGCTTTTGACTGTTTTCGCAATGAAGGATCATGATTGCTGCATTCTGTAGAACCAAAAGATTACAGCCAGGGTTGGTTAGAATGACGGATGCCAACAGATGCCAAATATGTGCAACAGTTGAGGCCCTAAACACCCTTACCAGACATAAGTTTTACTGGAGGCCTCCACATCTGTTGATATTTCAACAGACCTGCTCTGCTTCACATGCACAGAACTACATGAAGTAAAATAAAGACTTGATCTGCTTTCCTTGGAAACAGGTGAGCTCTGTTACCCAGATATTTATCATTATTTTTGAAAAGCATAAAATAATTGTATTTCATCCTAAAGAAGAGGAGTTTTAAAGAATTTACAATACAGATCTTCATTGGATACTATGCCATCTTCTTAAGCATGATTTGCAAGAGAACATCAAACAACTGGCTAGAGCAACTGCATTGAAGAAAATGAAAGAGAAAGGAAGTTTCTAAAATTATATTTTCTGTACTTCACATGAGAAACTTGTGTTACAACTTACAAGGACAGGCTAAAGTGTCATCTGAACTTTAACTCAATCTAACACGATTCATTATAGACCTTTTTATTTATTTTTATTTTTATAAATAGCCTGCAACAGCAAAAAGTTAGCAGAAGTTTTAGAAGCAATTATTGCAACATTTGGGGTGAAAAATTAAAATCGCATCTCTCAATTAAAAAGAAAGTTAACGGAATTTTTTGTAGTCTTATTTCACATGCACACACATAATTATAGTTCTAATATTTTCTAACAGAGATGTTAATGAATGGATAGTTGCTTATTTAAAAGTATTACCAGAGAGTTCATCTCACGCCTGCATAAATCTCAACTATAGCACTTAATCTTCTTGTATAAATACCAGTCATACTTCTCCCATAAGAATTTTTTTGTAAGCACTTAAAATTGTATCATACTATTTAAATCAGAAGCATAAAAATGTGATATAAAATGTAAAACACTATTAGGAAGTGGCTGGAGAACAGTTGCTTTGCTCTGTATCTTATACCTTCAAAACAGAAATCTAAAGTAGAGAAAGACTTATAATAGCAGTTAATGAATATATAAGTAGGCTGCAATTAATTCAGCAGATATGTTCCTTTTTTAAACTTTCCTTCTGTATTATAGTCTTCCTTTTTATCTCATTTTGCTCGGTCCAACTCTTCTGACAGCTATCAACAGCAATAGCTAAAAATACCACAGGTCTTCCTACAGAAAACCCTACCAATATTGACTGCTAAATCCAGTAGTGCATTTCAATTTGATGACTCATATCTCTTATTTAATTTTAATCTCCCTTCCTTTCATGTTGAGGACCTGAAGTTTTACAGTTTCATTACAGCGTGCTCCTTTGCCTTCTCTCATATACCTAAGACTAAGTAGGACAAAAAGGAAAAGCCTACGGTGGCTGTCACTAGCACAGTTGTGCTGTTTTGGTAGCAGGCTTTAGCAACTTACAGTCTCTCTAAAGCTTAAACAAAAGGAGCAGAAACAGGAAAAATTCTTAGTAATGTCACTCTGCTTGCCACAGAGTAGTAAGGTTTAAGAAGGAGGTATCTGTTTTCTCTTTCCTCTTCCTTCCCCAGAATGCTCAAGCCTATAGAAACTATAAGAACAGCCACATTCTGATTTTAAGTTGTGCATTAAACAGAACCAAAAGAGATGTTCAAATCTAAGACTTAAGTGTTTGTTATTGTGAGTTTTTACTGTCCTGCTCAAACAGAATGACTGCACTTACATGTGGCTATGATTAAGGTTGTGCTGTCACTTGTTATTTAAGATAACCAGTTTGTTTTTTGATTAGTCATTTCAAGGTCAGATCAGTCCATCTTGTCATGTGTTTTGGTAGAGACTGGGACTCAACTTGGACAGATAAAAGATATTTCTATCATACATTTCCGTTAAACATCTGCAGCTGCTTCTGACTCAGATTCGGTTTAGATACGTAAGCATAGGCATATGAAACTCCAGCATACAGGCAGGCCCTCAAAACATCTAGTCTTCTTTAAAAAACAAAACAAACCAGAAAGTTCCTAGAAAGTTTGGTACTCATTTCAGGACTAGTAGTGCTAAATCAATGACTATGTACATTTACAGTTGTAAGAGATGGCGGGATCAAAATATTTACCCTCATGCTGGTTGGTGCTTTTCGACATTTGTGAGCTTATACCTACAAATGTGCAAGTCCACAGTTGTAACATGAACCCAGTTCTCATTCATCCAAATAAATGTGAGAGGAGAAAACTGAGTATATGATCTAATAGCATATGGTATGTGTTTTCCAAAAGCAAACCAAAGCTAGTTGCTCAAGGCACTTTGACATTATGAATATAGCATACTCCCTATTCTAAGTCCTTAATTCAATGATCTATATCATACAGCTGCCTACAGTCACCAGGCCATCAGTGAACTTGAGAGATAATAGCAGCATTTGTTCACAGAAAGTTTGAGGTTTTGATTTTGCAAAAGATTATTTAAAATATAATTAGCTTCTGACAGTCAAATTAATTCCAGATTTGTTTTTTCCTATGTTGCAATGAAAAACAGCTTAAACTCTGAAAATGTCAGTTAACTGTCAAGCTATTATATATTTAACTACCACATTGCACTTACGAGGAAACGACATTTGAATAAACAGATGGTGTTGCTATGGGGTTATCATCATTAGTATAAGCTGTAGAAGCACACATTTGACTCTGGAAATGGCAGATAGGAAGGACAAGAAAACTGCATGTTATACTGGGCATTTCCAGCAGCAAAACCATGATTATACTAAATTTTTGTTTCATTCTTCCACTTAATAACATAGTTTTACTTGTCTGGGTTGCTTGAATTCCTGAGAACTAAATAAGAACTGAATCTTGCTAGCTAATTCTCAACTAATTTCAGGAGTATTTGCATTCCTATCTCCTTTGCTCCCTCCTACGAAATCCCTGGAAAAGTTGATGTATAATTTTGGTTACTTCATCCAATCATTGATGTAGCTGGGAGTCTATTGAGAATAGATTGTCATGCTGGTTTAGGAACATGATCACCAGTAGGCAGCTAACATATTGAGTCAATGTTATTTAAACAGCTAGTGTATAATAATAATAATAATTTTAAGAGCTATGAAAATAAAGAAATAGAGTATTCCAATTCATCCAAAGAAATGCAAATAGAAAGACTGTAAAGATTTTCATGATACACATCATTACTTGTATTAGGAGTTGAACTTCACTGAAAATGGACATCACACTAGGAGAGAGGCACTGTCTTATTTCAAAGAATTGCTTTAAAAATGCAACATCTAGAAATTTTCCAAACTATGACGTAATTTTCATCTGCTTAGGCACTGAAGAAAATAGCATTTCAAATTAGTACCAAGAGGGAATGAAACGGTAATCATGGACAATTTTTCATCAGCTGGTTTTATAAGTGAATAATAATTCAAGAACGCTGGATATAATTTTGACACTATACTTGTGGATTACTTTGAGATTTAAAAAGTGACTGGTTAGATTTCATTTTGACCTGCTTGTATTTCAGTCATGTACATATAGAAAAATAACAACCATTAACCAATCAGTTCAGCAACACTTAGAAGAGCATTTCCACAAAAGTAATTCTGATATGCAGCAGGGACTGTGCTTATTACTTCAAAATTCCTCTGTGTACTAATACAAGGATGAACCTGCAGGAAAAACCTTAAGCTCTCTTGAAAACCTTACCACTAATACGCTGCTGCACTATGAAATCTAGCAAAGTCATATCAGTTGCTGGCAAAGATTAAAATACGACAAACAGGAAAATCCCATTACTTACATAATGGTCTAATAATAGTTCCGTGTCAGAATCTCAGTGAACTTTTAGACAAATGATAGCATTTTATGTACAGCCATTTCCAGGGCAATGGGAGTATGGAGGTACTGAGCAAAATGAGGGCACGAAAGAAAAACAGTAACATGTTAAACTGAACAAAAACCAGCCCATAAAAATATCAGCGGGAACCATTTTCCAGGTGTAATACAGTAAAATAAGAATGTGAAAGATCATGTATTACAGTAGACAGAAGTAAATATGCTTATTTTGTTAACAACAAAATAGTACAGTAAGGACACTTACCTACATTTTTATAGACACCACACAAATCACTCTTCAAAGAACTTAAATTCTGAGGGGTTTTTTTGCTGTTGTAAAAATCCTGGTTTTGATCTGGAACAGAAGTTTCTATGCATTACAACCAGAAAAGTTTCTTTCTGTGGTTACCAAACATCTGACACTAACAGCAAACAGATTAGATGTTTTACTACCCAGTATTATAACCTTTGGAACAGCTATTTCCACTTTTAAGGGAATTTTGTTCATAAAGAACAACTGTTAGATTTGCATAGGCTACCTGTTAACCTGACGTAGAAGAGGTCATAATAAAATATTCCAATTCACAAATAAAAAGGACTTTGCACTGTCCTTGGGATACATATCTCAGGTCCCTGAGAACAAATCCCCAAACCAAGTTGCTGGGCAAATTTGTTTCCATATCTTTTTTCACGTTGTTCTGTAGAATTATGAGCACCCCCATGCCCTCCCTCCTTCAAAGTGGGATGTAACTGCATTTTATTTGCAGTATACCTCACAGTGATGATAAAGCTTTCGTACTCTACTGATAATGAAAAAGTGAAGTATAGATAGCTGCATGTAAGTAGAACCTTATTGCCACGTACAAGGCCAGTATTCTCTACGCAGAAGTACTATTTTAGCATCTTTTAAAGCCATTGCTATTTACAATGGAGACCAAGTAGCACAATCATTAATTTCATTGATATCATTGTGCCTAGCATTCAGATATCTTTCCAACACACTCCAGATCATTACCACTAACCAGAGATTAGAACCCCTGACATTTTACCCCCCAAAATAAGCATACAAACAGTTTCAGTCCACCTGCAAAAACAAAGCCATCCAGGAAATTATAAACAATCTGAATTACATGTTAGGTCTGCAATAATGAATTGTAAATAAGATATTGTAATGGTTATAAACTACCTCAGAGCATTCAGCCAGGAGTTGGTTTGTGAACAGTTTTTATAATTCTTTCAGCAATGAAGAAGCAGCACCCTAGGAAAAGAATAACTTCACAAGCCAAGATAATGAATGCATACAAATTGAGATTCCTCCCCACTCCTCTCAGAGGCAACACTTCCTGCTCTCACAATTTTATCATGACTCACACTATTTTTAGTGCTTTTCTTAGAGTCTTTGCTGCTGGAATCATGCCTGAGAGTCTTAGCATTAATTTTAAAAGAAGAGATTTCCACTCCCCTGCATCCTGAGAAAAGCTTGAAAATGTGAAACCAGTGCAGCCTACAGGCTAAAAAAACTAGAATGAACAGAAAAAATTCAAGGTGGGCTTCATTTTATTTGAAAAAAAAACTTCATTATTTCTAAGCTGATTCCTTGAGTAGCAGAAGCCAGAGAATGCATCAGCTCCTCACAGCTGAGTGTCTGCTGGAATCTCTCCAGAGCAGATGTAAGGCACCTCAGCAGTTTTCCATGGAAAAAAATATGCAATGCCACTTTAACTGCTCTTTCTATGCAGTAGATATTCTTTCTCTTCAGAATACTAATCCAGCTTCTCTTAAAAGTTATAATTTTAAAGAGAATACTTGACCTTTTGAACTAAGAATTATTTCATGCACACATTATTTTTTGTTTACAACAAGATAATTTTCTTTCTCTTCTCTGAAAAGCTAACTCTTCTGCAACTAAGAGCATCTTCCAGGAGCAGATAAAACTAAGAGTTAGATTACCTGCAAGAAAGGTGTAAATACATGTTAAGAAGGAATATAAAATCAGGCTTCCTTAGGGGAAAGATGATGCTTTTACATTTGCCTTAATATAGCTACTTGCTTTTAATTATATGTGCAGTTGGAATTTAAAAGTGAACGTTAAATAGATTATCTGCTTTTATTTTATTATTGAGCAGTTTTTAAAAGCTACCACTAGATGGTGCAACATCTTCAATAATTCATAAATCTACAGCACTTCCGTGTGCATCTTCCTTCCTCAACCCCGAAATGCATTCAGCAAAAGCAGGAGACACCACACAATTGCAAAGCAAACTTAATCTTCTATAATTTCTGTCCATAAGCAGTCAAAACTAGCTTTCCCCTAGACATAATGATTCACTCCCTTCTTTGGCACATCTTTTAAACAAGAGGGAAAATGAAACTGCTATGATTCCCGATGTCTCTGAGAGCTACAGCCAGTGACAAGCCACTGCAGATCAGGGTATCCAGAATGCTGTTCTTGGACTTAAGAAACACAAATTCAGCTCCCTCTTCTGCTGCATGGTCTAATTCAGCAAACCCAAAACCAAGTCTCTTAACCTCATTGCACCTCAGCATCTGGAAGTAAAAATTATGGAGCTGTTTATTAGTACTTGCAACCTCAGATGGATGCTGAAAGGACAAATACATTTCAAAATTATGCCATACTCCAGAACTGTAAAGTATTTTAGTATAGGTATGAGAAGCATATAATGGCTTGGGCATTCACTTTCCCTTGGCCTATAGTGCTTTTGATTAGTTTTAAAATGAGCTATGATGACTTTCAGAAGTCTCCTACCTGCTACTGCAGAGGATCAAACCCAGTTACTCAGGAAATGCCTCTATTGTATCCTTACCTATTCTTTTAGGGCCTCCCATTTCATCTTCTAAAGCTCTAGATTTTGTAGAAAGCATGGTGGGTGAAATGTATTACCATGCAGCTAAAATGGTTAGTTATGCCTACCCTGGTAAACAGCATGGTTGGATTTTTATTTTAGTAATTTTGTTTAAACATTTATCGAGAGTATCAGCAACCATTTATTACAAATTAAGTTAAACTGATAAATAAAACAAAATGTCTTCTCCAGTTCTAGATGCACGGATAGGAAGTTCTGAGCTTGCTTTGTTCACAACCAGCAGAACTAGAAGCCTAAAGTCTGTTACTCCAAAACACATTTTTTAACGATCATCAGTAAACAGATTATAACCAAAGTTATGAGTAATGTGCATTTACGCCTATAAGAAAAAGGAAAGTGTTGGATAGATAACATTAGAAAATTACCTTGTCTACATAAGTGACTTTTATCAGCTTGTAGACGTCAAACAGCCTGTTCAATTAATCAGGTATGTATGATAACACACAGAAAGCACACCCCTTCATTCCACAGGGAAGAAACCTCCACCCAGCCATAGCTACCCTCCACATGAATATTAGGGGAAAAAAAAGAAATGCTGAGTAGCCCATACACCTGTAAAATAGACCAGGAACTGCTACAGGAACTAAGAAAATTCCCTATAGCACATGCAACTGGAAGGAAGAACAACAGCTTAGAAAACAGATTTGAAAAAGAAAGGAGACTGTGCCTAATGCATTAACAACTAAGACCTGAAAACCAAGATAAGGGAGAAGACTCTTCCCACTCTGCATGCATCATCAGCTAAAATTCCACCAGAAGATGACAGGACCTCCTCAAGCTAAGCTAAAACTTTGGTGAAAGCATCACCATGGTGCTCACATGGCATAAAAGTGATTCAAGCTTGTGGCTTTCACTACAGGAAAGAATATTTATTGGATACAGACAATACATTCAGCTGTTAAGCCTTTTACTGCTCCGAAAACATTTACTCTGCTTTAAAAAAAAAAAAAGCAAACAAACAAACCAACCAACCCACCAAAGTAGCAAACGAAAAACCCAAACAAAACAAAACACAAACAAAAAAACCCACCACCAAAACCAGGAACAATCACCAAATCTGTAAATCTTTGCCAGATTGTCAAAGGGAAATGGAACTGGTAACCTTACAACCTCAGAAATGTACCACAGGATTTATCAGGATCTAAACTGCCCAAAAGGGAAAGCAAGTGTGCCCTTTTCTCCCTGGGCTGCACTAAACAGAAGTGTGTAATAAATATGTCAACAATATAAACAGCAGACATGAATACAGTTGCAAAAAGAGAGAATCAAAGTCCAACAATAATCCAATAGCTTGATTATTAATGGGGGGAAATGTACAATAATAATAATAATAATAATTCAGTTACAGTCAATTTCTTTTTCATGTACAATATAAGTTCTTTATAAAATGGAGTAATGCAGCCATATAGTTACTAAATAGCTTCACTCTGTAAAGTTCAGAAATAGTGATGTAGCCTTTTTCAGTTGGTACTATTCCCATAGAAAGTAGAAGAGAATCTCCTTTTCATTTAAGGATGACCAGAAAACAATATAAATAAATACTGAGGAAATACTGAGGGCACATCTACACTACAAGGCCCTTTACTAGCATAGCAAGTGATCTACATCACTACTGTTATATAAAAATGGCCTATATCAGTAAATCAGAATAGCTTTTGGCCAACCCCTGAACTGAGAGGCATCTTATCCTAAAACGAAATATTATGCCATCTCCTTAAGTACCATAAGGAGAGCTGATGTAATCACATACTCCACAGTATCACAGTATGTTTGGGATTGGAAGGGACCTCGAAAGATCATCTAGTCCAACCCCCCTGCTGGAGCAGGAACGCCTAGGTGAGGTTGCACAGGAACATGTCCAGGTGGGTTTGAATGTCTCCAGGGAAGGAGACTCCACAACCTCCCTGGGCAGCCTGTTCCAGTGCTCTGTCACCCTCACTGAGAAGAAGTTTTTTCTCAAATGTAAGTGGAACCTCTTGTGTTCCAGCTTGATCCCATTACCCCTTGTCCTATCATTGTTTGCCACCAAGAAGAGCCTGCCATCCTCGTGGCACTCACCCTTTATATATTTATAAACATTAATAAGGTCACCCCTCAGTCTCCTCTTCTCCAAACTAAAGAGACCCAGCTCCCTCAGCCTTTCTTCATAAGGGAGATGCTCCACTCCCTTAATCATCTTTGTTGCCCTACGCTGGACCCTCTCCAGCAGTTCCCTGTCCTTCTTGAACTGAGGGGCCCAGAACTGGACACAGTATTCCAGGTGTGGTCTCACCAGAGCGGAGTAGAGGGGAAGGAGGACCTCTCTCGATCTACTGACCACCCCCCTTGTAATACACCCGAGGATGCCATTGGCCTTCCTGGCCACAAGGGCACAGTGCTGGCTCATGGTCATCCTGTTGTCCACCAGGATCCCCAGGTCCCTTTCCCCTGCACTGCTCTCTAATATGTAATTTCTCAATCTATACTGGAACCTGGGGTTGTTCCTGCCCAGATGCAGGACTCTACACTTTCCCTTGTTAAATTTCATCAGGTTATTCCCCGCCCAACTCTCCAGCCTGTCCAGGTCCCGCTGGATGGCAGCACAGCCTTCTGGCATGTCAGCCACTCCTCCCAGCTTAGTGTCATCAGCAAACTTGGTGATAGTACACTCAATTCCCTCATGCAAATCGTTAATGAATCTGTTGAATAATATTTGCCCCAGTACTGACCCTGGAGGCACTGCACTAGATACTGGTCTCCAACTAGACTCCGCACCATTGACTACCACTCTCTGGCTTCTCTCCTTAAGCCAGTTTGCAACCCACCTCACTACTCTATTGTCTAGACCACATCTCCTCAACTTAGCTGTGAGGATGCTGTGGGAGACTGTGTCAAAGGCTTTACTGAAGTCAAGGTAGACCACATCCACCGCTCTGCCATCATCCATTCACCTTGTTACATTCTCATAAAAGGCTATGAGGTTGGTCAAGCATGACTTAGCCTTGGTAAAGCCATGCTGACTTCTCCTAATAACCCTCATATCCTTGGTATGCTTTGAGATGGCACCAAGGACAAGCTGTTCCATTACTTTCCCAGGGCAAAATTGTTTTTACACTGGAAGGTTTGCTATGATGGGGTTTTTGTCAGGCCAAGCCTCAACTTACATTCACACAAATACAACTACTTGCTATGGTGAATGAAGTGTCACCTTCAGCGCCTTCATCCCACAGTACTGCTAGAGCACCTACCTAGCTCAGTACATCTCACTTCCTCTGAAATGGAGGATGAAGCCATTTTAGCAAGATCTGTCCTTTGTAAGATGGTAGATACTATTAACATCTAAACTGGAAGAGAATCCTGTCCTACCTTCCTGCCTTTTCCTTTCCTAACAAAGCTCCTGCCACTTGGTTGCAGATTCGGCCTCCATCCTCTTTGTTCAAATGCTGCTTCACACACGGCAATATAGTCCTACTGCAGACAGGACCACTACACAGAGCAGGGGACCAGCTGAAGAGAAACAAGGCACAACGGACTCCAGACCACTCTGAATCCCGGCCTCAGATAAGCCCTACAGCTGCTGTGGGAAAATGGTCTTTGTTGCCCCAGGAGCATGACTGCTGGCAGTTCTCTTTTGAGGCCAGGCTGTCGCTTTCAAGTTCAGCCTCCAGTTGACAGAACTTTAGCTTGAGTGCCCCACCGCAAGCAGGATGACATGGCCACTCTGGACAGCAGGAGGGATCCAGGTGTGAACCAGTCTTGCAACCTAAGAGAAGCTGTATCAGAAAGCATTTCACAACCTGCGCCCCAGGTCAGCTCACAAGAAATCACATACAGTACATTGGAATAAGTAAAGGTGGCATTTGTGTTCTTGCTGGACTCACCTCATCCTTGCAGCATACAGAAGATAGCAGAAAATACGGTTGTCAGTTTCCTTTCTAGTAAGCCACTTCTGAGAAATCTGCTGGCTGATTAGCAGCTGTCACAAAAGCAAACAAGGAAACTCCAGATGAGAGATGCTGTTTCCATGGAAGTCTATTATTTGCATAACACTGAAAAGAGTGGAGTCCTAACAGAGACTACAAGGGGTTCTGAAGGAGACAGAAAATTTGAAATCCTGTACTGTATATCTAGTGTTCTGATTAAGTTCATAGGTCCTAGACAGGAAAGATACTGCTGCACATTTTCCAACAGATCTCTTACATTTGCAGACCTGATCCCTCTGGGTGCCCAAGAATATTCATGAGCCAAAATGCCAATGTAAATGAGGCAGATTATCTTAACGATTAAGGCTTAGGTACTGACATGGCACCTCATACCAGAAAAGAGGTTACATAGTGAAAATATTTAACTTAAATAATATTTAACAGAAAGCTCTGTGAGACACAGCAGATCAATTCCACAAAAGGAGTATAAAAATGAAGTATCAAAAAATAAAATTACATTGCTTTTCACCATGGCAAAGTCAGCCACTAAACATGAATCTTACTCTCCGAAGCCCCAGGTCAGCACTCTGAACATCCTTGTCTTCTCTGAGGCTGAAACAGTCTCTTTTCTTTTTGCTTAACTTATGTCTGTATTGCTAGAGAGAGTAATAGAACTGGAAGGGATACTGAAATATACGTAGATTGTACGCAAGCTGCACCTTTTCTCAAAATACTGGCTTCCAGATTGGTATTCTGTGAAATCTGTAGGATACCTAATTGAAGGATGGCATGACCAAAATTTATGTCAGTTGTTAATTAGGATAGAGCAAGGTCAGACAACATAGCTATAAAAAGAAATCTGAAAATAATTTTCACTATTAACTGAAAAATATACAACTTTCAGACTGTTAGAAGTTCAGACTTCAGCCCAGTATGTGTGCACACCTGTGTTTTACTAGTCACAAATATGGACTTGTAACTGCTATCTAAACAGACATCAAAAGAGGCAACTGATTTACCTTATCTCTCATGTAAATATTTTTTCTTTTTAATCCAAAAGCTTTCTATTTTCTAATAAAAAGCACCACAAAGTATAACAAAAGATGGAAAGAACTGAAGGAAAGTGTAATCTGTCTGAAAAATAACTTAATTTTAGTTACACTAAAACTTTAAAAGAGAGATTTTCTAAGTGAGCATAGGCACGAACTGAAAGAAAGCATTTCTAGTGCATTACTTTCTGGAGTTCATTTAAATCCTTGTGAGAGAAAGCATGTGGAACGGAGAGAAAAAACAGCCTGTTGGCCCTGTCCGTCCCCTGGCAAAAAAGGCTTATGTAACTCTGACTGCTAGGTCACTGAAATAATATGATACAGATAAGTGAATATATGAAGAATATAGCCTGCAGTTTCTGACTGATTTCTTCATCAAGTTGAAATTGTGACTCCTTTTCTGGTATGACTGCATTACAGTCATCTTTTCCACCGCTAGCATAGACAAGAGAACACAGAACAAACAGATCTACCCCCTTCCTTTAACCACCAACTGGGCTTATTTCATCCAGCTAAGTGCTATGTTAAAAGCCATGGCGTTCTTTAGAAAAAAAGAGGCATTAGCTTATTCTTGCATTACTAAGTAGGCACTTACTCAAGAACATTGCATTCACATATTTGAAAAGTACAAAACTTGTTCTGCAGTAATTTATGTTTCTGCAAGGTGACAAAAACTAATTAACTTTGTTTACCCATTTCATAGAATGAACTGGAAACCTGCAAGAGAAAACACACCTGGTTTTGCTTGAATCACATGTACAGAGCCAACAAAAGGTTTTTATTTAAAAAGATAAAGTTAGCCAGATGACTTCATTATCTGATTTTAAAAAAGTGTCGCACAAAGAAAATAAATCCATACAGAATCTGTAATGTTTCTGAAGAGTTTTGACACAAAGCTTTTCTTCCTTTCCAACCAGCAGTACTGGTCTTGCTGATTATCCTAGTCAGGGATTAATTTTTTTCCCCTTGAAGAAAATAACTTCCCTTTCCTTTTGGTTCCAGTAAGACTAACTCAAACTCAGAAATTACCCCACACTAAAAGGAAGCTAGAGTCCTGTGTCTCAGTAGGATACAGATTTGGACAGACAGGAGTGCATGCATTAAAAAAAAAAAAAAGTAATACCTAGTTGAGGGAGAATATTCAAGGATATACACTGAGAACACAAAAGTTAACAAGCAACATGCTATACATAACTTCAGTGTTAGAGGCAGTGTCTAGCTCAAATATTCATTGACAGATGGACAGGATTTGTTGCCTATGGATGAAATTTCTCTCTCATAACACTTTTGTATTAATGCTAGTTAACAGCATGCTGGAAACCCCTTACAGGCTACAAAGGAATGTAGGGATTAACTGGATTACATTTATATTAACTTATAAGACACATGCAGCTTTTTCATCATAAAAGAGTGTAGTACTATCAACTATCAAATCTGACACTGCTTAGAAGAGGCATATTATCTTTAAGTATATTTATATGTACACAATATAAAAGCTATTTAATTGAAGTTCAGAATTAGCAACTGGCAGAATGTCTCACACTCATTATTTGAATCATCTGCTGGAAACAATGGAAGAATTTCAACTACAGTTGAACTCTTCACCTACAATTGAAGAACAGGGCAAGTCGAGGGAATGTAGCCAGCTCCCTGAGCTGTAAATTAGCTTCAGTTTGGCAAGAAATATGAGCTGACAGTGGAACAGTATTAGAGGCTGATCCTGCAATATATAGTATATTCAACAGAACAAACAAACAAAACAGGACTTGCTTCTTCTCTCTTACATACTTGTAGTTGTACACTGCAAGCAAACACCAATTAATGTGATAAAATACACAGAAACTGTGAAGGGGAAGCTGGACAAGACTACAGAACTAGAAGAGTACTGCGAATTCACTGTGAGTCAAGGAGGATTCCCTCCTCAAAAGCTCAATTGTGTGTTGCATATTGCCCATACTATTTTGATGTTTTTCTGAAATCACTAATGCAAAATTTTCCTGATTACTACTAGCCTACAGATTAAGCACTGTCTCCTTTACAAAAGGACACATAGTTCTCAAGCATCATTACCAGGTGACAGTTTCAAAACTATGAAAATACGACATCTCATAACACACTCTGCTGTGACACTCTGCACACACACACAGCCATTTTCTGTGGTCCATTCCCGCAGACACCCCCAGCATTCGCAACTCTAAAACCATTATAAATATGGCAATCACAAAGGAGAAAGTACATCACCATCACCTATTAGTCTCTGCCAATGTACGGTGAAAACACGCCTATCAAAAACTTGTAATTCCTTAGGGCCTGGAGGCATGCACTATCATTTACTTTCTAGCAAAAACCTTTCCATCCAGACACACAAAACCATTTTCAAACCCTGTGTGTGCTGCATTTTTATCTTATACATTAGCAAGCATTTGCTTTAACGTTACATTGGATCACTTCTTCACATTCACATTACATTGGATCACTTCAAAAAATGGGAGAGTCAGCACCTGCTGACTGATAGAACAGTGTCATTTTAGTTCCTGTTAGAGTCAACTCTGTTTTCAACGTGATGAAATAATGGCAAAACTACCCAGAAGCAAGGACCATGGCTTATATCCTCCTGTGTGTGAATGGCAGTTTTTCCTCTTCTTTGGTGAAGAGTTCAGTCTGTGATGTGTATTTTTTTTTATTCAAATGAACACTACCACAAAAGCCACATTTACTGATCCAATTTTCTGCTGTGTGCTAAATATTCATGTTAGTAAGTACAAATATTTACTGTCTCAGCAGTAAAACCATGAGAATTTCGCTAGTCAGACTGACCGTTTCAATTACACTAATACCCTTACAAGAAACAACATAAAGGTGTATTAAAAAACCAAACCAAATCAAAAAAACACAACACAACAAACCACCAAACTATTCACTACAGATACCTTCTATTTCCTCTTGTCCATGCAGGTTTAGCAACCATGGTTAAGCACTGTGTGTCAAAAGCAGATGGACAGTGCTACCAGTATTTTAGCAGTTCTGTCCTGCCGTGGCATGAGAGAGGGCATCATGCCATAGCATCAGTCAGTAGTTACGCATCAGTGCTACCATCTCACCATTTTAAATACAGAACACTGTAGTCCTTTTTACTGTACTATTTTCAAGCAGTTTCTAGAAGATCATGAACCATAACCTTCCCGAAATAAAGGAGCTAGTACTCTTAAAGAACACATTGTTTCAGTATGTAATCTATTGTTTGTTAAAATATACCCTTGCAAAGTGTGGTGGTTTTTTTGTTGTTATTGTTTTTTGTAAGTCTAAATGGGGAAGGGGAGGAAGGAACAGTTCAAGCTTACCACCTTGCTCGAACCCAGCCTTTATTGCCTATGAATTGCTCTACAGTTAGACAAACAGACATTTTCAAACATTCTCATCTTTTATGTGCTTAAATATGGCAAAATGTTTCTAGCCTAAACTTCTTGACATAAATACCTCACATATCCTGATGGAGGAAGAGGGGTATGGTTTTAGTGATGATTCCAGCAGCTCTTCCCTGAAACAACCTGCAGTGTTTTGTAACTAAGAAAATGGCCTTATTAAGCTAGCTCCCTTAATTAATGTGAATAGATTTTTAACTGAAAATACATTTTATAGTACCATCTCAGTCTTCTGCATGCTGGCTAATAAGTAGAGCTGTAAATACCTATTGCACTGTATATTTTATTGCATAAATTTAAGGACTTTGGCTCTATGACTTTCAGTTGCTGTGACAGTGATAAAGTCATTTATTGCTACTCATGACAACAGCACAATTGTTTTAAATAGGTGGGTGAAATGACCTGGAAACACTGTTCATTGCTGGCATTAAACAATGTTAAAGTCATGTAAAAACCATCAGAAATGGATAATCATTTAAACTCTCATTCATATGGACTATTCCAACAAAAGAAGATCATACAGTGCACATTTTTTAGCTAACTAATGACTGAGCAAGCTCAAACTAAAAGGTTCAGGTGTAAACTACTGAAATGATCCCTGTTTGAAATAAAACGCAAACCAACTTCTCAGTCCTTCCTCTCCCCTCTCTGCCTGTCTTCAATGAAAAAGAGTTCTTACGTTCATGTACCTCAATTCAGATTTACTGTCACTGCTTTATATATTGGTCCATTGCTACTGAACACGAGAAGCAAAAAAGACTTCATTGAAGCTTAAAACTAAAAAGGACATGAAGACAGGGGCATGCCAAAGTTGTATCTTTTAAAGAATGAACTACTGCTCTGCTCCCACCCTTAAATTCACAATTAAGGTGTTTCCCATAAAGCTACAGTTCTGTACTCCTGGAGGGCTAGCTGTTGACTTAAATCAAGTGCCAAAATCATGAAGAAGGGCATTTGTTATAAGCAGAAAATAAATGTTAGAAGTTGTGGGGTTCTTTTGTTTAGTTAGTTTTGGGTTTTTTGGGGGGCTGGTTGGTTTCATTCTTTGGAGTTTTGTTTCTTGTTTGGTTTGGTTTTGTTTGGGGTTTGTTTTTATAAGCTTACTAAATAAAAATACATATGCTGTTCTTTGATTTATAAGACGGGAAATACTGATATCTAGCGCGATCAGAAATACTTTGTTCACATATATCTAATCATGCACATCTTGAAGCACCAACAAACACAACCTTTGGTCAGCAGTCACCAGCATTTCAGTCTTTCAACAGTAAGCCCTCCTCATAAAATGTTTCACCTTGGGCCTCCTCTGTAGGGGCAGGACACACTAGCACATAATTGATGCCAGAAGAAAAATGAAATTGCTTCTGTCCTAGTAGTACTACATGTACAGAACTGTTCCACAATCCAGGTCCATGTACTCAGGCACTTATTATTTTCAAGTGAGATGCTCAAATACCTTAGTGGTTCTAGAATCACAGAATCATTTCAGTTGGAAGAGACCCTTGGGACCATCGAGTCCAACCATAACCTCACTTAACTCTAGCACTAAACCATGTCTCTAGGAGACCTCAATTGCTTATGTACTGTATAGAGAGTTTATCTTTCGCTTTTGTTATCTTTGTCGCTGGAATCAGTTCACAGCATTGTGGAACAATGTCCAGGGACAGAGAAATACTATGAACATGGAAGGAATGAAATAATAACCAGTAAAAAACTTAAAGATTTTCTCTGACATGAAACAAGCACAGCTAACATTTCTTCTAGCTTTGCATGAGAGGAAAGAAACACATTACACAGAAGCTTTGGTCTCAAGTCATATGTTGCCGTCACTCTGTGCATAGATACCATGATGGCAGACTATGACCAAAACAAAAAGCACAGAACATTGATAAACTAATACAATTCTGCAGCAGAAACACCTCAAGTTCAAAATACTATTTAGACAGCTGCCAAGAAGGCAAGAAACATGCTTTTAGGGTTATTTTTTGTGCAGATAAAAACTACTTAAGGAAGTCCTTCATTTATTAAGAAACCGTCTCTTCAATAGGTTAATCATGGGTTCTCCATTGTGAGAAATGTATGAAGTTAATTTCATTCTTTTTGGTTCTTTATTCCTATGGCCCTGAACTCCTCTATTGTCTATCTAAAAGAGCTTTGTTTGTTGTTTTGTTTATATTTCCCATGAGGTATGAAGCAATCCTTTTCTAGAAACAATGAGACATGAGCTAATGTATTATTCCCAGTATCACTGTGTTTTCTTTGTGTTACATTCTTCAAGAAAAAACAAGTTATATTCTTCCCCCAGGACGCAGTCCAGTTTCCACTGTTGGGGTACCACAGACAGAAATAGTGCCAGTT
Source organism: Patagioenas fasciata (assembly GCF_037038585.1). Classification (NCBI taxonomy): domain Eukaryota; kingdom Metazoa; phylum Chordata; class Aves; order Columbiformes; family Columbidae; genus Patagioenas; species Patagioenas fasciata. The sequence goes on along the minus strand of NC_092531.1, from coordinate 10,291,575 downwards.
TTAAGAGTGCTTTAAAGGATTTTTTTAAACACCTTTACCAGCATCATCCCACTTACTTGCCTGTCTCTTCAGCAATCTGCATTAGGTAAGTAATGCCTTATCCCCCTATTTTGCTGTATTACACAAAAAGTTATCTAGGAAACTCATTATATCTTATCAGCAATATTCAGCTTTTGTGTAAAACATCAGGTAATAAATAACATCATGCTGACTATATGTCAATAATGACTATCAGCTTCAGCTTTATTCAAATCCTTACTGTTCCTCCATACAGTCCAGCTATTTTGCCTTGGGTAAACCCAGAAATCCTTCTCCCCTTCAGTAAGATTTCCACAGAGGTCCCAAAACAGCAGAGCAATTAGCCTGCAACTGTAAGGTGATTAGCATCAAGCAGTGCTCAGTTACAAAATGGGAACTGGTATGCATGCTACAAAAATGACTGAGTTTTGATTTTTTTACTTACTGTATGTTGCCTTTTCATGTTTTTTCTGAATCATGCCCATGTAGTGACAGACCCAGACATACCGCATACACATAGTGCTTTCAAACCAGTTGTCACAAACGGGCAATGAAGTAGAACACTAAAAAGAAAATTGACATCCCACACTTTCCTTAAAGATTGACATAATCCCTAATTAGTCATCAAAAGAACCAAAGATCATGCTAGTATTGGAAACACGGTTAGTAGCTTGTACAGACTGAGGTCAATCTGTTATAGAGTATAGGACTGAGCCCCATAATCCTGTTAAAATTAAATTGAAAGAAGCTAAAATCTGTATTTACGTGATTTTCCATTTCAAAAAGTAAAGCTTGCATAAGACTGTATTCATCATGTTAAAGTTTTACAGATAAAGTGTACATATATAATACCTACATATTTGCATAAGGTTTATTGTATTTCTTTTGAAACCTCTAGACTTCCTTGTTCACTTCCCCCTACCACGTCACAGAAAAGCAAGATGTGTCAAAGATTCCATACAAAAAGAACACTGAACTTTTGGTCTCTGAAGATACATAATGGGAATGTTATCACAATGCTTTCCAAATGTTTTTCAGTAATTTTAAAACTATACATCTTAAAATTATAAGCCAAATATGATTCTCCCCCTCTAATCTGCTCTGGTGAGACCCTCACCTGGAGTACTGTGTCCAGCTCTGGAGCCCTCAGCACAGCATGATATGAACCTGTTGGAGAGTTGGGCTTGTTCAGTCTGGAGAAGAGAAGGCTCCGGGGAGACCTTATTGCAGCCTTTCATTACTTTAAAGGCGCCTATAGGAAAGATGGGGACAGACTTTTTAGCAGGGCCTGTTGCGATAAGAAAAGGGGTGATGGTTTTAAACTAAAAGAAGGGAGATTTATACTAGATATATAGAAGAACTTTTTTTTTTTCCATGAGGGTGGTGCGGCACTGGCACAGGTTGCCCAGAGAGGTGGTAGATGCCCCATCCCTGGAAACATTCAAGGTCAGGTTGGACAGGCTCCAAGCAACCTGATCTAGTTGAAAATGTCCCTGCTCATTGCAGGAGGGTTGGACTAGATCACCTTTAAAGGTCTTTCCAACCCAAACTATCCTATGATCTTCCCTTCCTAATGAGCCCTCCATTGCAACACTCCAGTCATGGGAGCCAACCCACCAGATCTCTGTGACAACAAGACTGTAGGCCTGCAACTGCATACATATCACTAACTCATCATGTTTATTCCCCATACTGCATGCATTGGTGTACAGGCACTTTAGAGAAGCACCCCGGCATGTTGAGATCCTGAAAAGGGTTTGGGGGACTTCCCCACATTTATGTCTTTTAGGCACTTCCTTGTTAACATGCAAGTGCTGCAAGTGTCCTAACTTAAGCCCCATTTTGTTGGCTCTGTGATCCCTTCCTGTCATGTCACCCCATGCCTTTTCTCATCTTGACATAAGAAATAAATTATTTTACAGTGAGAACAATCATTCACTGGAACAATCTTCCCATGAATGTAATGGAGTCCCCATCACTTGAGGTTCCCAAAATGCAACTGGATAGGGATTAAACAATCTCATTGAGGCTCCATTTTCCACAAAAGGGTGGACCAGACGGTCTTTCAAGGTCCCTTTCAACCTGGACTGCTCTATGATTTTGTAGATAAGTATCACAATACCAGCACACTCAATAAAAAAGTCCTGAACAGCCAAGAAAATAGAAATCTAATCTCTTGTCAGCATAGTTCAAAGGAATTATTGAAAAAAGAACAGTTATTTTGGAAAATATCCAGTGAAAGGCCAGTAAAGAAGGCAAGAGGCAAGGAGGAGGGTGTGCCCTGAAGGAAGCTGTGTCCAGCAGAGAGAAGCCCACACAGGAACAGATTTATCCTGAAGGGCGATAGCCTGCAGATATGACCCACACTAGAAGAGGCTGCAAAGGAAAATGCATTGCTTTCTGATCACAATTATGCCTTATGCACATACTTCCTTCTATTTCAACATTTCACTATCTAGATGACACCTAAAGAACAAACAACTATCAAACACAAAGGTTAAATGAGACTCGTTGTGCTGTGAATACAAAATTCTTCCTGTTCTCCTGTTTCTGGAGAACACAGAAGTTAGCTGTTACCTAGTAATGCCTACAAAGCAGTTAGCCAACACAGAAAAAGCCACATCACTGTGCACACTTTGCCTCCAAATGAATCAGCAGGAAATAAGGCTGTCTTCTGGAAACTAAGAGGATATAAAATGCCAAAGCAGCAGAATGATAAAGTCAGCAATGCCCTGATAGCTTAAAAGTGGTATTACAGCTTAGAGGTGGAGCCCTTCAAAATCCGTACAGGATGGTCTGTAACAAACTGCACAGATGCTAACCTTAAAAAACAAACAAACAAACAAAACTAAAAGCAAAACAACCCCCCACCACCACAAAAACCCCACAACTATTCAACCATTTGTGACCAAGAAGCTAAATCAAAAATTCTCAGCTTGCTCAAGCAATAAAATATAACAGATGAGATTTTTTTTGTAGCATGTACAAGCCTCCTTTCAGATGTTTACTTGATTAGGTTAATGAAACTTACTACTTCCATATATTTCTTAAAAGTCATGCTAAAAAAGCTGACAGTGTATATATATGTATAAAAATCCTTTCCTTAAATGTATTGGCAATCAATACTTCACACTGATTCCTTCAAGTGAGTTCTGTTTGCCCCTCTTAATTAGCACTGCCTTCCCAGGGAAAATTCTATTCCTTCTCCAAGCTAACTGTGAGCAGGTGAACCCACTGAGACATGAGCCTTGGAATCACAATGTAAATTTCTACCAGGTGCTTCACCAGGTGTGGCACCATCAGCAGTCACAGTATTTTGTTTCCTTTTGGAGAAGCAAGCAGAATATGTTTCTTCTTCACTCACCAATGCATTGATCTCAACCGCAACCTAAAAATTGTGCAATTAGGCAAGTAGGCAACAGGTCACCTTGTGATGATTCTTTTTATCCCTTAACAGGAAAGCTTGATATGGCTTACTAAAATGGAAGTATGTAAAAAAGGTACTTGAGATGTGGCACTTACACTAATCAAAATTGTTTTAACTCAAAGTCTTCATAATGATAAGGAACCCTTCATTCTTTGATATCAACAGAGGAATTCTGGAAATTAATAGAAACACCAGTCTGTCTTATGACAGCACAGTGATCTTTATGCTACAGCCATCACTGCCAAACACCTGAACTCTTCTCTATGCCATTCCTTCACCATTTCAAATAAACAACTTTAGTGGGTTGCAGCCTGTTTTAAGTTTCTGCAAAAAGCATACCACGAGAATCTTACATTTTATAACTTCTCACAGATACTGTTCTGCAAGATTATTATCTAAATATGATTAAATAATCCTCCTCTGACATTGTCATCCACTGTCGTATCTCCAGGCTACTGATTTCTTTATGTAAGCAAGCAAGTGACTGCTGGTTACCCTGTAGACAGTGTTTATATTATAGTATCCTTAGGGTAGGACAGTTGTTTTCCACTCACTTTTAAACAGAGTTACTTTTGTATTCACTGAGACGTATCATCATTAAACAAAGTCAAAACCAATTATTTGAGTATGCTGTTTAAAATTAAGTATTTTGGAAGTTAGTTACATATAAGAATATCAATATTAGCAGTTTTTAATCCCTACTTAGTATTAAGACAAATTCTCAAGTCTTGGACTTTGCCAGGAAAATATTATTTATGTAGGCTAACATTTCTGTCATGGAAAAAAAAAAATCTTTGCAGAAAGCACACTGTCAATTAATTCCATTTTCATGTGTCTTTAAGGATTAAGTTTTTTCATCATGAATATGCAACAGAAAAAAAAACCCACATCTTTATGTGTGGTGAGATGTTAGCATCTGTATTCTGTTGCATAACTGAAATATCAAGTATTTATCTAAACCATCACTAAAGACACAAATTCATTTTTGTTAGGTTTTTTAAATGTATATATCTTGTCTGTAATACACACCACTCATACCACACAAATTAGATACCAGGCTTCATAGAAATTGTACAGTTTGCAGCCATAACCACAGCTCATCTGCTGTGGTTATGCAGCAGTCTGGCTTAGCAGAGAATGAAGCAAATGTTTGCCTGTGTTGATAATGTGGATTACCCCCTGCTCTTAAGAGAATGCATAAAGAATAATCCCAAAGCACAGGAAAAATTTGCACACTAAACAACAAAGAAGTCATTCAGAGAGGGTTGGTCAGTACATATAGGATGATCAACTAAATGATCAACTGATAACTATTATGGAGGTTTTTCAGGTTTTCAGCTAAGTGTTTAGCTGGACATTTAACATTTCATACTTTCCAAAGGAGACAGTTTTAAAAATTCACCCTGAAGGTAGGCGAGGAAGATATTTCAGTCAGTAGAGGCATAAGCACTTCAGATTACTTGGGTTTGCTGTGCTTCTTTTAACTTCAGATGAGTCTATATATGATCAACTACATACCACAGAGTGGATGATGCATGGTCCTATGGTCACACTGCTAACCCTAGAAGACTTTGAAAGTTTCAAGTTTCTTGCACTCAACAAGTTCAAGATGTTAACACAAAGCAACAAACTTCTTCCAAAGAAGTTTCATACTGATGAACCTGTGACTAAATTTACAGAATGTTGACAGATTTTCTTACTCAGTCTAGGGCTTTCCTTGAAAAAACATTTACTGTCAGATAAAGTTATCAAGAAAGATAACTTTCCAAAAATAATTTTCCATGTGACATATTTGTTAATGTGCATGAGAGCATTTCCAAGCAGTGTATCACGCCTACAGCCTACTCTCTATATGTCCATGCATGTGATTTCAGGCGTTGGCTGACATAAAATTAAGTACTACAGCATTTGCTGTCATCTCACACACCGTTTAGGGGTGTGTCTGTGGTTGGGTTTTGGTTGGTTGGTTGGTTTTGTTTGGTTGGTTAGTTTTGGGGGTTTTTTTTAGCTTTTGGCACGGTTCAGAGACTGAATACACTGTTGGTTTTAAGAGTATAGCTGAGAACACTGAATACACTTTTTTCACGTCTCAGGTTAGACTTAGAAATTGTTGACTCTTAGCAGAGAACTACGAATGGTAAAAATGTGATTAAAGAGTTACAGTTTCTTTTCTAATTCCTGAAAAACACCTTTGGGAAAAAACACCATTGCATTTCTGAATCACACACCATAATTTTAAAAAAATTACTCAAAAAGACACACAACTGGAAATAACAATAGCCCATTTAAGAGCTCTCACGTGGAGTTGTTTTCAGCATTTCTTGTGTGATCAAGAATTTGAGGATTTCTTCCACCACACCATTACAAAGCACAACACACACAGAGCAGCTAGAACCGTACAGTAGAAACTATTGTTTACAATGCTATACAATATCTAAAATGCGCTCGTTTTCCTAGTCCACAAGCAGAGGCTGCATGAAAGAGAACATATCCGTATTGAAATCAGAGTATAGGATCAACATAAAGACATTGCTTCAGAAAAAGAAAATCCCAAGACTACAAGAACTTGCCATCCCTCCATAAAATACTGCAAGGATACAGTCTAGCAGAGGTGACCCAGAAGACAAGAGCTGCTTAGAAGTGCAAAAGAAGCACCAAGAGGATTATTATTGTCCTATTCCAAGAGTTTCTTGGAAAGTACTTTTCTTCAGATGCTTTGAAATTGTCCAGGTGAATGAACCCTGTAGTGCAAGCTGAACATAGTTTAGCAAAAAATTTCAGGAGCGAAGTACACCTATAAATGGCACAAATGTCCTCCTTGCACTGAGAAAGCAGCTGGCCCATCTAGTATCTTGTTTACATTTCCCAAGTCTTTTTTTCCCCCATGTTTCTCCCAAGCACATTCACTTTGGTACTTAGCACAGGCAAACTGACAGCTGTGCATATGAGAAATACTATATGTATCACATCATTGCTTTTCAAAACACCCATTAGAATTTCTGTACCACAGATGTCTAAGACAATTATTTACTGAATTGGATAAAGCTAATAATTTAACAAATAATCTCAGTTTTCAAATTGAGCAAGTAACTGTTGCCGTTTTCTAGAACCTATGCAGAACTACACTTACACCAACTGTCCTCAGGCCAGCTGCACATTCCATGAGTTCGGTTCCTTGATCCATCTGGAGAAAGAAAAAAAAATTAATAAAAGAAATACACCTTTGCTTATATCTTAGAAAATTCATCTTCAAATTTTTATTAATCATTGAAACTGTTGAAACTGGCCCTTTTTTACAAACATGGTACCAAATACCATGTTTGGTTCAAAACACAAAGTAGTTCAGGATGACTGCAAAATCTAGGGGACGTGATTTTCTTCATCACAGCACTAGGCACATTTCAGTCACTCACATTTATCTCACTTTTTCTATTCAATTATACTTAACCAGGATGTGCATGTAGGTGCGTACGGGAGGTCCTGACAACTCTCCACCAATACTCCCTCTTTCCTTCCTTTACGCAGACACTTTATGGCAAATTATTTACAAACCATGGCTTCTGTCTTCATCCTCTGCTTCCACTGCAGAAGCAGAGATTTTGCTTTGCCCATTTATCTGACATCTTTTGCAGTAGTCCTTCACTAAAGCTCAGAATGCTCCAGGCCAGCAGAAAGCTTGCTGCAGCTGGGCTTCCACACTACAGTACTATTGCTGTCACTCCCTTGGCCTGTAAGTTGGAGTGATCTGAACACTAGAAAAGCAGGTTAGATCCCAAAGTCACCTAATAAAGTCTTCTTAAAAAGTTTGTTAGATGGGGTTGCATTGTAGAGGAATTTCCCTTGTGTTACAGAGTGGACAGAAGAAAGATAAAATATATTATTTTAAACAAACATGCAAGATGTACAACCACCCCCAGCGTGACAAAACCAAACTCAGCTACGCCACGAGGAGGGAGGAGATTTCCTTTTATTCACCTGTTATGCACCTGCGGTTACGCTGAGATCGCCCTGCCACTATTTCATCACTCCCCAGGAAGCCGGCACTCAGGTCGCACAGCACCAGCTCCCGCGCCCGCAGAGTCCACCCCGGAGACGGTAGCCGCCCGGCCAGAGCAAAGCGGCAAAGCGGCCGAGCAGCCGCGGGCGGGGGGTCGGGCAGCGTTCGGCTCTCAGGCGGCGGGGCGGGCGGGCCGCACGTGGCGGAGCGGCGCACGAAGCCGCCGGCCGTGCCCGCCGGCGCGGGGCATGCGGCTGTGCGAGCGGAAGCCCCTGCCAGCGCGGCGACGGTGCGCGGCTCTGCTGGGGTCGCTGCTGCTGGCCGCCGCCGTAGCGCTGCGCGGCACCGCCCGGCCCTGCCCCGACGCCCGCCTGGAGGCGGCCGCCCACCCCCGCTGCCGCCAGCGGCTCTACCAGGCACTGGAGCTCTCCCCCAGCAGGAGGATCAACTGCTCGGGGATCGTCCGCGGGGATGAGAAAGCCATCCAGGAGGCCCGGCTCAGCAACCTGGAGGCTGCAAACAAAAGAGTTTCCCTGACGCCCGGCGAGTACCTCAATATGACAAAAGACTGCAGCAAGTTCAAGGAGACCCGACGGTTCATCGAGTTCCCGCTGAGCCAGGAGGAGGCAGACTTTCCCATCGCCTACTCCATGGTCATCCACGACAAAATAGAGATGTTTGAGCGGCTCCTGCGGTCCCTCTACGCCCCCCAGAACATCTACTGCGTTCACACTGACAGCAAGTCCCCGGCCGCATTCCAGGAGGCTGTGCGGGCCATCGCAGCCTGCTTCCCCAATGTCTTTGTGGCTAGCCGTCTGGAAAATGTGGTCTATGCCTCCTGGTCCCGGCTGCAGGCTGACCTCAACTGCATGCAGGACCTGCTGCAGAGCCCGGTGCCGTGGCAATACATCCTCAACACCTGTGGCACCGATTTCCCCATCAAGACCAACGCCGAGATCGTCCGTGCCCTGAAAGTGCTGCAGGGGCAGAACAGCATGGAGTCCGAGAAGCCCTCAGCCGTCAAGCAGCAGCGCTGGCAGTACCACCACAAAGTGGGGAAGTTCATCTCCCGGACAACCACAGAGAAACCGCCACCACCCCACAACTCTCCCATGTTCACAGGCAGCGCATACATTGTGGTCACGCGGGCCTTTGTGCAGCACGTTTTCGAGAACCCTACAGTGCAACAGTTCCTCGAGTGGGCCAAGGACACCTACAGCCCTGACGAGCATGTCTGGGCCACCCTCAACCGCATGCCCGGTGTGCCAGGCGCCATGCCCCAAAGTGACAAGTTCCAGCTCTCGGACATGAACGCCCTGCCCCGCCTGGTCAAGTGGCAGTACATGGAAGGTGACACCAGCAAGGGTGCACCCTATCCGCCCTGCACCGGCCAGCACCAGCGCGCCGTCTGCATCTACGGGGCAGGCGACGTGCCCTGGATGCTCCAGCAGCACCATCTCTTGGCCAACAAGTTCGACCCCCTCGTGGACGATGCCGCCATCCAGTGCCTCGAGGAGTACCTGCGACACAGGGCCCTCTACGGCCGGGGCCTCTGAGGGGAAGCCGCGGAGACCCTCGTCAGCACCTGCCTCCTTCCGTAGGCGGAGTCCCGCCGGCGGCGCCTGAGGGACTGCGGGAGGGGCTGGAGCCCCGAGGCGTGAGGCGAGATGCGCGCGGGCGGGTGGATCTGCGCTCTCCTGAGGAGAGGCAGCCGCGCGCGCGCAGAGCCGCCGGGCGCGCGAGGTAACTAACGGTCAGAACGGCTGCGCGGCCCGCGGGGTCCGAGGTGCGGACCGGCCGCCGGGCGGGAAGGCTCGGCCCCCTCTGCCCTGCCTCCTGCCCTCCGACCCGCGGGCTTGTCCTCCGACACGGCGCGGGGCGCGACCTCCCGCCCGGCCCCCAGGCAGCTTTCTCACAGACAGTCTGAAGCGGAGGTAGTGTCTTTTTCCATTCTCCTGCCACAGTCTATTTGCAAAAGTGACCCCCGGACTTCTTGTTGTAGACGGGCAGGGCCAGGTTATGGTCCGTGGTGACTCCGCGTTCTGGTACAAGCAGAGCTGAAACTATAATAAATTGTCTTTTGGACGAAGCACCTGGCAGGCCACCCGCTCCTGGCACCTGCTGCACTGCTTAGCTTAACAACTGGCTGCTGCTTTCATGTAACTTTAATTTCTGTCAATAACCACTAGCCAAAAAAAAAATCTACAATAAAATAAAATATACTCAAATAGATGGTCTTTGGTGTTCTGTATCTTATTTCTGAGGAGAATGGGTTGTGCTCCTAAGCAGAGCCATTAAACCAAGAATCCCCTCAACACCTCAATTCTCCATCTGTAACACAGGGAGAGGGAGGCTTCTGTAGTTAATGGTGTGCAAACCTACATTTTTCTAACATCATCTTCTTTCCCTAACCCTGTGTGGAGAGCTCTTGGTAATATAATTGCCATATCCAGTACTGTACCTGGCCTTTTAGAAGAACAAAACAATCATCCAACAGTGTTATTTTCTTAAGTTTCTAGAAGCCAAAAGAATTATTTGTGAACTTTTGTATTTCACCCTCATGTATTTTTCCCACCTTCTTACATTAAAGCCAACTATTATAGATCCAACAGCTTTCACTACCTATAATGCTGACAGATTCATTCAGTTATCTTTGTACCACCAAAAAAAGCTTCAAGTAAATTTTTTTGTCAGTAAATACTCTCACCTTTATAAATTTGAGGTATCCAGTGCAGAATTACCATCATACAAAGAATATATGAAGTAATTCCATAGCACCAGGCTATGGATGAAGTTATGACTGCAACCACACAGGTCTTTGAAATATTGATTTAAATAGGATGAGATTAAATAATTGACGTGAAAATGTGTGTCACTGCAATTTTGTTAGACTTTTTTTAAACAAACTTGGTTGTAAAATGCTGATTTTTAAAATGCCATGGTGATTTCACAGTAAATATAGGCAAAAGCCCTAACTACTGGCAAGAAAAGGTCTTAAACATAAATACCCAGCATATCATTGTGTGTTTGCTTATTCAAAGAGAGCAAATAAAGTAATAGGATTGCTGATCCCAGTGGGAAACTTTCCAACTTCTGTAAAAGGATATTTGCTACAACAGAGATAAAAGCATAAATGCTAACCTGATAGTAAGATAGAAAATTTAGAAATGGTTTCAGCAGAAAATTCAACATTAAATAGCAAATTTCTCCATGTCTAGTAAATTCTTTTAGAACAAACAAAACCACTGACTAAGGGTAAGCAAAGTCTCTCAACATAAAAAACTGCATCTAACCACTGTAGCCTAATCTGATTTTGCTTGTTGAAGCTCTTTCACTTACTTTAAATACATACATGTTAGCCCCAAATGGTAAACTACTTCCAGTGGTTCATTGGGGGACGGGGATATATTAAAGTTTCTGGACTAAATCAGGCAGAGCAGGGTCAGTGTGTTTCTATGGCATGGTGTTATCTTTTTCCCTTGGAAAATGACGAAAAAAAGGTGCACATTCATGGAGGGAAAAAACAACCCATACTTCTCTGTTCTAAGGAATCACATCAAAACTAAACTCATCCATTAAATAAATGTCCGTAAGATGATCCAAATAATTTATTTCTCAAAGAACCTTCTGAGCACCTGCAAAGGTGTTTGGGAGATAGGAGGAACCCCAGCCTGAAATAGTGAAAGACTATTAAATGAGGGAGCCCTCTACTATTTTGCAAATCTATCTTAAAGACATATGTATACTTATAGGTTACTTACAGATTTGTTAACAGTAATTTTTATCCCCTTTACTCTGCAAATATGCTTAACTTCTTCAGCTGTTTCTTCTCTCAGAAATAGTGTGCTTGCACACACTATTTAAATAACAGTGTTTCATCTATTCTTGACAGACAATGCCCTGACAAAAAATGTTACAAATGGAAAGACAGAGACAAGTATTTAAATCTGGAAGGGAAAAAAGCACCACTTCAAATCTGTTCCATGGTAAGTCTTTTACCAAAATCAAAATAATTTCTCTTTTAATGTTACTTGTTGCAATCTATGTTCTTCCTGGTTAGACCCGGAGACAGAGAATCTCAGCATTTATCCACATTTGAAAGAGCTTGCCCATAGAATATGAAGGCCTCGAGTGAAACCAGCATACCAAAAAACCAGCTTGTCGACATACTAAGAGGGACAGCAGTTATCTGACAACATACCTTACATGGCCTTCTCCATTCAAAAAGATCACTGATTTGTTTGAAAACAAATGTTCTGGCATTACTATCTGTATATGTAATCAACTTGTAAACTCCCACATCCACATTTTCTTGATTCAAAGAAAATGTTCCGTTTCTATTACTCACAATTTATCTCAGATGATTTGGTTCCAAAACCAAAGGTGTATCTTGTGTAAATTTATTTTCAACTCACCCTCTTCTTTTGTTAGCAACTTAACTTCTTCTGAAAGAAGGAGACTACGCCCAAATTCAGAAGACAAAAGAAGACAAAAAGATTCTTAAAAAGAATGTTCTCAGCATTTCCTCTTCCAAGGACATTAGAAATGTCAGATTTATGAGTGCAGTCACATGCCAAAGCAGTGATACATAAAGAAAAAAAGAAAATATTTATGTCTACTTACATTACAGATGACAATTAAAAATATCACTCTAATTTCGAACTTTATATGCCAGAAATCTCAAAGTATCTTAGAAATAAAATAGCTAGCACCTTAGAAAACTGTCAACGGGACACAAAGAAAAGACTTAACTTGCCAAGGTGAGTAGCAAAACTGAACAAAGAGTAAACTTCAAATAGAATAGGAAAAGCTCTAGCCCAAAGTAGCATTGGCATATCAGAATATAGGATCCCCTCCAAAGGATAGGTTAAACCCTATTTGAACTTCTTCAGTAAAATCTTGGGCTATCCAAATTGGAAATGTAGCCAGATCAGAAATATTAGTGTTAACTTTGTGTAGTGAGAGGATGAAAATCTACTTCTGACACTCCTGTCTGAAATTTTTAACTAACAACCTGAACTTTAAATAAACCACCAGTTGTTTAAGGAGAAAAAAATATGCTGTAAATTGCCATTTTACCTTTCAAGATATGCACAGGAGGAAGGTAAAACTATAATTCTGAAATCTAATAGCAGATTTTTGTTTTAATCTCACCTGTCTTTAATTTATACTTAATTTCTAAGTGGTTTTCACTTAAGTCTTACAAGAACAACCTAATGTGAGTTGAAACTGGCATAAATACATACATGCACACGGAGTCCATGAACAGCTCTTCTTAACTCTATAGTTGGGAGGGTCTGTTTCCTTCTTGCTTTGCATTTCTTTCATACTGTATATGATCATCTCTGAAATGTTCTATAATAAAGAGATGGGTCAATGGAAATTAATGGAAATTTTGAACTAGAAGCAAACATGACCTATAGGAACAAAATATTGGTGAAGTATTTGCAGTCATGAGTAAAATTGATTCAGGAAACAGGGTTGGGGTGTCCTTTTTCTTCTGACTGCAACAGCTGTGACCATGAAACATTAACTAGACTCTCAGTGAACTATTTCCTACTTCCTTGGAGGGTGCAGGCTCTTTTAGTGCAAGATGAAAGCCAAAATATTAATACACCTGTGATTTGCTACCTATTAAGGCATAATGGCTAATTTATACAGTAAATTTATCTTTGAGCAAAGCTATTTTCCTAGCAAAGACCAACATTTAAGTTACAGTGAAGGAAAAAATCCACATCTCCCAGTACAGTCCTATTAAAGTTAAAATGCTTTTTAACCATGCTCCTACTTTACATTTTCCACCCACAGGAACATACAGAGTACAGAGAAGCAAAACCAAGTCACTAATACCTTAACTGAAATACTATCTCCCAAGCTGCTGAGATCCTTAAAGGCAAATATCTGTGTTTTGTGTAACTCATCTACCTCATTGTACCTAGTCATTGTGTAAAAATTCATAATGATCCTGATTAAACTTGTCTTCTGGGAATTCAACATAAGTTATTCATGCTCTCCACTTTAATTTGTGTCTCTCTGATAACATTTGAAGTCAGATATTGACACCCCTGACTGAGCAAACAGCTTACTTCAGATAACATCCTGTTTCATGTACTTGCGGAATTCACAAAATCCTTTTTCTCTAAGCCATGTTTAAACACAGGCTGTCACCCACAGCCGCTTCTGTCTTGGTGTTTATTCTTTTTCTTTACTTTCTTTTAGTTAATTTACTTTCTAAATAGAAACATCCATTCCAGGTCAGGGTGCAAAGGTATCTTTTACTTTCTCTCTGCTACTGATAGGTGGAAGCAACTGTGACCTTTCTGAAGAAAATTACCAAAAAAAACCAAAATCAATGAATCAATCAATCTGTGACACTACAGGCAGGGAAAAAACAAACAAACAAACAAACCCCAAATAGCATCAAGTATGCTGATGCTGTAGCAAGTGAGACAGTTTGTCTTCCACTGATTATTAAAATGGCTTAGTATAACAAAAGTGCAATTAACACTTTCAGGTGTAAGTTCTGCAAATCCCTCAAGACCACAAAGCACATTAATCATATGAACATGGAGGGATTAGCTGAAATTCAAACACACAACCTAAGAAGTGGCAAGAAAGTTATGGAAAATAAAGCCGTAAAAAGCAGAATACTGGCACCAGATCCCCTTACCTTCTCTTTGCTCCCTTCTCCTTCAGTGAACTAACTGAAAAAGCCTCCACAGAAGTAGTAGATCCAGAGCCTGGACAAACGCCATCCCAGAAAATGTGGTTAGAGCCAAAAAGAATGTGCTGCCAAGCTAGTATCAGAGCTTGTGTTGACAGCTGTGAGGTTTGCAGGAATTAATTCCTCCAGAAGCACAGGCAACATTCTCTTGTGCAGTGAGCAGGCAGCAGTCTTCAGCCCACAGGCAGATGCTCCTCAAGGCACCACTGGAGCAATTCTAGACATCAAAAAGGTTATTCCCAAAAATTACACCTCAGTATGCTTCATGAGCTGTTTTCTAAAGAGATGGCATAGTTAACAAGGTAAATACGTTACACTGAATGATCTAGAAACAACAACAACCAAAAAAAAAAAAAAAGGAACTAGAGGAAAGCTAGGAACAGACAGTATTTCCAAACAAAGCACCGAAAAAAACAGGTAAGTTGGAACACCAGAGCAGTGCGAGGTTTACTTTAGAAATCATAAAGTAATCCTTATTCTTGTTTCTTTACATACACAAAACCAACAATAACTTCTGCAGTTTTCAACAGTATATTCACTGAACAAATAAGCACTAAAGAAGTGGTACCTGTAGCTTCTGCACTGTAACATAACTGTGCACGGAACGAGGCTCCCAAATGCCCTGCTGCATATGCACAGATTGCCCTTTAGCTCTCAAGAACAACAGACCACAAGAGCAAAGAATAGCATTCATCACAAAAGCTGAAGTATTCTTTGTGCACCTGGGTAAACTCAGCAGCCTGTATGCATCCAGATTTGAATTTCATGTCCTAGAAACACCCCACAGATGCAAAATTATCAGATGCCTGCATTAACACTGAACTGTCATGAAGGAAATGGAAGATGCATGCGTAAGCTAATTTTAGGAACAATAAGCAGATAAACTTACAAAAAATAGTTCTTCTATAAATTAAATACAGAGTACACAGAAAACAAGAAGGATTCTGCCATGAGTGTGGAAAACAAGTGGATTGCAGAACAGCATCTTGACGCATATGCCATAACCACACAGAGCTAGCCCATGTTTCCAGAAAATTATAAACAGTGATATTAAATCATTAAGCAGATATGAAATAAGGCTTCTGATACTACCAATAATTAGCAGCAGCAATACAAAAAGTTCACAGTACATGTTTACCTTTCTTCCCTTCAGTTTTTATTTTTGTTTGGTAACTTCTCTCTTCCTGTTGTTTTGTATGAAAGGCCGCCTGAGACTTTGGGCTGGAAGGGGAAAGAAATGTCTACATTACAGCAGCATATGTTACGACTACACACTTGTTCCTACTAATTTGTTTGCTGTTTCACCTAAAAGATTCCCGTACTCCCCATTTGTGCATGCTTTCTAGCCTTTCACACAGACTAAATTACAGATTCCCCCAGCACACAGTCCCTTCGTAATCATTGTGCCCAGGAACAGATTGCTTCCTGTCCCCAACCACTGCAGTTGCTCCAAAAGTGTTTGAAGTCTATTGTGCATTTCTTTTAAGACTACATTGCTATTAACAAAAGGAAAGTCTTAGAACACTTAAGCAGCATCTGTAACATTTAATATATTTTTTCATCTATGTCACTTTTTCCCACTCACTTAACTCAGGCTAAACAAGCTAATCAAGAACACCAGTGTCACTTAAACAGTTGCACATTTTTTCAGTGCAGTAAGAGTTAGGTAGAGAACATTTCAACTAATTTCAGAATGTCGATCTCCTTTTCAAATGCTTCTTTACATGGCAAGGCAATATTCAAATTTCAGTTTTCATGCTGAATAGGAATCACCAGATAAGTAGTGTATACAGTTCAAAATATTACTGTTATGCATCAGCACAGTAACTCCTCACCTCCTCACTTTTTCCTTCCAAATGAACCAAGTGTAGAGCTTCAATGGGACTATTACTACTGCTTTTTTTAAGCAAGTCAGTAAAGTTGTCCTGAACTATGAACATCATAATTTCTGGTTCCTGCTCACATTTATTTGAATTTCACTGATTACTAAGAAGCAGACATCTTTGTCAACAGAATTATGTCTCCTTTCATTTGCAATTTTTCTTAGCATATCTATTAATTACATTATTTTCCTTTTCAGTTAAACATTGCATGTCCTTTCAATTAAAAGCTAAGGTAGCACTAAGTATCAAAGTAGTAATACACAACTGTTGAAACACAACAGAAGCCTAATAGAGGAGTATCAATGAACTTTAACTAGAAATCTATTCCCCACAATAACCTAACATCATAATTGTGCTTCTCTATTAGATTTGTTTTTATGGAAAAATGCTATAGTAAATGTGCTAATGCACACTTAACTAGAACAAAAGCATATATATCATTGTTTGCATTAGGAGGGAGTCCAAAAGCTACAGAGAACTAGAGACTGAGAAGCCTCTGTCCAGAGACAGGAGGAGACTGCAAAGAACTGAAGGTAAGAACAGCCAATTTTTATACTTGTAAGGGGCAAAATTCAGTTTATCACATGATATTAGAGAACAAAAATGTTTAAACCTAGAACACTGTGTCTGATGTAGAAAAAGAGAAAACCACAGTACAGATATACATTTGCATCTTTTAAGATAATGATCTCAACAGATACTTCTTGTGCTGTTCAAATGATGGCAACAGTCTGTTCTCCTGGTTTCAAAAATGGTTACTTACCAATCTGCCATTTGCAGCAAAGGACATTTAGCATACATACAAGACAAAAAAAAT
Organism: Patagioenas fasciata; assembly: GCF_037038585.1. Taxonomy (NCBI): domain Eukaryota; kingdom Metazoa; phylum Chordata; class Aves; order Columbiformes; family Columbidae; genus Patagioenas; species Patagioenas fasciata. The sequence continues at coordinate 10,274,709 of NC_092531.1, read as the reverse complement.
AATGGTAAACATAATACTTGAAACAGTCTAGCAAGCAAGTTTGTGAACTCCTTTCTCACTTGAAGTGAGGGAAACAGAAGTTAACCAGACCTCAAACATATATCCTTTGATGTCCAAAGGCAAGACTTAAAGATCCATAACTTATCAGTCTGGAAAGGTATTAGAAGAGATACTAAAGCTTTTACTTCAATTAGGAGACTGGGCCGCTGACATGTAGAGAAAAATTTCAGTATGTAAATTATGCTCCAGTTTTGGTACAAACTATAGATTTAGACTGCTCTGAAGTTACTCCCTGACTTTCCAGTGGTCTTTAAGTAGCCTACTGTCAAAAGCAAATGAATTTGACACTGCTGAGGCAGCTAGCATTCCTATGACCACACTGGGACAGTCACTGCCAAGTCAGACAAATGAGTTGTCAGTATATTGTACTCCCAGCAAAGAAACTATTTTAAGGGTTTCTCAGTAGTTTAGTGGAATGCTCAAGTCTAAAAAAATGAATTTCCCCATTTGATATCTCAGAATTCATAGCTCGGCTCTTTCACTGAAACCCTGTTGGCCAGGAATCAAATTAAATGTATTCCACATAAACTGAAAACAAACAGCACTAACATTTCTTCAGAATGTAGTGCAATCTTATGAGACTCAATTTCATTATTTCAGTTTGATGAGCTGTACAATAACTTTGATACTTGCGCCAGTGTGTTATTAGCAGAAGGTACCAAAAGGACAAATTTATATATAGAAAGATGCAGTAACAAAGACAAATATATTGGCCAGCGCGAGCTGCTACGCTTTTGTTGGTGTCCTCCTCCATCACTCTAAAACAGTCATTTCTTGCAGTACTAATCAGTACAACCATACTCAGAACTCTGTAACTGAAAGACCTTTGCATTTGCAGCATTACTCTAAACATGCTTAAACAATATTGGGAGAATAGATATTAATGACTGGTTTTAAAGTTTCCAATGATCACTCATTCACAAGTTTTTAAATAAAAGTTTATTACAGAAATTATTTTGAACAAAAAAGGCAACAGTATCTGTTGTAAATTAAAAAACAAAAAAAAAAGGTAACATTGTATTCGTGCCTTAGAAGGCAGACTGAAGAAATGCTACAAGTATTTCTTCCGCTCTCATTGGGAGGCTTTCTAGTACGGATTAACTCCCATCCGCATCACAGGAATTAAGTACCAACACAGTCCCTTTCCTTGCTTCTCTTCAGGAAGTGCTGCATATTAGCAGAAAACATAGTGGACAAACCACAGTTCTATTCATTCTGCAGTATTGGAACCAGTGTCTAGGGAAGGAAAACAAAAAGTGTGAGTAATACATACCCCCACTACAGTTGAGCATAAAGAGAACCAATAACATTCTCTAATAGCTTCCCCAAGCTCCAAAGCATTCCTCAAGCATTTCAGAACATGTTCTGTACCTACCCAATTCCCCCCACTGCTATCAGTGCTATGCATGAACTGCTTGTGCCTCTTCACTTCAGTTATCAACATCAAAAAGAGCCAGTACAAAACTTGAAGACTCTGCACACACATCATTTCCTATTAAGGCATTAAAAATAGAAGCAGCTTTGCTCTAACTCATAGTGATACACATTTTAAGCATATCTGGCTAAATCACGACCTACTAATGAGAAAGCGGTTTGCACATCCAGCAGCATAAGCTCCTATGAAGTGTGGGCGATCATTATTATGCACTTTAAAACAGACGCAAGAATGAGCATGATCTTCATAAAACAACCAAGAGCAATTGTCTGTTCTGAACTTTTGTCAGAAGCACCAATTAAGACCAGTGCAATTTCTGGTATTACTACCGTCACTGCTTTCTCATTCTTAGAGCCATGGAAAAAAATACTTAACTTGGCTACAGAGAAAGACAAGTCAGTGTTCACTACGTTCTTTTAGCTTGTGGGGAAAAAAAGGCTGCAATGTTAACAGCAACTTTAAGTCACCCAGTTCTTGAAATCTTATCTGTATACTTTATCAAGAGTGAAAGTGATTAATACTTGGAAAGTAAGGTTTCCTCTATTTGCTGTAATACATAAAAAATAAACAGGGTAAGATTATATGCTTGGCTAATGCCAGAAGTTGAGCAAACAACAAATCCTCTCAACTCTGTAGAACTACAGCTTGGACTGACCACTGCAATCGTGCCAGCATCAGGAAGCCACGGAGAACCTGTTTCAGAGGTCTAGGGTATATTTATAATAAATAAAGCCTTTTCCATTCTCAGTACTTCTTTTTAGCATCACACTGCAGGGATGAAACAACTTGCACCACTTCACAAACCTTTATCGATATCCTGCCACATTGAGGGTTTTAAAAGTTATAAACCAGCTTGCCACAAAAGTCACCAAATGACTTTTTTTCAAGGGACACTGACAAAAGTAATCCAGTCAAGCAGATATGGAACATAAACTCCCATAAGCAGTGTACATACAGTGGCCCTGTTGAGCAATATGCAAGTCTTATAATATGATTTGCAAATGCTAGCATAAGCTTTTAATGTGCTTGCATCGCCTGCTATCAAATACAGCAAACAATTGCTTAGACATTTTTCTCAGACAATTGCTCAGGCCAATACAGCACTCCTTGAACACAATAAAACATAGTGGTGTTCTAACAAACGGGCTAATACTAGAAAAATCACCACACAGAAATTCAATTAAGATTACCCTTCCAATCCCAAACATACTGTGATACTGTGTGATACTTCAAACTTTCCCAACAACAGGTGTGCAGCAGCCTGTAACACATTCCCATTTCAGTGCTTGTGAGTGAGGGAAGCATTTAGCTTGTTTTTATTTCATTTTTCATCATATGCGAAAGAGAATGCAGAACCCTACTTCTGTCTAAATAATACAATCAATCTAGCTTTAATCACACATTTGGTCAAAACTTTCTATAAATTATCAAGTCCTGTGTCTCAGCTTATTTATATCATATCCCATACTTACTTTTTCCATCACATGCTACAATTTTCACTTTATCCACTTTCACAAGTTCAGTGACCTCCCTGAATTCAACATCATTCAGTACAAATGTCCATACGTTGTCACAGAACCTGTATGTATTCAGAGACCCCTTTAAAAAGACAAGAGATATTATCTATAGGATACAGCCCCAAAGTAATAGAAAATATGTTTACTATCTACTGAACTACATACCTTATACAACTAGGGTAGCCATAAAGCCAAGTATGAACCTGAATGCATATAAACTTGGCAAGAAAGCAATTCTAAGGAAAACTGTAGTTTAAATGCCCTCCAGTGGCTGAAATTGTCAAGACCATGTAGTGATACGGTCTATCCAAGGGGAAGCTTCACAGGTACGCTAGGAAGTTTTATAACTTTCCTAACACGTACAAAGGATCAGTATCGGAAAAGATTTCTTAAAACATGGGGCGTAAGAATAAACAGTTACAACAGTGATCATAACAAGATGTAAATTCTGCAATTGTTTAAATAAAGCGACCCTTTAAATTAAGAAATCGTGACAAAACTGACCTATGTGACATAAAGAGGTATCCCTCACTTTTGATGTGTTACTGAGGATGTTGATATGCAGACCTTTTAGCCTTCAACTTAACATCTTTTAAACTGATAGTCTTGAACTTAAGCTCTGAGTATATTTTTTTATTTCTCCACTAAACACATTCTGAACAGTTTCCTATACCATGTTACATACACAAAGCAAGTTAAGTGTGCTAGAGAAAAGAAGTTAGGCTCTTTTTAACATATCTGTACGGTTTAAAAGTCTAAAATCTTAACATGTCGCTTCCTTAATGTGCTCTGCAGAGACTGTAGAAGAATTATTAGGACATCAGTTAATAGGAGAACCAATTTTTTTTTCCTCAAAATTACAATCAGGTTGACATTTAACAATTTGCTGGCTATTGACATTAATTAGGGTGGCTGGCTGGGAAAAGAGACAATTTTTTTCTATCATACCTACAGAAAATAGTTACAAAATGATCCAATTACTTGCATAAGCATAGATCTACAACTCTCTAGTCTCTCTTCACATCACAGATGTGGCTGAAAATCTGGCCTCATCTCACTTCTGCTAGGTACAACTCAGAGAAACAGAAGTCTCCCTCTCCATCTGCATGACACTGAGGATGGCAAGGCTACCCACCAAAGCATTTCCCTCTTCCCCTTCCCCAGTTTTCATCCATTCACCAAATCTGTTTCTGATTTTTGCATTCCTTAAAAAAAAATCCTTGGCAGAATAAGATAACAAGCCTTACAATTGCATACACAATATACACATACACAGTCATTATTTCGGAGTCAAAATGAAGCTTCGTTTTTGTTTAGAGCACACAGCTTTTAACAACATTTTGCATCAATGTGTAGCTACTGTTCCTCATAAAGAACTTTTATATATTGTTATCTTACCCTGAAATTGACTCTGTTCCTGACTCGTTGTGCCAGTGCCGAATTTATAGCTTTATCAAACTGAAGTAGCACCTGAAGGGCCAACTGAGGCGTGATTTGCTGTGACTAAAGTAGTTTAAAAAAAAAGTTTTGAGTTGTTTCAAAGTAAACTCAAAAATGCAGTAAACATTAAAAACATCAAAACAAAGTTCATGTGAGGCAGATGTCTAGAAGAACAATTCGCAGAAGTATTAAGTTCCTGCATTTACTTCTTTTCCTGTTTTAGCTCTGAGACAAGAAACCATGTGCTAATATGATATTTTGTGCTACCGAGATTTTTTTTCTGATAAATATTCATTGGAAACAAACAAGGAAATCGATTACAGTGTTCTACATTAATCTGGCTCTTTATTTACTGGGTCACACAACAGAGAATTATGCCACTTACATAAAACGTTTTCCTTCATCTGAGATGTTAGCAAAAAGACTTCTCATGTGAAGAAATTATCAGTAGCTTTCGATTTCAAACAGTAAGTTTTCCAAATGTTGGTCATAACTACCCCAATACAGCAACCACTAAGCCGTTTTAATAACTAACCTCCTCTTTTATAAGCTGACTGCCAGGCCCCAAACCCCCACACACACCTGTATGAGCTCATCCAGACTCTCCTGAAGACTGTTCCCCAGTGTGGTGTTCCTGTACAGCTGATAGGCCATGGTTTATCGAGGCGGGTTGGACACGCTCCGATCATCCAGTGCTCTGGACGCCCGTTATGGCCTCGCTCTAATTAAAAGAAAAAAAAAAAAAAAAAAAAAAAAACACAACAGAACCCTGAATGTACAACACAAAGTATGGGGAAACAGATTTTTAAAAATCGCTCCGCAAACGCAGACCGACAACGACGAGTGCTCAAGAGCACCAAGGTGTACGGAGCGGCAGAAGGGCCCGCCGAGAAGGCCGCAGGGGCAGGGAGGCCGCCGGCCGCCACCGACCGGCCTTCAACCCCGGCAGGCAGGGAAGCGGCGCGCCGGGCCGGGGCCGTCTTTGTTCGCCGCCTGTTCGGCTTCCAAACCCGTCTCCGTCCCCTCGCGCTCAGGAAACCGATGCGGGAGTTCGTACAAGCGCTGAGGGCCGAGCGGCCTCGCGTCCCGCCCGCGCCGCCCCCGGGCCGGGCCGGTCCCCCTCGCCCCACTCCGGCCGCCCGCGGCCCCGGAGACCCCGGCGGCCGCAGCCCAGCGGCGGACGGCTCCGACCCGGCATCCCCGCCGGCGCCGTAGGCAGGGGGAAGCCGCGCAGGCAGCGCCGCGCCCCCAGGGCGCACCCCAGGGCGCACCCCGGGGCTCCCTCCCGCTGCTGCAGACCCCGCCAGCGGCCCCAGCCTCACCCGCTCCGAGCGGCCGGAACAGCTGCGGACCCCTCCTCGGCCGCCCCGTGACCCGGAAGCGGAACGGCGCGGGCGGGGGCTGGGCCCGGCCTCATCCTTCGCGGAGGCCCCGCCCCGCAGCGGAGTGCCTGGGTGCGGGCAGCGGCTCTTGTAGCAACACGGCTTTGTCCGAACCGCCTCCCTTACACAGCGAGTTAACGCTGCAGGGGGCTGAGGTTACCGTTCTAATATTTTATGATAACAGCCAGTTAAAGTGTATTTCCGGGTTTAGGGTTTTTTTACCTATTCAAATGACTGAAGTCCATGCCTTCCTTAAGCTAAAAAACCCACTTCCCTCTAACATTATACGCTAACCTGTACAAACTGCCAAAAGTCATCAAAATTAGTCCACTCCAAAAATATCTTCAAAATAATTGTTACATTTCACTGCAACTAGTGAACCTACAATGCTTTGGAAACCAAATTTCATGGTTTTGAGAGGGAGTTGGTAGTGCATACAATCACAAAAACTCATTATTGCTATATTCTGAAGTAGTAAAATAAAACATTCAGACCTTTTCCAGTGGTATTTACTTCATATAGCATTTATTTTATTCCTACTTAAAAAGTTTCCCATAAGCTAGCACATTCAGAAATGTGTTTATCACATTACTCCATGACACCTTGGAACACAAACAGAAAACAAGCTCATTTAAAAAGAAAGGATCATAACATTCTTAAGAGGTAGGTGAAGAGTCTTGCACATACATAGTTCTATATCAAAGGGGCAAAGGAAAATTGTCGCATCTGTCAAGAATAGTAATAAGTCAATTTAAGCCAGTTGTATCACCTACAATTCACCACTCATGTTTTTGCATGAATGCTGCAGCATCATTTTGTCAATCAGTGCAAATTGCCCATATTACACATACTAAAGTTTACTAATAGACAATGTCTTAACCCTTCTATCTTACTATTCAACTAACTAGTAGAGCACCCTACTACTCAGGCTTTTCTTTTTAATAAAAAAAGCTTTGTGCAGATGATTAAGAAACACAGCAGAGCCACTGGGAAAGTAACCGCCTGTCTTCTATGAATAGTTTTTGTAATTATTAACCTGCAATTCCATGTCATAAATATTAACTAGCAGCTGAGCAAGCTACAGTAAGGAGCATGATAAGGTAAGGACTTCCTGAAAATGCTCCAGTAGCTTTTCCTCTGATAATTTCCAATTAAAAAAGAATAATCACCAATATGTTTAAATCAGGGTGATCTGGGCAGTCCAAACTGCAAAACTGAAAAAAAGATCTAGTTAAGCAAGGAATGGCTTTAATTTCACTGATCTCAGAATCATGCTTGAGGGAAACGATGAAAAACTGTATCATGACTGCAACCTCTTCATTCACAAATGCCCTTTTTTCCTGTTTGCTCAATATAGAGAGCAAGATGTGATAAGGGAAACAATGTAGTTCAACTTACAATTTTGAAGCTAGGAAACCTGCAAAATCTGTCTTTCAGAATATGAATATTTAAATATTCCTTATATTTGAGAGTGCTACTCTAAAACCAAGTATCCTTAAAAAATATAATTAAAGCACTTATTTCAGGCGTCTCTGACAACCAGTCAGTGAAACAAATCCTCTAGAGAATGACCTGCATCCACAAGGACTGAGTAAGAATTTTCACTGAAAACTTTGTAAGACTTCTGTAGTTACAAAAAGCACACAAGCTCCTATCCCTCTCCCTTCTGATCCTCATATGAGACTCTTCTGAGAGAGAATGGAAAAACTTGAGAATTAAAGTCATCTCCAAATACAACAGTTTTTTTATAAGAGATACATGTAAGCCATCTTCTACATAATAAATACTGTATAAATCCATAGAATACACAGCCAAAAACTTGGCACTTGAAGAAATATGCTTTTCACCAAGAAACTTATTTGTGACAGATTTAGTTTAGAAAGTGCCCACTCACAATGTAGTTCCATTATTTTCTATTAACTACAGACATTTAAGTAGATGACATCAGTGAAACTGACATATGACTAGGCACCAATGCCACCCTCTCCTCCCTATGACACACTTCAAGGCCATTTCATAAAAGATGCCATCACCACCTACATGTAATCTAATCTTGAAGCCTGACACAAGTGCTGAGAGGTTTTAAGCTTTCATTACAGCATTTAAGTGCATGATGCAACAAACTTGCTGAAACATGCTAACAAATACAGGCAATTGTGTGCAATTCAGAACATAACTACTGTTTCTCAGTACAAAGTTTCTCACAGCAAGAAGTACTATTCTTCACTATTTCACTGAAAAAATTATGCTAAACTGCATTGTTATGAACCAGGTTACATATTACTCTAACTAGTTCTAAGCTTTTTGGAACCAAAAACTCTCCTCCATTTTAACATCCCAGAGTCTCAAAGACTTCAATCTGCTTCAGCACTAAATCCTTATACATTCTTCTCCACTACTTTCCAACAGAATATGGCTTTGCCTTGCTACACAGAACATCAAGAACCTTCAAGCAATCTAAAGTCTACCCACATCAGCTTTCAATTACACTTTCTCCAAAATATCTTTGCCACTTCTGTACTTACCCTGTTGTAGAAATCAATTTATGAAAGGTCACATCTATGCACAGAAAGGCCACTCAAACATCTCCATTTCAGTTGTACACAGTAATAACTGAAGTTAACTAATGAATTATTACCACATATAAATATATATACACATGTATCACAATGTTAGGGATTGAAAGAGACCTCAAAAGATCATCTAGTCCAATCCCCCAATGTGTGTATAAACAAACTCATGAGATCTTCAAATCAAAGGTATATATATTAGTGACGCAGGGACTCAGGAAATTACCTTTTCTTGTCAAGGCCCAAAGTGTATTCTGGCAACATAAGTTTTACTTCCAGAATGAAGTATCACTGAAAGGTGAACTCTGTACAATACTGTATCTTATTACTAAGTGATCCAGGTTTCGAAATAACATTTATTTAAGTAAGACATTCCAACTTTTCATGTTTTTAAATATTAAAATATATTAAATTTTACAGATTTAAAAATACAAGTGTGACAAAAAAAGCTACCCATTTGTGTCCAAGATAACTTCAGGACCTTTTCTCTTTTTGTAAGCATCAACATCACCATTAAATGATGGGTTGCAAAAGGTCAGAGGGGAATAATTCTGTACTGAAACAGTTTCTCAAGTTGGTATCCTTAGGGACAGAAAATCTATCATGCTGTATAGTCATTCAGAAAAACAAACCCTACAAAAAAATCACTAGGTAAGCACATATACATTTCCAAAAGAAATAGTGCTACTGCAGCATGGAACTGTAGAATCACTCAGCCACCATGAGACACAACAATAACAATCCCATCATTTGGTAATACGGCCTATGCAGAGGACCGGCTACTCTATACTGCACTATACACACAGGAAGCAACAGGACATATAGAACTATCCTTCCACTAAGAATATGATTTTACTGAGAAGAATACTTTTGTAATCAGGAAAATTTTGAAATTAGATGATCACAATGCTTAGTATCTAGGTTAGGAGCCACACAGAATCAGTCAAAGTCAGGAAGGTTCACAGGTTTGCATGTTCATGCACAACCACCTCTGCAAGTATCAGGAGTAAACAGGCTGTGTCAAATTCACCAAGTGGAACTTTACATTAAGCCAGGTCAACAATGAAACTGAAGCAGGAGATAAGACAGGCCCAAAGAAACTGCTCACATTTGTGTTCTGCTTTCAAAGCAAGATCCAAACCTGATGAAATGGATGCAAGGCAACTTGAAATTAGAGAAAGAGAACAAACCTGCATATTAATCTCTTTGAAACTGTGATACAGAAGCTACTATAACAAAATTACCTCTATCTTGAGATCAAAGTCTCTGAATTGCAGACTTAAACTCCTAGAGATGTAAGCAATATGCCCTCATCTGACATGAGTATACTCTACACATGTATCATGTGAGACAACAGATTAATTGGTAGTAAGTCTTAACCATAGAACTCTCTCTTGATTAGCAGTGTCAGGTAGCAATCTAGTTGAATGCAACTTTCTTTTTAATAACTGTAGAACAGTAACTTTTCATATAATTGAGAACCGATATTTTCAGAATTAAGACAAAATTGTCAGCACAATAAAAAAGAGAAGCGAAGATTTAATAGATTTACTACAATATTATATTGCTTAACTCCTCAGTGGATTTTTTTTTTTTTGCATACACCTGTTCTTAAAGGGAAATAGCAATAATCATCAAAAGATGTTACAAACTTTTTCATCATATTAACCAGTGCATTATCGTTGTCCCAATAAACCTATGAACAACAGTTGTGTCCAAGAACAAGGTTTACACAGGTTTACTACAATTGTGGGGAGAAAAAAAAACCCTCAACCTTTAAATATGTTTTTTTAAGTGACATTAGTGCTGGTATCATATGCAAAAGTAAGAGCTTTAGAAATGGATGCTTCATCTACAAGGATGACACAGGTAGCATAAGACTCCCCATACCTCTGCAAACAATTGATATTATGGCTAGAATATGTATGCAACTCACAAGCTCTACTGAGTATGACCAGAGTTCCTACTGGTGACAACTGATTTTCACCCAGGAAGAACTGCAGCGGACTCATTTCCTACTAGTAGCTGAGATAACCTTGATTTACTGAAGCACAATCCAAATTCGCAACTTAAACTGAGAAAGGTCCAATATCAGTATCTTACCAGTTATTCAAACAGTTCAGCTTCTACTGTGGCTTAAGTTTAAGTCCTTTGGCCAGACTGAAGTTCACAGAATTGCAGTTCTGCATTCTGAAAAATGGACTAAGAGACACCACAGCTCAAGCTCGTTCTAGTGAGGTAAATGAGTACTACTTGTATTAGCTCTGTGAACAAAACCTTCACATTTGTGAAAGAATACATTATGTGATTGTTAATATCCAAACAAATTAAAGTTCCTGTGACAACAAAGAAATGCACTTGACCATTTACAGCAAGACAAATTTATACAATAACAACAAGTAACTTATGGCCTTGTCTACCTGCAAACAAATTTCTTCAGCAGGTACACACAATATATTGCTCAGTCATATAAATATATATTATCTCTTTCTTTTAACATCTAGGTATATAAATATTTTACTGAAGAACATGCATCATTTAGATTAACAATTGCAAGAACATCCTCTGAAAACATGGGGTTCTTTGACATTTAGCAATACAAAATGATTACATAAACACAGCTGTTAAAGTCAAGACAAACCAATACAGCAGTAAGCAGTGCATTGTGTGCTAGTCCAAAGAAATCAAGCACCTTTTGCAACAGCTTATATAATATACACACAGAAAATGCATTGTAATAGAGCAAAAATAGCATCATTCCATCTGCATATTCTTCAGTCTTGTTTGGACTCCAGACTTACTGTTCACTTTTCTGCTCTTGTTTTCCATTCAGCTCTTGGTCAACTCTGCTTAGCAAAGAAAGCAGTAAAATTAAAACTCTGTTAAGTAGTAGTTCAGTTTGACAACCCGTATATTAAGCAAAACTTATTCATTTTAACATGAAAAGAAAGTTTGTATATGGAAAAGGTTTTAGTAAATAAATATTAATACTTTCATGAAATGCAGTTGCAACAGTTTTAAAAGTTTTCCTACCTCCCCCTAGAAATTAATCAAATTGTTAAGTAACCATTTAAATAACTACAGCATTCAAAAGGAAGCATTTGAAAAGTGTAAGTGAAGTTTGACTACAGAAGAAAAAAAAGCAGGTTCTGCGCTTTTATTAATGAATGCAAGCAGGAATACAAGTTTACAGGTAACATGACAATACTGTCAAGCGCTTTGATGAATTAATACACTGCAGAATAAGCACAGAATTACCTTTCATGTTACAGCAATTAAGCCAAGGATGTAACAGCTCTAGTTCAATCAAGAAAAGTGGCTCCTTCACTGCTACTAAAACTGGGTGGGTTTTTTTTCGCTTGTGGGTGGGTTTTTTTTGTGTTGTTGTTTTTAAATATCTGCCTTGGGAACTGCAAACAAAATACTGCTTTGCAGAAACCAGTGGATGGTTGACAGTCCTGCACAAGATGTACTTTTCCTAGGCCATGAACGCATAACAAGTAGAAGCAAGTTTTGGGTCTTTTTTTGCAGCTGTAAGAACTAAACATGGTACATATGGATTCAATAGGTCTGGAGCAGTGTCATCTAAAAGCAACAGTCCTAGTTGAAAACCTGTTCACCTGCACTGTACACAGCTGCAACTCATCCCTGTCCTCACTGCTGTATCTTAGAAAAGCAAGTTTTGACATGACTTAAAGGACTAATCACAGAAAGTGTAAGAAAATATGGTAAGTTAATACAAACAAGCTACGCATAAACATACATGACAATAGAAATCCATAGAAGTATACCAAATTCCAACTTCCAAAGTGTCTCTTACACATAGTCAAAGAATTCCTACTGCCATCCACAACAAATTCAGTAACTAAACTTCAACACATCTCCTTTCCTCCATTATAATAAATAATGCCCACAATTGCTTTCAACCTGATTAACATCTCAGTCTCCAATAGCACCTGTGATCTCCATACATGTTTCACGTAGGAATGTACTACTTTTTACAAAAGCAATGGTAGTTATGAGTGATGATATCAACAGGGACACTAAAAAGTGCTTGTTGCACTGGAGTAGTTATGCACACACAGGAAGAGTAAATTAAAAAAAAAGCAAAGTCAGTAGCAAAACCTTTCAGTACATTTGTTAGTGACATGGTGAAAAAAACATTCAAAAAATTTCATCAGCTGCTGGAATAGAATAGTTAGCAGGAGACTAAAAATTAACAAAATGAAAATCCAATGTTTATTAGCAAGGAACATAGGCACTGCAAATACAAACAGCACTAAGAACACTAGTCTAGACTGCACCTGTGCAAGTTAATTACTAAAAAGGTAGCAAGTATCAAGAAACACAAAACACAAGATTCAATATTAGAACCTCTCCCAGAGTTGCATCCCTGCTGATGCATAGCTATAGCTTAGCACCTAAAATAAGCTCTTCCTTCAGACATCACTTCTTGTTAGAAACAGGGAAACTTGATTTAATTGATTCATATAGAAACACTACTTTTGCCTCTTGAAGATTCAGTTGAGAATCCATGTATCCTCTTAAAAGTGAGCATCTTGTGTAATAGACTATTCACAAATATCTGTTTGAACATGCAGGGTGAGTTCTTCAGATGATATACTGTACTTGCAGGCAGTATAGTTACTTTAATGCATGAAAACTTAGTCACTAGTGCATGTTTATATTTACAAATGCTTATTCCTTTACGCAAGCCAATCAACTGGGAGTTAGTTGCAGTGCAAATCATCTTATCCAGATGCAACCCTAATCAAAATATGAATATACCTTTTCTGTTTCTTTCTAAACTTTTCTTCTTCATACCTTGGTGAGGAAAAGTTTCATTTCAGTAAATATGACAAATTAAGGCCAAATTCAACACAAGCTGCAAACTGATATTAGTGTCAATACAGTTTGTAAAACATACCAAGTTTTGAAACTGATAGAATTAAGAAAAAATACATTGTACCTCCAACATATATAAGCATTAAACAAGCAGCATTAAGATTTAGTTATGACATATGAATTCAATATTCAATACAACTTATTGTACAGTACCAACATTCATCACTAAAATTTTAAGTCTACATTCATAACAGGTTGAAGCCAGATATAACCCTCCACAGAAGTCTTAGAATTAACTCCATCAGTCAACCAACTTCAGCCTTTGCAAAATAGTTGAAGGTTCATCAATACAGAAAGGAGTCTTTCAAGACTTGGAATTTCAGTCTGAATATTCATAACACATCCTTCAAAAGCCCCAGTTAAAAAAAAAAAAAAAAGATTATATATTTGAAAGATAGCACAAGGCTGCTTCAGTATTGTCATGTCTTTCTTAACCACTGTGTTTTTTCTATTTTAAATTTTTGCAACTGATACCAGCTGAATGTTTACTGCAATAACCAGTCATTTGAAGAGGGGATATTTGTGGACTTCTCCAAAATGGTAGTGCCCTTCTATCCACACAGTGAGACTATTAGACTATGCCATCTCTCCTTATGGAGTTCCCAGTTTGTGATCACCTACAGCAATGCTTACTCTGCAGGTCTGGTATCTCATACCCTCTAATAGGCTGATCAATTTATCATCAGAACTGTCAGTATTTTCATCTTTAAGACATAAGTTTATGGGTTTTACTCTATTACTGCACCCACAAACGCTATTGACAAAAGCATCATCATAATATTTGAGAGCAGAGTTTTGGTGACATTAAATGGTATTTACATCTGGAGGGAAAGAGGAGGAGAAAACCAAGGACATTGATGCTGCCTTCACTTCAAAGTAGTTTTAGAACTGTTATGGGTAGGGATTTAGCATTTTTCCACAACAGCTCTTCTTTTAAATGAAATCCCAACCCAAGTGATATTTTACCACTTAAGTTGTCCCACATCTTAGCATGAACACTGAAGATACTGTAAATAACTTCAGTATCAACATGCCCAAAGTTTCCCACTCACAAGCCAACTTAGTATACTAAGGGGTAGAGCAACTGGAATGAGGTTTTGTCTCTACAAGACTAATTCACACACCATGACTTGGTAATTACATGAGGCACTATCTGTGAAACCCCTATACATTAGCATTTTGACTATCCGAGCTATTGCATACCAAACTGTAGTTAGTGATGTGATCAACCATGGATACTCCTCCTAGAGACAGCAATAATCTGAGTTAAATTCTGTTTTATTAAATGCAAAGTATTACATTCAAACCAATCTTTGAATAAAATCTATACCAGTTCTAAAACATGATCAGTGTAGAACATGTTTGAATAATAAAACGTACTGTTTTATGCATTCTGGGATGCCAACGTATTCCATGGGGATGAGTTCAGCTAGTTCTGCCAGGGTAAAGACATACCTAATTTTTTGGCTGAATTTTGAGCTGTGGAAGAACAAATGCAGGGTACAGTTACAACTTTAAAATTTTTCAGTAGGTCAATATTAAAACAGTTTTTGAAGTTTAAAGTGAAAAGTTGCTAGGATTATTTTTTTTAAAAAAGGAAATAGCTTCCAGAGTATTACCTAATAAAAGGCTTTGTGATGGCCAGAAGTGTTCTGATGAACCAGGAAGGATGAACTATGATTAATGATTTCAGATTTTTCTTTAACCTGAAGAATCCAAACAGCGGACATAATTACTAGAACAAAAAGGCAGCCTGACAACAAGGGTTTTTTCATATATATAAAGTTTTAGCAAGCAGAACTGCTGCATAAATCTAGTATTCTGACATTCCATTATTAGAAATTACCATCTGGCAGAAGAAAAAATACCACACAGCTGTATAACAGAAATTTAAAATGTAGTATCAGTTTGACAGCAATGACAAAGAAATAACATTCCAAAGAAAAGCTTATTTGAATCTTTTTACGCAACTAATGATTAAGTGGTTCACAAAGGACCCCTCTCATTACCTTATCATATTAATACGTGAAGTTTAAAAGATATTCTACATGGTAACACTGATCAGTATTCTAACACTATTTTCACTTAAAAAAAATTGCAAACAAATCAACAAAAGAAAACCGCAAAACACACAACAAGAAAACCTAGGCATGCCTGTAGCATTATTCCACATTGTCTAGCTTACAAAGAGGTAACCAAGCAATATGGTTAATTATATCTTAACCAGTAGGTACCAGACACCACATTAAACAGCAGGTTTTCCTAAATAAGTACATCACTGAGGATGTGAATATTGTAAGGAAACACTGCAGAGTTTCTTACCTTCTATCAATTTGCTGGTAACATTTCCTAAGCCAGCCTAAACTTGGCATTTTTCTCCGTGTTGTTGCACCATTCAGGTAAACTATCATGTAGTTCTCTGCTACTAATAGCTCTAAAGTGCCAATTACATACCTGCAGAGACAACCAAAGAAAAGTTTCAAGCTAATATCTTGAACATTAAAGTAATTTCTAGTAATGCTCAAATACATTTAAAAAAAATATAGAGTTGGCTACAGTGTTGAGCAACATCTAATAATTTTTTTCCTTCCCCTGGAAGCCGATGTATTTGCTTTTCCCTTTGCTACCTTTTTCTCATGTGAAATATAAAAAGCTTCATTAAAAAAGACAGAACTAATTTCCCTTACATTAAAATACTAAGTTTCACAATGCGAGATTAAGACAGCATTCAGAGGCAGGTGATGACTTACTTAAATAGATTGTCCATTAGATATCTGTAGTTAGGCTGGCTGCTTTCAGGCATAAAGCAAACTGCAAACACAACAATGGCATTTAACCCATCACCGTAATAACCTAAAAACAAAGAAAAAAGCAGCAGTAGTGACAAAGGCTATTTTATGTTGACTACATTTACAAAGTCAAGCGCGTAGGTGTTTGTAAGGGGTTTTTTTTATTATTTACCTTAAAGAGACCCATAAATATCTATTCTACATGGACATTCATATAGTTAAAAAACCTCAAGATTTATTTTTCAAGTTTGTCTACTTCTAAAGAAATGGCTTAATTTGATGTAAATCAGATGCTGTACCTACGATCAACATCGCAGTATATTTAATGACATTTTATATAGTTAACATTTTCCAACCTAAACTCCACAGACTGTTGGAAAGCATCATTAAATTGATTATGCCTTAGTAGGTCTACAGTTAATGCTTTCAACACTCTTAAAACCAACTAATTATACTGGTAGAACACTGTAGAACAGATAAGTACATCTTATCACATATGTGCATGTTAGTAGTTTCATTTGAACACATGTCTATTTTGCAACTTTAGTTTAATGGGGGGGAACGCATTAACTCAACTATATGCATTAGTACTGCAACTAATGAATCATCATGAGTCTTTATGCCCAAAGCTCTTCCTGTGCCACAACTCAGCTTCAAGAAGTAGTTTCTCAGCAGTTCCCCCTCAGCACATCACTAATCCTTACCACCATGACTGATAACTTTTTTATATGGTTCAATTGCCTTCATGTCCACCCTATGGTCCTGTTCTCCAATCCTAAACATTCGCCAGCGTCGACCATCATCTTTCTCCTCTGCCACAGTGTATTCGGTGAGTGATCCTTTCCTAATTACATCAGTAGTTTTTGGTTTTGGAAGATCATCTGTCAAAGTTAAAACATGTTCAAGATCCATTATGAATACTACATGTAGTGACAATCAATTACAACATCAGTTAACCACTTTGCTATCTAATCTATTTTAATATTCTTTATCCAGTCAGACATATCAGCTGACTTCCTTCAGTCATTACAAAATAGCATCTCATGAGTGTAAGATATACTTTATCAAAACACCGTGTTGGCTGTTATCCAGTGACTGTAATTTCCTATGTTAAAGTACATGACAAATTTACATTCATATAGGAAGCCTATTTAATTGTAGGCTTTCAGAACACAGACCTTGATGAATCTCACCAAAATATTAATAGACAAAGTGGTTAACTCCAATGATAATTACACAGGTTGCTTGATCACAGATTTACATAAAAGCATGATTCAAAACATTGACAGTACCTTGCAAGCAGACATGCAAGCAAATCTGTTGGAAATTAAATTAATGTGTGTGCGATCAACATATATGAAATTTATGCTGACAGCAATCTGTAAAACAATTTGCTCCAATTAAATTATGATTCTTTACTTTGTTGCATAGACCTTACCCAAAGCGAGAAAAACCTACTGCAAGTTAGTTGTCTGTTCCCAAGACAAAGCTGTTAATTGAAACTATCCTTCCAGGAAAATGAAGGCAGCAGCATTAAAGGAAGAAAAGACAGAAACCCTTTTCAGCCACTTTTAAAAACAAGGCACAAACATCAGGAACATTTCCTCCGCATCATTATAAAAATAATCCTAAATACCAATTCTTCTTCACTAAACTAATGAAAATCCTTTTACATAGGTAAACCCACAGTCTCTCTTACAAACACTTGACCTGCAATATGTCTTTATGTATTAAAAACAAACAAACTTGTTCTAAAGAGTGTTCATTTCTCCATTTTTAAGCTATCTTGGAATGACGAACAGGTAGTGTCTCATACATAACAGTGAAAAGAAAGCTTCCTGTTTACTCAGGAATTAAAATTATTTTATTTCCAGCATAAAATATAATAGAGTTTACATATTTATTTATTAGAGATATTCTTAAGTCATGAAGTTTACACTCCAAATGTTTGACCAACACAACAGTTCTTGGCTTATGTAAGAGGGCTTTAAAACATAATTAAATGGCAAGTTTAAAACTTGTGCTTGAACACCTACACTGAATTTTTAACCTCAAATGAAACTGGGTAGAATCTCAAGGTCCTACATATAAGAATAAGATGAAGTCTCTATTTGTTTCTTAAAATTAAGCTATAGTCATGCTAGCAATGACCTAAGTTAACTTCCTATTAAGTCACTTCAGAATTCCTTGACACAAAATAGAGGCTCTTCTCCCACTTCCAGCCAATCCAAAAAGCACGTACACTCAAAAGGTACTGACCTTTCACCATTCTCACTACAGTAAGATATGAGAACAGGTGTTAGTATTATCAAAAACACCATTCAGTCCTCAAATACAAAGGCTTGCAATTCATCAATTTTCATCTAACCTATATCCCTTTATATGGTTCACCTCCATTTAAAACTTATCTATAATACCTGTAAAACACCTTTGATTTTTTTTAACCCAGGTTTGTTTTTAAAAACGTGATGTAATGGAGAGGATTCTTCATAACTTTGAGTCTTGCAGGTGTTTAATAACATTCACTTAAGTTTATTTGGAATTACAGCTATTATTATGTTGCCTGTTTACTAATCAGTCAAGGTCTGATTCGCTCTTTAAAAATTCATTGTGCCTACCTCCGATTTCTAATCTAATCACTCCCTTTATATTTTTTCTCTTGTAATATTAAATGATAGTTACCTTCCACCTGAAAAGGTGTTGACCTGCACATAAGAAAACAAATATTTTAGGGCATCAGACAAAAGAAACCAAATACTTACCTTCCCATTCAAACTCATTGCTGTTTTCTGAAGGAGTATCTAAATCATCCAAATCAATCTCCCCACTCTCATCCAAGTCATCAGACAAAACAGATTCCTCACTGTGATCCAAAGTTAAGCTGATACCTGGAGCAGTCAGCTTCTTCCTCGCCTTGGTTGCATTGACCCCTGTATTTAAGAAGGCAAATTATTTATTTCCAAAGCTAAAGTGAGTTTAGATAAGCATACTGACAAGACAGAAGAGCACAGTGCATTCTCAGAATGCATTGCAAGTTAATGCTCAGAATTTAAATAATGCACCTTTGCAATAAGAATTAAACACAAGATGAAGTGAACAGCACTTGGAAGTCAAAGTTCTCAAGTCCTCAAGGCCCTAAGCTTACCTGACTGCACACACATGAACCACAGTAGTAGACCACCATACTCCATCTACAGAAGAGAAACCTGAAGTGCTGTCACCACCTAAGCAATTATTACCCACACTAGCAATAGCAAAGTGTACCACAAGTTGTGCTAGGTATTATACTAAATAAGTCTTGCAAATAATGCAATAGATTCATGTCCCTCGCCCTTGTTTAGGTTAGGTATTGGTAACATCATAACTACCTTTTGTGAAATAAAAAAATAATACACAACTACAAAAACAAGGCTGACAGACAACAGTGAGGACAGAAAATTAAAGAACCTGTTAGGTTTGAGACACCAAGGCAGATGCTTGTGTGATTTAGACAGCAGTTGAAAGCAGGAATAAAATAAAATGACTTAGCCAACACTGGAAATGTCACAACTAAAGCGGACAAACAAGATCCACAAACTTTAAACATCTAAAAAAAAAAAACCAAAACACCCCATCTGTATTATTTTCCCTCTGACCATTTGGACAGGCAACACTCTTGAAAGGTCATAAAGGTCTGAAATTTGGAGCAAAGCTAAGGTAGGCCCTAACTGATGCACAGCGGCCAAACAATGAAGCAAGATTTTTCAACAGGCCAGAAAGTGAGTGCAATAATTCATTTTTTTCCAGTATTACCTTGATAGCTCTGTTCACAGGGAAGATGAAGAGCCTCCTATTTTATTCCAAAACACTTTTCTTTCTAGATAAGATGTTTATAACACCCTTCACATACAAAAAATGTCGTTTAGAATGCTGTTTCCTCAGGCCTGGTTCAAAACAAAAAAACAATCCCAAAACCACTCTAAAACAAAGTAGAGCTTTAAAACAGCCATCTAAGAAGGAAGCGGTCAGCTTGGCTGGAGCAGAATGTTCTTACCAGCTTCACTTTCTGTTCCAGCTGCAGCCAATATATCTGACTCAACAGGATCATCCTCTGGCAGGGGTCTAGGGGTCAAAGTAGAAGCTATTGTTACATAACTTGAAATATTTTGACTTGCACATTGCTAACAAAACCACTGTGGGATGGTACTGAACTAAATTTACTTATAGCCTAAACTCAAGCTTCCAGTAAACAAAATAAAATAGCAGAAAATTCCTTTACAGTGTTCAAGTAACAATCAATTGACGTGACAAATGCCAAAATACTGGTTGCTACTAGTGTGTGTCATCCTTAAGAAAACTTGTCATGTTCTTGCTTCAGAAATAAGTAGTTTAGTCATGGTATCATAGACTGCCCTCTGAAGTCAGCTGTTCTGGTTTCTTTGTAGGCCAAAACATTACTAGCAGTTGTAATTGTTAAAACTCTTGCTCAGAAGCGTTGCTTAATGAAATATTTTGGCCTTCAGACACTGGTAATAATATGCAAACAATGTAGTTGCAACAGATTAGCACAGAAAACAAAGCCAAACTTACAAGTTTTCACTCTAGTAACACTGGAAACTTCAACAGTGGCATTCCTGTATTACACAACCACACAAGAACATGAAGTGATCCCTTGCCAGACCATGACACCTCAAAACCTTTTTGAGACTACTCTTTACATGGAAATTTACTTAAAGATTATTAATGAATGTTAGTTCACCAGAAAGCTGAAGAGGTAGCTTATTCTAGATGTTATGTATTCGCTTTGAATTACTTTAAAAAAAAATCTAAAACCTGGGAAAATCTTCATCTTGCCATTCTTCCTTAAATTCAACACCTTCCATTCTCCAGCCAACTTGAGTTGCTAGTAGAGACTCCTGATCAGCCAGAACCTGTTGTCTTCAGGACAGTGGGCTAAAGAGGAGCTGCAGGAACATAACAGAAAATGCTAGTTCCATACTTTTGTCATTCCTATGCTTGAATATATACCCTTTCACCTAATGCCAAGTGAAGGTATTATGCAGAAAAAAACCCAACAACAACAACAAACAAAACACCAAAAACCAAACACAAACCACCACCAAACAGGGAAAAGTTTATGGTAAGTTTCAATTTTTTTTTCCTTAAAAAATGCTTATGGAATGGTTTATCATACAAAAATTTACATTGGAAAGGATCTCATGTAGTCCAATGTCCTGTTCAAGCAGTACCAGCCTCTCTGCTAAAAACCAATGCCCTGAGCAACCTGATCCATCCTTTAGGATTACATCAGTTCACTTCAAAGTGTAAGAAACATGATGGCTCTCAAGATTCTTTAGGAGATCCTGAATAAGTGTGTATCTTGAGAAAAATTCACCCAGATGGTTAGATCTAAAATACAACCCTGTTCTTAAAAACAAAGAACCATGACCCACACAAATACTTTTCAAAAGGGTTTCAGAGAACTCACCCTGTGATGTGCAAGTCAAGGTGTGGTTTTTCAGGCTCACCCATCACCAGTAACAAGGAATCCTCAACAATGGAACATAAAAAACCATTCTGCTGATATGCAAGTCCAAGCCAGTTGAAACTCTTGGCTGTGTTGGCTCTAAAGATTGATAGGAACAGGTAAACTTAACAATGAAGATGTTAAGAAAATCAACACTAATCAAAATAGGAAAACTGAATGTTGCTTTTAAATGCAAAGGAGAAATCAACACAGAACACTGGTAAGAACCAAGTCTGAATGCAATCATATTTCTAATTAAGCCAGAGAGATTATTTATTTTTTACGTGGCTAAAGAGAAACAACTTATACCTACTGTTCTGTAGGATCACCTTTCATGACAAATCTCCATTTCTCTTCTGACCTGATAACAACCACAGACTGATTTTAAAGCATCCTGTAATGCTTAAAGTTACACTACACAAGCTGATTAATAAAAAAAGTTAAAAGACTGATTTTGTTGTAAATCTGCACCATCAGGGACAAATTAAATACTAATAACCAAAATTTAAGTTTATTTTACTGACATGCCACTGCTTCCCTCACCCAGGAAATGGAAATAAGATTTCTAGAAGGTAGCGACCTAGCTCCTCTTAAAGGTCAGACTCTCCTTGTTTGAATTGTTGAGCTGCAGCACTGCTCAGTTGCTGGCGGGATGTGCCTGGGCACACGATCTCCAAGAAGCTGCCCCCAGCAATATTCCTCCCAGCTCTCCCTCTTTCTATTTGTACTTTTTGACTAATATGCTGTTTGGAGTAACTTCTTGTTTCATGAGCAAAGTCATGTGATTCAAGCAACATGTCCTCCCTTTCATTAAGATGTTGATATCCTCACCATACAGTTTCTCCTGGATACTAAGCTGCTGAGCATCTGCAACAACGACTTTTAAGTATTTGCTTGAAGATCATATTTTGATCAGTAGTAACAGTGACTATGTGCATAGTCCTTTTGGCATTTGTTTTGGGGCACTGAAATGAAGCACAAGAAACTTCACAAGGTACCCTACACTGCCAAGAGAATACCGTGGTTACAGTTGGTACAGAACACACCACCTGATGCAAACATGCAGTTCACTGCAAGCTAACAGACACTAAACCTAGAAAAAAACTAAACTGATGACTTACTTCATTCTTAAGGAACAGATGAAGAAATGAACAAAATACTGACAGGAAGGAAAAAACAAAACCAAAAGCTGCACAACACACCAAAAACCAACCATACTACTGCACTGGTGGCTGTAAAATGCTATTCCTGCACTCACCTGCACTGCATTCACAACACAGTTCCCACAAGACAGTTCAAAGTTCGGTTTTCTCCAAGACCTTAGTAGTTTTCTGACCACACTTTTGAAGAAAACTAAACACCAAGTAACATCTATTGATTTCAGACGTACAACATTACAGTGCAGAAGCAATTCCGACCTCCATGTATTCCATTACTCTGAGATACAGTTGATACACTAAGACAGGCACAGAGTTTAAAAGTCACTCGTGCTCTAATCAAAGTTTAAGACAAAACACTTTCCACATTACTTACAGAATTCTCATCAGCAACTTCTCGTTAAGACAGATTTGAAAGCAATTATGCACTAAATACCAGGTGGCACAATTGCAAACAACTTAGAAGGCAAGTTCCAAGATCAACATCAGATAAGCTGAATTCAGGTTTTCAGTATCCTACTGAACATGCAGACTAAGTAGTTGTTTTGGATACTTCAACTTAAAGTCTCAAGCATGAAAGCACTATCATTTGTCACCTAGAAGAATGAGACATTAAGAAGGAAGGGTAATCTCGGGAAAGTTAGAAAAGTGTTGACTTTAAAGTTAACTACTAAATAATTTTACATCACTATTATAAATGCATACAAAGCAGGGGGAAAAATCTACTATTTCTGCTTATAGAAACTAAAGCAGCGTTTAGAATAGTCTTTCTAAAGCTGTTGTGGTAGTGCTGACATCTTCTAGTTTTACTATGACAAAGTCTCTTTTTATTTGAGCTGTAAATCAAAGCTCTAAAAGCTTAACCAAAAATACATATAATTTTGTAATAATTCAAATATTTATTAGTCACATATAAGAAGAGCAATTAATTGCTACCTGATCCCAACACTCTTCATGGCAAACTCAAACAGTCACAGTATCTGAGAACAGGAAGCCTGATAATTTTTATTCTCCATTGCTCATTACTTTCTATTTTACTTAAGCAAATGGAATTAGAAGATTGGGAGGTCCCCAGAGGTCAGAAACTTCAAACACATGGAAGAGCAGGTGGACACAGGATTGCCACGCGAGAGAACGGGGGAAAACGTCTCCATAACCAACGACAAACTGACACCCTCATTAATGGAAATGAGGCTGAAGTTTGAGCTGCTCCCGCGTGGGGCAAGGAAAGCGATTTTCGAATTTAACGTTTACGTGCTCAAACCTCTTCCCTCCGCCGCGCCCAGCACCGACCAGACGCCGCACACAGTGACAGCGACTCCGGCTGAATGGGGCCTCAACGAGCCCGTTCCGCTCCCCGCGAAGGCCGCCCCAGCTCGCCGCGGCCCCCGCGCCCCGGCAGCTGCTCTGACGCTCGAGCCAGCACCGCCGAGCGGGGCGCTGGGAGCTCCTGACTGGGCCCTGCCGGCTCTCGCACACCGGCGGGCGGCCGGGCCGCAGCCCCGCTCTGCGCCCCACAGCCCGGCCGGGCGGCGGCCACGGCTACCAGGCTCCCAGCTTGCCGCTACAGTCCCCTACGCGACGTACCTGGCGGGAGGTGGGATGGGACGAACCGCGGCCTCGCCCGCGCTGCGAAAAGGGCCCTCTGCGCGGCGGCGCCGCCCTGCCACCCGGAAGCGCATAGGCCGCCGGACTCACGTGATAGCCTCTCCCCGTTGGGGATTGGCGCACTCACGCATATGCGTTAAATAGCGCCGCTGCCGCCCGCCCCCGGCAGCTGGCGCGTGCGCACTTCACTTACACGCACACGGGGCGGAGGGGGGGGCTGGGGCCGTTGGGCGCGCGCGGGGCGGGGCCGGCGCCGCTGTGAGGGCGGACGGGCCGGGGCGGACGGGCCGGGGCCGCCGGGTGGTGTCTGAGCCCATGGCCCGCGGCCGATCCGCGCTGCCCGCCCCTGGATCGGGCAGGACTAGTCCCGCGGCCCGGGCAGCCTCAGCTGGAGGTAATGAGCGGTACCTTAGCCGTCCCTGGGCACCGACAGCTCCCTGCCCGCTGCCCGGCACAGCCGCCTGGCGCACAATGTTCACCGGAGGGGCGAGTCCTGGCCCGCGGTAAACGGTACAAAAATGGAAAATAAAGAGCCTGCTCATCGAGTTGTGTGCACTAGACTAGTGTGCTGTGCCTGATGGTTCAGGTGCTCAGGGATTTATGAGATGGATATCAGAAATAGGAGTGCAACCTTCTCCATGAGGGAAAACAGAACAGAGAATAACAGTTTTACACACTGGTGATGTGGAGGGAGCAGAGAAACCACCTGAACCTCCACATCATTTGAAATTACAGTTTCATTTGTATAAATATGGCATCCAAAATGCAGTCCTCCGTTATATAATGTAGTGGTATGATACATGCAGAATAAAAGCGCAGGAAGTTAGATAAATCTCATTTCTATCTTTTTTACATACCTGAGAATGGTAACAGTAGTCAACGCCACTCGGAGCTCAAGATAGGTTTTAGCTAAAGTTTAGAACATGCCACTAACACATCGTTACAATAGCTGCTAACCTCATTGCAGCTAATAGCTCACAGCTGATCTGTGGCCCAATGATGAACGTTTGTTTTACTGTAGGGTACTGAAAGAACTTGTAATAAATGTGACAGATGTGGAGAAGAAGTGTAGAAAGAAAGAAAAAGTGAAATAAGGTGGCCCAAAATGAACGCAGGAAAACTGGAGAAAAAAATACCACCAAAGAAGAACAGAAAGCACAGACACCCCCAACCAGCAAAAATAAATATCGACAAATCGCAGGAAAGAACAGCGATTATTAAGGTAAATTAATTAGAACATTGAAAATATATTTATAAATAAGTAGTATAATCCACTCCAAATGGCCTGAGGCCTGTAGGCTTTATTGTAACGTAAGTTTATCAGATAATAGTTAGAAATGTAAAGTAAGAGCTAGCTTAAGTATAAGGCAAGGCTGTGGAATTACTGGTACGAGAGATACAGTAAAACAGCAAAAGGGAAACATCCTGTAACCTGCTACCTTTGTTATGTCACTTTTTCTTTGTGGAAGGAATGCAAGAGAAGATGACCAAATACTCCATGCTTAAGGATATTATATTTTTCTGTCTGCTCTCAGCCACACACCAGACTTACTGTTACTAGCGTACCTGTGCTGGAACTTCCTGTGCCTGTAGCATTCCAGCTTTTAATAGTGAAGATCTGGTCGCGTGACTTATGTGATCAGGTTGAAAGGTATTGAAGACTGAGCGGCAAGAGATCTCAGCCTGTTCATTTGGAGTATCTGTGAACAGCTGGAATTATTCCAGAATTAGCTGGGTCTAACTGAGCTCTGAAGATCAAGGGTGTCTGTGATTGCTAGAGGGCCACATAGCATCACAGAAAAGAGAAATGCCCTTTTTGGGCTGCTCTGTTAAAACATCTATTAGTCTGACACCGGAGTGCCCCTTATTTTATCAGCAAACTTAAGTTCGCAAAGTGTCGGAGTACAGATTTGGGATCAGTACTGTTCAATTCCAGTTTAAAGTGGAAAATTAGATTTAATTATGGTGTAGAGAACCATTTTGTTACCCAGTAGATTATCCTTCTTGTCTTTCAACAGAGCAGCAATGAATAAAGGGCCTCCATTAGTTATTAAGTAAGTCAAAAGTTTGAAAGTTTTCCAGCAAATTAATGTTTTAAGAAAAATTAGTTTAATATTAAATAGTTTTAGTGCTTTTCTATATGTGCTTCAGTTGTTGATAAACTCAAAACTGTCTTCAAAATGGACAAATGTCATCTGCAGGACACCAACGCCAAACTCGTCATGAGGGTCAGCAGAGCTGTGTAATTTCCCATCTCTCCACGGGGTGGCACGGTATAGCTGGAAATGTATCAAGTGTTCAAATGGAACCTAGAAAACAAGCAAACAGGAGGTCAGAGCCAACTACTAGGGACTGTTGAATAATTCTATTTTTAAACATCAGACAATTGCAAATATAAGCAGATTTTCACATGAAGGCTTTGCCAAAGAGTTCAGGCTTGAAGAAATAATGCGCTGTTGTATCAATTTTGTCCTGTACATGGGAAAAATAAACAGTTACACAATTTTGGTTATGAAATAATTCACAATTAACCTTTAAATAGAAAAGAGTCATCAAAAGCAACAGAATACCAAAACATTCACCTTTCTCACGGTCTTTTCCCATTTTACTTATCAGGTAAATATTTTCTAGTAATCTAAAAAAAAAAAAAAAACCACAAAACCCCACCTAGATAAAAATTCTCCCTGCCTGCCTTTCAACTGGTCCAAACAAGAGCTCAAAAATGCTGGTATTTTAAAACACTAATTTGAAAGTCTGTCTCTGGGGGGTTGTATGTAGAGGCTGCATTTGAACAGAATCCCTCCTTGCCATTTTTCCCTGTACACAAAGTACGAATACTGGGGGTTTTTTCCAAATTTATTTCGTCCTTTTTTGACAATAAGGGCTTTGGGCTGTAGTTTACCTCTGCTTTTGTAGTCCGTGCACATAATTTGGCTCCTGTCTTAGATACCTGTGATACAAAATGATAAGAACAACGCATTATAGAGTAGCTGCTTTCAGATACATGGACAGGAGCTAGGTAGCGTATAATATTGTGCATCACTTCTGATATTCATGCCAGGTACATCACCTCTTAAAAGCCATTCTATTGTAATAAGTTATCTCACTACCGTAGCAAGCCGAGTTTCATAGCTGCATCTCTTTGCATATCATGGGGTAAATTATTGATCAAAAAGTGACCCTTACCACAGTCCTGTGCATGTCCCTGTGTTCTTTCTTCCAAACCTCCCTGAGCTCCTTCAGGTACAACCCATGATGCTGTAGTGGACTAGTTCTTCTTAAGCAGACTTGCACTTCACATCTCCTAGCACTCCTCCCTGAAGTTTTGCCTTTTTCTGTCATACCTTGTTGATGGAAAAAAGTCAAGGTCTAAGTGATGATCTTGTGTTTGGAATTCAGCTAGGGAAGTACAAAAGTAAAAAGAATGCACATCCTTCATGACAGTCAAACCAAACCCCAGACCTTTGCCATTTCAATTACATGACTATTGCCTACATAAAAAAGATAATCTATCCATCCTCTATGTGCATGATTTTCAGTGGTTTTAATCTATTTTTGTTATCGGAGAGCATCACAGTTTGTTGGAAACTAACAGCCATATTGGTTATGAGAAAAAGCAAGAGCCAGCTTGCTAGCTATGAGAATCTTCATGTTTGCATTGCGGGGATATAATGATTATCGTCTTTACAGAAACTCTTTATGTTGTTCTTCAGTATTTAAATAAGATGTCTGTATCTGCAAGTGAAAGGTATTAAATACATTGCTATTAACACCATATTTGCTAACTACTGTGCCCTCAAGAAAAGTAGGTATTAATCCTAAGTTTCACTTTAGTTGAAAACTGAGCGACCCCTTGACTGTGGGAATAATGCGGAAAAGTAAAAACACTAGGAAACCTCTTGCATCTGCCTTTTCCAGATAAATACCATCAGACAATTCCAGTGCACTGGCAGAATTGCAGACAAATGTATGGCTCTATACTGTTAACTCACATTTCTTAATATGTACTAGAAAGTCTGCCTGTCTCAGGAAAAGTAGATAGTTACACGTAGGTACAGATAACTGTTGTTTTCTGAAGTTATTTTCTGCATAAGTATTTTTGGCATGGTAAACATCTTACTGTGCTTCATAAAAAATGCCTGATCTTTGCCATTTGCAGTATCAGCTTGATGTTTACCATAATGCTGCGTTAATAATATAATTTTTATCATATTGTGGTCCGAATCCAATATCAAGTGTGGATGAATGACACCAGGAAAATATTTATGCATAATCAAAAACATCTGCAACTTCCTTCACGGGGAACTATTGAGTTCTCAGTTTGCGTTTCTGTGTGTTCTGGTGGTCAGGCTGTTATTCATACTCACATGCAGTGTACTTGGTTCAGCTCACTTCTTACAGTTTCTGAAAAAAACATGAAGTAGCCTGTTACATGGACATAAGATATCTTTGCTGGTTGAGCTTGAGGGGAAAACAGGGTACAATTATATATTCTTTTAATTATTCATGACTTGGGTCTGAAGTGAATGTGTATACATTTTTCACTTATTCACTTTATAAAATTCAAAACTAAGCCCAGAAGCAGTTTTATTCTTGGCAGCATGACAAGTTTCCTTTCCTCAACGAACCAGTCAAAGGAATTGTTCCTCAGAGAGTTTGTCATCCTCACATATCCCAGAGAGTCGGGAGGGGAGCTGGCATCCATTATATCCCCATCACAAGTACGCGTGTGCACTCCCTCCCTCTCGCTCTTTCTCCCTCTCTGTCTGTGACAACAAGCCCGTCTCAGAGGACTGTGTTTATATCTAGCGTGTGGTTTCATTTGTGTAGCTGATTTGCAGTTCATTAATCTAGAAAGCATTGCCCAGTTCTGGTAAGGACAACATATCCATCCATATTCTGCTTATTCCGCCTCGTATCCCCGATGCAACACAGAGTTTAGAGACAGGGAATTTTAGAGAGAGGGAATTTGTTCTGGTTTGTGGAACCACTAGAGCAAAAGCAACTCAGGAGCCAAAGCTGATGTAAACACACATTAGGAAATTGTTTTGATCTCGCCTATCAGGCTGCTGGCAATGCACTGTGCTTCCTTGGGAGACATGCAAATTTATGGGACACAACTTGACATGATTAAGGCAATGCATACAGAAGAGGTGATTGCCCTTTGGCAAGAGAATGATGTCAAGAACCAATGATTCCTTACATTCTTGGCAGTGCAGGTAGGATCATGAAATAAGGGGCCTCTTGCAGATTCATTGTAATTTAGGTGTTGGGCTAGGTATTTTTTAAACTATGTTTTTCCAGCTTTTATGGTTGTATTACTATTAGTTGTCTGTCTTGCAGGGGAACCTGAGGACAACAGTCAATTTGTACTTCTCAAAACTTAAATCTGTATCTGCTGATATTGTGGTAGCTTATTATAGCATGTTGAGTCTGGAGAAAACAAAATAAACCAAAACCAATCAAACAAACAAAACATCACCAAAAAAGGAGGAGTTAATGCCACAGGGAGGCATCAACTTCTGCTATTTATTCACAGCAGTGGGGTTCTTCACTTTGAAATTCATTTACCAGAGACACTGACATTCCTTGTTGACAGACATGTGCTCAAAACTCATCCACATGCCTGAGTAGAGTCAGATTCATTTTGTGCCAGGGTTAATGAGAAATTACTGATCACTACCTGGGAATCTGGGGGTAGAATGGCTGAACTTAAGGTGAAAGACTCCGTATCCTATTACTACTCCCCTGACTCAGCCTAGCAAATATCTGAAATATCTTAATTACCCATGTCAACCTTATTCTCCCTTGCAAGCTGTACACATCGCTAATTACATTAGGTAAGCATTCAAGAGCACAAGGGAAGCAGGCATTAGCGCTGTGGTGGGGCAGTAGGGTTTCTCCTGTACTGTATAGCAAAGCAAGTCTGGTGGCACTGAGGTGATGTTGAAATGGCACCCTTTAATGCACACATAAGGATAAGGGAAACTGTGCTCTTTGAATGCTGGAGGGCACTACCCTTGTGACCTCCTGGACCAAGCAAGCACAATAGACAAAGGAGCCCGTCTTTGGATTCTGTTCCTCTGTTAAGTTTAGCAAAGGAAGAAGCTCACAGGAAGAGCAGCCAGTGTGTAGCTCTGGAAGCTGTCATCTTCCACATGCCACTGTACAGAGAGCTCTGACAGACACGTTCCGCTGCTGTGAATGCTCATTGGCCGCAGTGTCAGCGCAGCCACGCCATGCGGGATGCATGGGAGAGGAGCTGTGCTTGGAGTGTGTCGTATTCTGGCTGTGCACAGCTGGTATACCATTCAGCAGGGACTTGTACCAGCTGGTACAGATGAGAGTCTGTCATGTTACATGCTGTCTTTATCAGAAATAGGGACTTGGAAGAACATCACAAAGCTTTATTTAGTTTGCTGGTGCAAATTTAACTTTTGAACTACAAACCTCGTATGGAGAGGCTGACCACTTCCAAAAACCACATTGTCCAGTTTCTCCAATGCATAGCTGATAAATACTTGATTTTCTAGGTTCTGCTATTTGGATAAAACTTTTTAAAGTTTCTAATTTCTTGTGGTTTTTTTTAGATCTAACAAAATATAGTCCCAAGGTCCTTTTAAGAGCTAAAATGCTTCAAATTTGTTTTGTTCAATCCTCTCCATCAATACACAAGTTCTCTGGCATTTCCTCCACTGGTGCCTGTTATGTTCTTTATATTCGTTTTTGATTCTCTGCTGCTTTATGTATTAAATGCATTTTTGAGGTAATTCCCCTCCATGCTTATTCTGTCAGTCCCTGGCCTTTCATCTCTAAGCTTTTATTGAGTTAGAATACTTAGATTTTATCCTAACCATTAATTTTAATTTTCAAATAGTATTTTTTGAAGACTAGCTAAATTAAATCATTTTTGCAATTAGTGTCAAATTAATCCATAATGGAACGTAGATAACAGCAGAGATGGAGTCTCTTAGATTTTGACAGATACCCTCATTGGGTTTAATGTTTTGTATAATAACTCCTTAAGTGAGCAAAGAGCTTGCCTTGATGACTTCCTTCCCTCACACCTAGGCTGCTGGCCATACAGAAATAACATCTTTGATTATGGGGAATATTGACTTTACTTTTAGATTTCTGAATTCTGAGAGGGAGTGTTGTTAACCCTGATTATATTAAAAACCATTTTTTGCCATTTTCAGGCCTTATCTCTGGCACTTGATAGCTGATGGGTTTTGAACCTTCATGCATTGTAACATACAAAGTTTAACCAGCGGAAATCAGAGAATAATAATCTCCAGTAGGCAGACTAGTGGAAAGGAGGAGGCTGGAAATGGTGTAAGAACAGTCATTTTCTAAAACTTCTTTTTTTTTCTTTAAATAAGGACAGACATGGGTGTAATGGTTCATTTATTCTGGCATCATATGGCATCACTTAAATGACTGGTTTAAGCCAAAACTTGCTTTTGTGCCTGATCTGGCCTGCCTGACTTCAGTGAGAGTTTTGTTTGAAGTTGTGTGTTAAGAATTACTGTGATTCAGGAATAGAGGAAGCATTTATAAAAATGATCCCTAAGGTCTGAGAAGACAAGTAAGCAGTTCTGCTGGGGTAAAATTATTATTTTTGTCCTGGTTTTAGATGAGCTTTCCTGTGTGCTCTATAAATGTACTTTGGGATTAGTCATATCCTACTAGTCCAGCAATGTTCTCACAGAATACTGGTAGAGCTGGTGAACAAAAAACAAACAAAAAACCCCAGCAAACCAAACACCCCCAAACCGCAAACATAAGCTACCGTCATCACAAGTAAACACACAAACTTTGAGATCCTAGGATTAAACACAGAGGATATGCATCAGTAAAATTAAAGAACTTAGGTCCTTAAACTAGGGGTAGTGAGACCTTCAGCAAGCAAACAAGATTTTACCTTTCTTTACCAATTTATGCTGCATCTTGGCTGTTGCTGCACTGGCTGTTGCAGTTACCAAGCCTAGCTGCAGAGGATGCTATGACACATGCTGCAGAACAAAAGAGTTGACTATTTCTTTTCTACTACAGTTTACAGCCCGTCTTACCAGCACAAGTTAAAAGCTGTGGCAATTTAAACTAATTAGTACATTATTAGGGTAATGAGTAAAAGCTCTCTTTGCTGGCTCTACCATGGAAGAAGCAACAGAACAAGTGGTCCTGACAACCGTTCCTGAATTGGAGATAATGAGTCAAAACCTTTTTGGATGCCTTTGAAATTAAAACTGACATACAGAAAAATCAGTGTGTGATTTTCAGTCTTGGTCTTTTCATGACTGTGGCCAAGGACGATCACAATCTAAGGTGTGGTTCATATCACCCCAATTCATAAACGAACTGTGTAGACTATAAACTTTTCTGAGCAAGGATGATGTTAAGCTTTTAGTTTTGCACATTGAGGCCTTGGCTTTCTCTGGAGCTGCTTAATGTTGCTGTAGCAGAAATCAACAATACTAAACTATTGATTTAGGCATCATTTAAATTAAGCGTTAATGATATTTGTTCAGTTATAGTCCATGTATGAACCTTACAAATGAGGAATACTCCCAAGTCATTGAAACTCCTTCCGTGAATATTCTCTGTATTATTTCAATTTACTCAATGCTGAGCTGAATCTGTGAGCTCTGCAATGATTAATGAGATCTATGGCAATGGGGATGTCTCCCTCAAATACTGTTGCCTTGTAAAGTTTGCACTTAAATGCTTCCAGACACCTAGTTATAATTTGTGGGTATCAATCTGTTCTCTCACAGACACACTGTGGATCTCAAGTTCACTAGAAACAAGGGAAATAAGGGATGGAGATACAATCACAGCATTTTGAAGCCAAGTGGTCGCACATGAAATTAAATCAGTCCTATTTGTTGGCTAAAGCATTGGGAAGGAAGTGATTTTTCCTTAAAACAGAACTGAAAATCCTTCACCTCACTGCTATTCCCTCAAGGTAAGCAAAAATCAAAGATTTGGCTAGAGGTGGATTTTGTTAGATTCATGGTCAAATAAAATGTGAAAAGTACTGTCACACATGATGCTGGGGCACTGTAGGCACCATAAGAAAATAAGGCGGCAGTAAGAGATGTGTCTGTTGTGTCCCACAGTCTCCAGTTTAGTCCTCAAGCATGCAAAAGTATTGAACAAACCAGAAAGAGCCTTCTACAGTGGAGCAATCTAGAATATTGCCCTCAACTTCCAGCACATTTACAAGCTGCTGTTACTTAATATGACTCATCAAGATTAAAAAAGAAAAATAATGTAGTCAGAACTGTTGTCAAGTCACTATTTAATGTTACTTTTTTATTTGCTGCGATAAGCACAAAAATTGGCACAGTCCTTGATAAATCATTGTTTAGCAATGTCTAGAGGGCCCAGTAAATGGTTTGAAATTGCCACAATAAATGGTTATTTGATAATGAATGAAATTGTTTGAAAATACTGTTAAAATGTCAAGTTTTAACATACAGAACATTAGTCAAAAGGAGTGCAAACATGGAAACCATAGTGACACTATAAATATACTGCAACAAATGCATTTATTTGTACAGGGCAAATGGTAGATGCTGTATACAAACCAGTATAAATTGATATATGAAGTTAATTTCAATCTGTAAAAGTAATTGCATTGGTTTAACTTATTTAACTCTCCTTACAATAATATTTATAGCAGAGCAAGAAAGTAAAGAAATAAATGATGATAAATAGATAAAATACATAGGAAATGGGAATTGTTTTCCAGTTTAATTATGCTGTCACATAAAATTATCACTGAAATACACTATGCCGACAAGAAGAATACATTAAAATCCTATTATGCTGTGCAGAGTTGGCTGGCTTCTCTTGCTGTTTCTTCCTTAAACAGCTTTTCATCCTTTAAACTGTCATGAAACTTAAACTTTGTAAAAAAATATAGTGGTGGTGCAAACAGGACAGTATAGGCTGTGCCAGTTCATGGTTAGCGTGCTGGGAAGCAAGCATGTCATACCTTTCTCTTCAAGAATAAATCTGACCACATAGTAAAATTTGAAGGAAAAATATGCCCAAAATACACAATTTTAATTTTTTTTTTCTTGGACACAACTCTAACTGCAGAGTTTTTGCGTGGCTGTAGTCTATATAACATGTTCATATATTGTGGTGATGGGACACTATTATAACTAAAATAAGAGCAGGACCAAGAAGCAGGCAAAACATTATAATAAAAGGGCATTTGTTTTCTTCTTCCAAGCCACATATTTGTAATTTCAGGCTAAAGCTCATCTTATCACTTTTTTCATGAAGAACAGCATTAATATGTGTGGTATTTTTTACCCTTCTGCTTTCTATGTCTTGGGCTAAACACAAAGTGACGGCCTCACCAGACACAGAAAGATGAACGTACTTCTCTGAAGGGGACTTGATTTTTCTGCTTCTCTGTTTTTTCAGAACAGCTGAAGCTTGGTTTGCTTGTAAATAGCTCTCTGCTTAGAATATAGGTAAAGAACACTATAATGGTTTAGTTAGTGCTAATAATATGGCTGTATTATTTTCATCTCTCAATTATAACATAAATCTTCCAGTGTTTTTAAATTTGCAACTTCCAAAGCTGTGTGATTAAGTAGGAGTTGGTTCCTTACTTAATTAAGAAACATTTAAATATTACTCTGTAGGGTTCTAGTAAAAACATGGAAAATATGATTCTTCAGAGACTTCAGATTCAGAAGAAAATGTTTAATACAGACTTCATTAATTTTAAAAATATTATTTTTAAAGTTACTTCATAAATCTTTAGCATCTGATTGATGATATTTGATCAATATGGAAAAGCAATACTCTGAGTAGAAAGGAAATCTCTACATTATGAAATACCTGTGAAGAGAATACTATGTGCAGACTGAAATCCTGAAAGAAAAGGCAGCTTTCTGTGTAAAATGAGATTTAGGTCATCAAAGATATTCCGAGTAGTTGTCATATTTGTATAAGTCAAACGAACGGACTTGCTCCAAAACTTTTTTCCAGCTCTTTAAAATCACGTGTATGCTCTAAGAATGACTTTCTTAAAGCTGTCTATTGTAATAAAAGAACAGCTAGAACTAAAGTAAGCTATCAGTAGACTTTGGAAGGAATCATTTATTATACTCCAAAGTGGCCTGTTATTTATAGTTCTTATTATAAAAATCGAATGTGGAATGCATTACAATTTCACCAAAGTTTTAATACTGTTAACTTGCCTTCTAACAGTAGCAAATGATACTTTGGCTCACAAGGATGATTTACAGCCTTTACCTTACCACATGAGCATTTAAAAAAACAAACATGGAAAACATCATCTGAATGTTTATGCAAATCAGAGACAAGCACGTTAATTCTCTTCTTGTTATTTTCTGATCTTAACCCATAGTACCTTCAGTGCCATATGTACAGTTACTTTCTTTTTTTTACAGGGCTTCTGATTTTAGCATTCCAAAAATTAGATAGTGCCTACATTTTAGATATATATAGCATCTAAACTACACTGAAAGCAAGTGCTCGTCTTCAGTATCCAGATACCCACCTCAAAGTATTTTCAGAACTGGAGACACAACAACCATAGCTATCCTTAAGGATCTCACCAATCAAC
This sequence comes from Patagioenas fasciata, assembly GCF_037038585.1. Lineage (NCBI taxonomy): Eukaryota > Metazoa > Chordata > Aves > Columbiformes > Columbidae > Patagioenas > Patagioenas fasciata. Next base: position 10,238,723 of record NC_092531.1, on the reverse strand, counting down.
TACTATAATTGTCAGAGTTTAGGCACTATCATTATGAAGACATGTGAAGAGATATATAAAATAAATATTCCTAATGAACATTTATTTTAGGTTTTGCCCTTTATAAATTGTGCCACTATAATTTTTACTTGGAGAGCTGGGTTTAAACAAATTCAAAATGAAATTTTACAAGAATCAAATCTCATATTTTCAAGCAGGAACCATGAACTTGGCTTCGATAGCTTTAATTTGGAGGGTGTCTGTGAGATTTGTGTTGTTGTATACATTTCATGCAACAGTGAAGGTAATATCCATTGGGGGGGAGGAGGAAATGCTGAGTGATCCTGAGTTACGAAAGGACAGCCCAGAACTGAGTGATGTCATGAACTGATGTCTTCATCCTATTAAAGTAATTTAAAATCTTTGAAATTTTATCTTTCTATGAGAGGAGGAGGAAATTCAGAATCTTTACATCATTGCTTTCGGCTTAAGATTGATGCACACTTTTACACGCTTTTTTTGGAATATAGTACTGTTCAAGCTAACACTAATAATTACCATTAGAAGTATCACAGTAATGAACAAGTAACAGTGTTTGTTACAAACACCTACACCAGGTAAAAAGAGAACTAATTCTGTCAGTCAGATTGAGTTATTACTATTTTGATTGATGCAGGACAATGTTTATCATCAAAACTGTGCAGAAATACTCCACACTATTGTCACCAATTCAGAATTGTCTTGTAGAATAATTTGCATTTCCTTCCTGCTTAATTATGGCTTCTTGGACTCCACTCTGTTCTCAGCGGAGTCAACAGAAACACAGCAGGAGCAGAATTCAGGCCCTCTGAAAATCACCAACTTCTAGGAGTAAATGTAAATTGAGGTAGTGGCGGTTTTGTGCCTTTTCAATTGAGCAAGTGTCTTGGCATAACACAAATAATGCATATCTTTAAAAGTATTCTCTAAGGTCTGCATTTATCACCCTCTATGGAAGGGTATTAATGCTTCTTTCTGTCATACTTTACACGTTCATACCTTCAGCAAGAACATAGAGACCTCTTGTCTCTGAACATACTTCTCAGAAAACACAAAGAACTAAAACAGAGGTAAAATCTATTGCTAATTTTTTCATTTCTAGAAACTTAAACTACATTTGTACAGAACCAAGAATTCCTTAAAAGAAAGGAAAGGCACTGCGAGGGTTGTTTCTTGTTTTAAAAAAAATCGGGAAATTCTTAAATGACAGTTATCACTATACCAACAACAAAAATGAAAATGTATCCTGATATCTTCAGAAGTCAGATACAAAACTGAGTCTCTAAAATTGAGGAACCTGTTGTTCCTAAAACAATCCCTCCACACTGTCGTCGAAGCAGAATATGGAATTTCTGTATGTTTTTTCAGCGTGTACCAGAAGTTGCACTCAGATCTGCAGGGTTGTCTGTTCTGGACTTGAAGGGTTTTTACCAAACCCAGGAGAAAGCAAAACAGCCAAGTGAGTCAGAATGTCTGTCACTGTGCTGTAAAACCGAGGGGTTTTTATCACCATTGCTTACTCATAATGTGGGACATCTGTTTGGTAAATGGGACCCAAAGCAGTCCCATACGGAGGCCTCAGCTCAGGACAGTATTTCCACGAGTGACGCAGTCAGCAGCAGCAGGGCTACTGCTGGGCGTTACACCCCCTGCCCACGAGTCCCTCGCCGCGTCCAGGCCAGTGCAGCGACGTGAATTTACATGCCGTGCTGTTGCAAAGCCTGTACACGTCACATCAATTGTGCTATCGCTGAGCACTTCCAGTCTTCATTTTCTGTCAAGTCTATGGCTTCCCTCTGCCACAGGCTGGCACAGCATATTGTGCCTATAACGCTGTCTCTGGATTTGTCATCCATGCATTGATTAAGATACATCTGCCAGAGAACTAAGCTGTTAAATAGATTTTTGGGCAAGTTCAGCTGCAAGGAATTTTACAAGTGTCAGCTCAGAATTTCCTTTGAACTGCATCAGCCATAAATATGGATTACTCCTGTAGGTCCTGCATATAGAGAATCCAATCTGCTTTAAAGGTTCAGCAGCAAAATATGAACATAGTTATTTCCCAGCTAGATAAATGAGTCACTTTAGTAGAGACATTTTGATCATGTGACTTAGCCAAAGTGCAGAAAAAAAATCCATCCTTTCTGCTTGAAACTTTTACCATTATATAAATATATACATACATGTATGTTTACATAATAGACACATACAAAATACTGCAAATTGTGACAGCTTCACTAGCGCTTCTTCTTTGAATAGCAAAGCAGCAAACAACAGGATAATCCAATTTCATTGCTAAAATCTAAAGAGAATTTATTGCTATAACTGCTATCTGAAAATATTAATTTATGAATATTACTGAGCGGGTGACCACTCAGTGCTTAATAGGAACTAGCAATTAATGTATGTAAATCAACTCAGGCAGTAGCATCTCAATTGCTGTTCTGTGTAGAGGAATAGTTAATTTGCAGGAATACATGTTTCCAAGCCCAGATTTTAAAAAGTCACGTTTTCTGTTGCTGAAAACCTCAATATCAATAATATTTGTTGTGCATTTTATGATTATTCTTAATGCCCTTGCAAACACATGTGATAAAATGCTAACAAACCATCATCCATTACTTAATTATGTTTATCTAGACGGATAAAGTTGGGGTGGGGGGAGCATGTGGTAAAAAATATTGTTTCCCATTTGGCAAACACAGACTAAGTTTACAGCTTAATTATTCCTTGTAGTGCTGTAGAGAGATTTTCGTGTTAATCACACTCAGGGTTCAGAGTTTATTTAAATAAAAAGTTGTGGATTTTTTTTTTTTTGGTAGTGAGGTTTAAAAAGTGTGTTGACTCCCAATTAAATCAACTTCCGCTTCAGTAGGGGATTTAAATGTGTGTGAGGCTTCAGTGGGAACTACACAGGGAGCTTTTCTGACAGTGATGAAACACCTTCTATAAGGCAAGACAAATATCTTGGAAAACAATGTTATAGTTGCCTTCAGAAACTTTGCCTACAGAAAATATCAGAATCATTAATCTTAATTAATAAAAATACCTCTATCGTTCAGCAACCAAGTGCAAGAAAAATAGAGGTCAGTTCTGGAAACCTTTGTTCATGAGAGTATCCCACTAAATTCCAAAGGATCGCTTGTGTGCACAATGATGTCCAGTGATTAAAAACTGCAGTTTATCTCTAGATGTGCTTTTCAATGCTCCATGAGCTCCTTCTAGTTTGAAATCTTTCAACAGGATTTTTTCAAAGCCAAATCTGTGCCAATCACCACAGGACCACCAGACATTAAAAACCAAATCAGAAACTGCATCTCGTAACACAGCTGACTCTTCTTGCAAAGGTAGCCTGGGAAGTGCCTACTGAGAAAAATCATCCACTAATCTTCATAGTATATTCTTCAGCAGTCACTGGGCACAAGTGCAGGGAATACTTTATATGAAAACCAGTCACACTGAACTTGTACAGTATAACCCATGAAAATATCTCCTCCTAATGCTGGAGTTTACCATCTTCAGAGTCACAAGATGGCTTTGTACATCAGTTAGCTGCATTGGAAATGGACAGGCTGGCAAAAAAATGTTTAGCATATCTGTCTTGGCTCTAGCCAGCTATCATTTAACTTCTGTGTTAAGTAGCTAATAAATTGCTTTCTGCTAAGTATTTAGAAGTATATACTCTGAAGAGTTACTCCGTTCCATTCTTCCCAGAGTACCTTCCAAACCTGTCCCAAAGCCTGCCTTTGTTGCATTAACACAAAAACCCCATAGGAACATTTTCAAGGGTGTCTGAATTCTGAACAAGTGCTAATGAAATATTTCCCTGATTCTTTTTTTCCTAATATGCGAGTAAGTTGTAGGTTGTTAAGCACAGGTAAGAAAAACAAGAAAAAGATACTTCACTTACAAGGGTTGAAAATCTGTTCAGTGAAGATACAGCATAAGTAGAAAAACTTAATCCAAAACCCCAGACACATATATTGCTAAGATGTCACTTATCAGCCTCAGTAAAATGCTGAATTAATCACTTTTGCATAGATTTGAACCTATACTACCAGATCATTTCTGTAAACTTATACATTTACTACTTGACTATTTGTCTGCCATTTTCTGGAAATCGGTGTAGTTCTTGGGTAGCCTTTTATAAAATATTAGTTACCTATATTAGTAGCTCTTGAAGGCATCTTTGTGTTGGAACAAATTAAACTTTAAGAAAAACAGCTGAAAAAAGTTTTTGTTTTCTTCTTCAAAAATAATCTGTAAGAAACAGAGCAAATATTTATTTCCATGGTTTTCTACAGATAATCATGTTACAATGAAGAATCTGTAACAGCGCAGGAATAATAATCAATACTGAACAGTCAGACCAATGTAGTGTGAGTTGGGGTTTTTTTTTATCTTATCATGCCAGCAAAAATTTTGACATACATGAAGTGCTTTAAAAGGTGCTTTTAAAGACTTTAAGAAACTTGTGTTTCCTTCATGGGAATTAGCTGTAGCAGTGTAAAAAAAATCATACTGATCCCTATCCACATTATGCAAACTTTTTTTAGTTCTCATTAAATCATTATAAAGCAGCAGTTTGTTTGTTTGTTTAAATAAAGAGACATGCCCTAACTGAGGCACGCTTTTTACATCTGAATTGTTTGAATGCATTTTCTTTCAATCGGCAGAAAAAAATAGGTAAAAAAAATTGATCTGAAAAGGGAGCTTTTGGAAGAACTGCTTATAACTCTGATGATAGCGTACATGTCATTAGGAAAAGGTTAAAAAAAAAGAGGTAAGGAAGCATTGACATTAGAGATGTCGTATAAGGACTCAAAGCTTTTGACACTCAATACAAGGTACACTACTGCAAAACACAGAAGCAGTTTCATAGCCTTAAAAGCATTGCTAAAAGACAACCAACTTTCAGCAAGACAAAAAGTATCAAAGTCATTACTGATCATATGTGCCCTTCAGACGAAAGCCTTTCCAGACACTGATCAAATATTAAACAGAAGAATAGTCAGAATTGGCCAATAGTAAAATCTGTAATAGAAAATTCAGAGACTTACAACTTAATGCTTTTAAAACCTGATCAGGAAGGGAAAAGGAGTTAAAAAACTGTAGTCCCTAATAAACTGTTCAAAAATAGTGAAAATGTTTCTCCTTCTCTGAAGGAAGGAACTTCATATATTAAATGAGGAAAATACAAATTAATGTGTTCATTTGAAAAGCTGAATCTTTGTTCCCCAATTTAAGTAGGTGTGCAGACATAGCCAACCTTATTTAAGTCATAAGAATAATAATTAGGGTCGCTCTTCAGGAAAGCTCTTAATCACATGCTTACAGAAGCCGATAGCTTGGAATACCTAAGTGCTTTCCTGAAATGGGCCTTACTACGTGAATGTTAACATATGATGATCATATGGAAACTATCTGAATAATTTCATGCCTATTTATAATCTAGACAAACATGAACTCTCATTTCTTACTCAGTTTTCTCATGTAAAGGATTTCATTTAACTATGGGATTCCTGATAATAGTTGCATTTGCATCAAAAAGCTTACGAAATCTCATTCACTACATGTGACCACTTAGAAAATCTGTTTAAAAAGTGCTATACAAGCCAGAATAATATTAGACCATCTTCTTTGAATGAAAAGTAGCTATTGGGAAAAAAATTAAAAATCCTCTTGTAGTGAATACAGACTGGTTAATACAGACTAGTTAATACCACCTAAGAGTAAACAAAAAAAAAAAGAGCTGCTTCGACATTTCAGAGTCTCATAAAAATTCTCCTGGCAGATTCAAAAGGTAATATTTGTTATGTTTACATTGATGATATAATAATTTTCCTTTAGGACCTGGAGCAGCATTTAGCAAATATAACAGCTGTACTACGAATATTACAGTCTCTGAGCTTAACTCTAAATCTTGCAAAGGAAAATGCTATAAGAATATAGATTAAATAATCTGTAGCATATTTTGTCAAAACCAAATTTGCTATAGACCAGGTAACTTGTTTTTGTTTGCATGATTCCCATGCCCTGAAATATGAAGCAAATCCAGCAGTCTTGGTTTTACAAGTGGGTATCATCTGTATCCTCTAGCTGTCTGCCTTTGAAGAGCCTCCTAATAACGTTGTGGGGCAGGGAGAGAAAAAAATACCAGATAGATAGATGAGTGTAGAACATTTCTAAAAACTCTTCAAAACCGTCCAATTAATAATATTGTGAATAAGACCTGCTTGTTAAAAGCCTACTTGTATAAATGCTACCTAAAGGCAAATTTATCAGACTTATGAGAATTTTGTTTCAATATCCTGATCTGAGAAAACATTTTTCCCTGGTAACACTACAGAATATGGTAGTACCATAAATAAAATCCATCTAGAAATTTCTGAAAGGTGGTCATGCATTTATAGAATCAAACTGCTGCTTTGTAAATTATTTTGATCAGTAGTAAATAAAAACAAGCAAACAAAAGAATTACCTTCAATAAAAATATCAGAGCCCGTAATTATACGATTAGTTTGGGGTTTCCAAAACTGTTCAGTGTTAGCCTGACTTCGCTCCTACTGAACTCAAGGGCTGGCTCAAGGGAGAGAAAGCTGCTGGGCTGGGTGCTGGTGTGGAGCACGGGCCAGGCTGTCACCAGTGCCGCGAAGGGGCATTATTTCATGAGGAAATGTCAGCTTTGTGAACCTGCAGTGTTACAGCCAGGCCAGCTCAAGCTCTCGGAGTGCAACTATCATACCAACCCCAAATCCTCCACTAGGCTACTTCAGATGCCAGTGCTCCAGACGCAGGTGCTGAGGTGCAGCCAGGAGTTAAGGACACCAGATGACACTTCATGACTAGTGGGTCCACAATGTTTAAAAGTATGAAGCACATTTAAAAACTTCTGGTGTGGCTGTTTTTAAATGTGTACGATATGAGATTTAGGAACTACAGTATACATTTCAGGGGGGTGGCTGGAGTCAGACTGAGTTATTTAGTCTGTTCAATTTGTATCCTAATACAGATATACACAAGAGGAATACCTGTTTCATAGCCATCTTGCCAGTTATCAAAAGAACTAATTTGTAAATAAAATGGAGGACATAATAGCAAAACATTATATGTCAACTTGAAACACATTTTTAGAAAAAAAAATTCATTAGGGAAGAAATAGGTTAGTGCTTTAGTTTAACCCTAGACTTACAGCCAAATTTTTGCTTAATTAAAAATGAACACTACATTATACACTGAGACTCAAAGCAAGTTTTACTTAAGGAATAAATAGCACATATGGCTTTATCAAATTCTAGTCTAACTGTACTGCTGTTACATGAAATGCATGTAGGCTGTACTCCTGCATTGTCTTACTCTGTGCAATGGGAATACTGGATACCAGTAAAAGCAGAGGTTGGCATAATGGGACCTTCTGCTTTTTATAACAACCCAATGGACATCATTAGAAAAGCTGAGTGGAGTACCTGAACTCTCAAATGCTATTCAGAGAATTAGTGGAATTTAATGTCTGATGTCAGTCTATAGTAATGGAAGGCATGATTCAGTATTTGCAAATAGATATAAATTCCTTAGCAGTAAGCTTAAGTAGAAATTTAAATATTATCATAAGAAAAAAACATGGTAAAAAATATTTGTCTAAGCCTACAGTAAGATTTCAAAGTAAGATTTTAATTCATAGTGCTGTAAATCTAGAATGTCTGTTTTGGTGTTGTCTTGTCTCAGTCCTTGGCTCCTGAGAGAAAGTTTACACTATCACACAGGAGAGAGATGACTTTGGGATTTTTCAGTTCTTGGCACAGCTTGGAATTCTGAGGTCTCCTTACCTTCAGATTTGATTCATATGTTCTTGTGAGCAGGGCGAGTGAACAGAATATAGCTCACAGTGGTGTTTATAAGCTGGAATTTCGAATTTCAAACTTGCCAAGACTGAATGTAATTGGTCATTTTCAGGTAGTGCTAAATTTAGAATCAAGGCAGGGGAAAAAAAAATCATCTGCATTTGAGTGATCTGCACAAAACCTAACAGAGAAAAAATTCCCCATCACTGTCAATTGAATGAATATTCTATCAAAACTGCAGTCACATTGTGTTCTATTGAGATTAACTTTACCTGCTGAATGTCGTGAAATTTATTTCAGTGGCCTATGACCTCCATATATCAGTATCTGACCCCTATCTATATAAAACAGTAACAATGAGCTTAAGGCTGTCTTAAAGGCTGTCTGAGAGATGTATATTTACTGACATATAACCTGACTAAAGCCAAACATCATTACCCCTGTGACTGATTGGAGGGCAGCCATAACTTAACAGTTTTATTTCCCTTCTACAGCTGAGCTCCTTGACCATGCTAGCTGAGCTGACACGGCGTTTCAAGTCCTGTTACCAGCTCAATGGTTCTCTTACTAAAAAAAAAGAAACAACAACAACAAAAACCACAAACAAAAAACCAAACAAACAACAAACAAACAAACAACAAACCAACAAAAAACCACCACGAAACCAACCACAAAGGGGGGGTAAGGCAGGGGGAGAGAGGGGACTGGAAAAGGAGAAGGCACCTCGTCATTTAGTCTCTCCATCCTAATCATTGCTGATGGGCTATCAATAATCTCAACTTGGTTAAGCATCTGATTGAAGATTAAGTAAATTCTGCCTGGTTGTTTGCATGATCATACCTGAATCCAATAATTTCAATTTGAAGCAGATTTCTTTTTGGCTGCTCATTGGGAATTTCTTTAGAGTCAAAGATAGGCTGGAAAATAAGTTATTTTTGGTGGCGAAGCACGAGAACAAAATTCAAGTCGATGGGGTAAAGCAAACATGCTTTGAACATTCTGAAAGGAAATCTAAAAGAATAGTAGAGGCTTCATTTATGTATATACACGCACACACACCACTTCAGACAAGGACAATGGGAACAGAGGTCATCAGTAATGCTCCAGTCAGAAATATTTTGCCCAACTGCTTTAATAGATTGTTAAAATCTAAGAACAGCTATCCACTGATTCATAAATGAATCATGATTTTAAAAGAAAATAAAATGGGTCATGCCATTTTGCCCAGAATGTGTTCAATTATCTTGTGCACTACTATTTTGACACCCAGAGAATTATTTACAGCATGCACAACTACCTATGCGTCTCAGCCAATGTGTGTACTAATATGCTGTTAATAATGCATTCTGTGGACTCAGCATTCCTCTGACTTGCATCAGCTCTATTGTTTATGTAAGTATTTACTTCTTGGGAGTATCCCTGTATTATTTCAGTACAAGAAATTCCAAGCTCAATTTGAATCAAATAGACATGCTTTCACATTCAGCTGCAGCAGGGTGATTTTTGGAACAAACACATTCCTCCTTACTGAGACACAAGGAAAGTGCACGCTGAAATTTGCCTAAAATAATCAGAATAGTTAGTGACTTAAATAGCAGGTGGTGTCCTGTTGAAGGAGGAAGAGAATCATGGTTGAAGATTCATAGCTGCTTTGCCTCATACAGGTTTAAGTGTATAGTCTACTTTCCCACAGCTGTTGATTTTTCATAATCAGATTACCTGCATTTTCAGTAGTTTGCTACTGAAACACAGTGAACTAGTTTAGAGAGAGAAGTCAGATTCACGTCACAAGTCCTGAGTGCAAGAGCACTCACATCTGTGGTTACCCCACACAGCAAGTGCCTTGACTTGCTTCCTTCAGCTTTCACTGTTCGACAAAAATCTTTACATGTAGAGAAAACCGTTAGCCCAGGAGGCACAAATCAGAGTTAATGCAAGAAAGAAGAAACACTGTTTCTTTGTCAAATTCCATTTTTCTTTAACAGTCTCTCAGCCATCAACCTGGCAATGGCTGCTTGATTCTGCAGTCATGTGAGTGGGGACAATTCCTGTCCCAATCTACAGTGTGTTCTTAATCTGATGACAGAATTTGCTTCCTTAGGTAACAAATCTGGGAACTAGAATTTATCCAGCAGTAGATTTTGCTCCACTGAAGGGTAAATTAAGGTGGGTTTGTAATATCTTTGTTTATCCAAAACATTTAAATATATTGAAAGAACTTGAAGGCAGATTTAATTTAAGAGAAAAGTAAGGCCATTATATAAACAGCAGCAGATCTCATCCAGAACATGTCACATAAATATCATACTATCGAACAAGAAATGTAAATTATCATACATACTCTATAATTGAAATTGTATTATATGATAGTGAAGTCACCCATTTATCTACTCATAATCAATTCCAATAAAATATCATTTAGGAAAGTTGAGTGTAGTTCAGGGTGGATGGTTAGGAGGATATCAGTCATGGATGCACTGAAACAGTTCTGAAAGATAGTTCTACACAGAAATCCAGTTATTGCATACCTCATAGGAAAGACACTTGCCCTGATAGAAGCCAAAACTGTGGCATTCAGAACTAGAAAAACGTAAAGCAAGTATACTGAATAACTCTATTTTAAATAATGTTTTAAGGACATTTTTACACAAACAAGTTTTTACATTTGCAAGAAGTCATTACAAGAATGACATGGTGTTTAGTGCTAATAAGAGATGGCTCACAAGCGGGGGAAGAATCCTGATACATCATTAGAAGGTTCTGAGGATGTACAGGTTGGATGCTTGGTTTTAGAAATCCAACCATTCAGTAGGAGAAGCTGTGATTGACACAAAAGGAGGTAGAGTGCAACCGTTTTCTATCACTGCTGCCCTTCTACTGCAGTGTTTTAGATACAACAGCCTCCAGACACAAACAGTAAGTCATTTTGTTGAACTTGTTGGCATAAAATGACATGAAACAGACTAATTTTGCCATTCATATAGTACATCATTCCATATGAATTGCAGGAATGTTTATCATCTCGGTTTCAACAAAAATGTTAGTGGCTTAATCCAACAATAAAGTAATGAGAATAAAACGGAAATCATGACTACAGCTGAAGAAACAGGTCATGATGAATACTTAGTACCATCAACCTCTTCTGAAATTATTATTAATGATTTCTTTTTCTTCTGTTCCTCCTTTTATTGTGCACAGCTGCTCACCTTATCACTCGCATAAACTTATGTTAAACTATGGATTACTTATTATACATCGCTCTTCCAACAGTGGTAACCTAAGCTATACTGATTTTATCTCTTACACGTGTTCAAAAATTTAAACCTTCTATACAGCTATTCCCCACTCCATTGTGAATACTCATCTACATACATACTGTTGGCAATATTTACATGCTGGTATCTTCAAATCAGTTTTGAATCCATCAATAGTATGGAGAATAACAACTCAAGCATCTAAACATTCTTCATTAAAGTAGGGTACAAGAAGTGAGAAAACAGGATTGGATAAAAAGAATATTCATATATTCTCTCTAATTTTTTTTTGGCACTTACTCAGCCCCAGGTATAATCCTACATCGACTACTGCTAGTCCATCTTATTTCTCATATTGTGATATTGTTTTGTTTTCATGAAACCCAATGGATTCTGAACAAAGGGGCTTCTTCAGAAACTCGTGGGGAAAAAAATAACCATTTTGACCATCCTGTTTTAGCAGCTATAGCTAGCCCTGATTTGCTCTGCTTTGCCTGGCTGGATATACAACATATGTACATGCAATTTATCCAATTTTAGTAACACATGAGTAGACTAGGGCACTTCGAAAATAACCATGATAATCCATGGGCGTGATCAGGATACCTTGTTCCCACTTTTATGTTCTATTGCAAGATTTGAAACTAGGAGAGAGTTAATTTACAAGCATGTGTGTCTAAAGAGATCGAGAGGTGACAAGATAAAGGACAAATGCTACATCCAATGTTCTGTACCTAGAATTTAATTCCATTCTCTGACTGTCCCAACAGCTCTAGATTTTCTTCTTCATCTCAGCCTGTAAAAATAGTATTACTACTACACTACTGTGAGGATCACCCCTTGTAATGATATTCCGAAAATGTGCTGTTTTAATATCTTGGTCATTATTCTGGAAGATTCTACTTGACAACAGGTATGAAAGGCCACGCTTAAAATCTGTGGATACTGTTCACTATGAGAACTCCCATACCCTCACACTCCCTAGAGAAAATTCTTTGCAATACCAGCAGAATGTGTGAAATTTAAGGTGTTTCATTTAAGAAAAAGAATTCTACAGTAGAAGAGCTTTCTGTGAAGTTAAACAAAAAGCTAAAACTGCTTACTGTTCTCCTACAGTTCATACTGTCTAGCTTAAACCAGCATTGAACAATTTTGAAATATGCTGGGCGTTAGCCAGTGTTTTAAATTAGTTTATGTGATTTAGTTCATATTTTCAGGCCTCTTTATTAAATACCTCCCCGTTCCATCTTGCCTGATATTTGATCCAGCAAGTTTAATGACCATTCCTTCATTAAACATTACAAGCTTTTTAAGACCTTGGCAGTGCTGCATTTCATTCAATAACCTAGTGCTGCTACAAAGTCAACACTGAGTGCCAAGTTAATCCCTCGTGTCCACTAATTATGTCCAGTGCTGCAGCTTCTTGGGTGAGCCTGAATCACTGGGGAAGTGCAGGATTTCCAGGCCAATGAATTCAGCACTCCAGCTGTATCTCATGTCTTGACACTAGATGTCAGCGAAGGGTAATTGTTGTCTCAATTTAGGGGCCAGCCCAGGTAGCTACTAGCAACCTCTGTTAATGTTTTATAGCAAAGGTGAAGTATAGCTTAATACAAGCATCTGACATATACTACAATAAAAAAGGATATAGTTGTCTAGTGTTTTTAAAGTCAGTCGTAAAAGATGAATAATGATGCAGTTTAAAGCTAAAAGACAGCTGCCAAGCTGAATGGCCATGATGGATGTCTAAACACCCAGTGTAGAGAAAACCTGTTCCCTAGAGACCACCATCCAAAAAATTAATTACTACGATTCAGCATCTTTAAATGTGCCACTTAATATACTGCCGCCATAATTAAATTTCCAGCCCTGTGACCTTGAGACCATTTCCTGAGATAATAAATGAGATCAAGGTTTAATCGATGCAGATGCAAGTAGAAACTGTCCAAGGAAGCACAAAACCATCACAATATAGTCAAGGTCAGGAAAGAAAAACCAAGTGAAGCTGCGAATCAACACTAATTGCTTTCTTATGATAAAAGATGTTTATTTTAATTTGCTTTATTTGCAAACAACAGTTCCATCGTATACTCTGTGACAGCAGCTTTGAAACTCTAGCCACAAATGAAGTCAGTAGAGGGCATATTTGCCTCCTTGTAGATAGCAGTTCTTGTAGCAAATGAAGCCGAATTCAGTAGCACACTGAGATCTGATAACCAAGCTCATCATACATCAAACAATACAAAGACAAGAAACGACTGACTGCTTCAGGTACACTCCTTCGTCTCTAATGCAAGAAACCAAACAAAAAGGAGAGCCTTTGGGTAGAGATACAGAGATGAGAAGACTATTTTATGTCCTTTTCAAGTCTGAGTGATACAAAGGGTATGGTCTGACTTCCACTGTTGGACTTTAGTAGTGCTAAATCAGACACCACATATATATGGTGTCTCCTAAATACATAAATATCTAAATATATACACCACCATCAATACATAACACCATCATCAATATATAACACTACCTAGTAGAGGAACTATTATTTTAACAGAAGTATTATTGGGGTTGTCGTGCACTCAATGAGTTGAAGTGCAAGAGTCTCTGCAGGTAAGTGTCCTTAAGTGCATGCTGTTAGAGAAATTAGAACTAGGTGATGGGAAGGGGAGCATGTTTAAAAAAAATAAGACATAATAAGATGCTCTGACACCGAACCTTCAGAACGTTAAAAGACATAGAAGCCATCAGTAAGAGGACAGAGAGTTGAAAGTGTGAAACAATGTAGACAATAGATCTTTAAATAATAGTACTTGGACTTTCTTTTTTTTTTTAAAGAGATATTAAACAATAATCTCTATCAATCTTGTCAACTTCAACCAGATTAAACTATGAACCACTATGAATTCCAAGTTTAAAATTCAACTGATATAGTAGAAATAACATCTATAAATATCTCAAGAAAATCAAAGGTGCTGCAGTGATACACAAAACCCCAGTGTTGCCAGAAACACAGACTATAGAGAGCTCTGGAATCATACCAGAAAGACCAATGTACAAAAATTTGTACCAAAAGCAAAAGAGGACAAAACAGAACAGAGAACAGTCCACTAACCATCAGGGACTGGAGACTCCCAGTTACAAAACAGCTCAGAAGACATGAGGGAGTACAACTGTCATCAGGGCCTGTTTTCTGAGCATTAGAGTCACAGGACTGTGCTATATATGTAGTTAACATTGATGTTAATCCCACGAGTGAGCATGCACATGTGTAAAACCTGAAGACACAGTGGAGATGATAAAGACAATTATTTCCTGATCAAAAACTACAATCTACGCTTGAAAAAGGAAAAGTCATCATAAAACAGCTATCAGGTCTACAAAATGATGCAACAAAATCACCTTGAGGACTCAATCCAGCTGTAGTTCTGAGAGACAGGTAGTAGTAGCCTGAAAAACAAACCAACCAACCCACCCCCCATGGTATTACTGTCTCAGAACAAAGTCTTCTAGGGGATGGAGATAACAGTAGAATTTGATTTGACTTAGGCTGAGACAATACTATACTGGAAATTAAGAGTTGTTCAAACTTGTAGTTAATCTGCATTCAGTATAATGCAGTTAAAAGTTGGATTTAAAAAAATTGACTGAAGTTAACACTTTCAACATTCACATGGATTTTGGCTGTGTTCTTGTGTTTGTAGGTAAGCTGGGAAATCCACTCTGCCTGATGTGAAAAATCTCCTGTCATTCTGTGTGTACCAGTAAAACCTTCAGAGAACGAAAGTAAGAGGAAACAAAGTCTTCGCTCTTATCTCACAGGCTAGTGCTGTGCTGCATTATTCCAACACCCCTCTCAACAAGTCACATTGCATGACCGTCATTGCATGACAAATGGCACAGACTGCCAACAGTGGTAGCTCCCAACTTTTCTTATTGAAAGATTCATTCATATGCACCAAGACAACATGAAGGCTACTTCTGATAAGAACAATGGGCAGTTTCAAAGGAGAATAGGCAACTTTTCAATGACAAATTTTTATTTTACATTTTTAGCCTAATTTGGTCTCTTTGTGATAAACAAGATGTTTTACATATGCCTAGTAGGAATAATTGATAGTTCATGCTTCTATGTGTTATACTTGTTAAAATATTTGCATTTAAAAGCAAAGTTGGACTTCTAGCTCTAGGCTACGTATGTGTCTTTCCTAAGGAGTCTCAACTAGAAGAAGCATTCTGAATTATAATTGTCTTCCAAATCTCAAATTAAGAGAGACAGAACACTGTTAACCCTTCACTTAAATCACTTATCCATGTGAAAACAAACTGTGATTTAGGAAAGTTGAGTAGAGACCTGGCAGAGGGGCTGGAGTCACTTGACTCCTATATTGAATCAGCACAATTAGACAGATGAGTAAAGATTACTTACGTTGTCAAGGGTTGGAAGATCTGGCCTCAGGTAATTATAGCATCAGAATACATGTACTTTATAAGGAGATCAATTTCACAGTTAAAAGCTTTATAGCTTGATTCAGAAAAGCAAATTACTCAAAACTTTGCAGAAAATAGTAATAGATATTGAAAGAAGAGGTCATGTGTTCAAAACACTTCCTGAACCCCTTACACAAGCATTTCTTACCTTCAAAGAGATGTGCTGCATAGAGTGCTTCCTGTGTTGAACATATGGAACTTGACAACATATGCACTACAGAAACACGGAATACGGAGATGCAAATTGAGTGTTTTCAACCGAGGCAGCTGTGAGAAAGAATACAACATTTGAAGGCTAAGATTTTAAAAAGTGACTCATTACTTTTCCATGTCTCTCTCTGGTGATGTGCAGGCTGAGCAGACAGAAACAATCAGAGTTTTCCCACTTGCAGACTTCTGAAATACTTGGAGCTCAGCATGACAAAACTTAGTGTAAAGTTTTTAGTTGCTTTTCAACACACAACTGATTTTTTTTTCATTTAAGCTCCTTGATAGCAATGAATTAACACAAAAAGTACCAGAATAAATGCACAGCTTAACTCGTAATTTACACAGCTTTCAAAATCTGAGTATTATAATGGCTATACTTGCTGTATATAAGGTCACACGTTATTGTAACAACCTTCATTTTAAGCATGCATGTGTGGGCATGCAGGACATCAGATGATTCTGTGCAAGAGAGAAGGCTGTACAGTGCTGAGCATGACTTACCATCCCCAGCTCTTGGCAGCTGGCTCCATCCCTCACACCTCCATCCCAACACAGCAGCATTTGCTAAACCAGACAGAACCTGGCAGCTGCAAAGCTGGCTCTCCCTCTTCCTTCCCACACTTAAGCATTCTCACAACAGATTTTGTGCCAAATTCCAGCAATTTTCATCTCTCCTATTTGTCTCTTGCTCTAGTACAAAGTGAAAAAGGGAGGAAGGCAGGGAAACTGGCTGGGCTACTGCCTTCTCCCTAAGGGACCTGCCTCCAGAGACAGAGCGCAGGCAAGCAGTTGTCGCATCTGTTGCAGTTCTGGAGTGGTGAATGCCTTGGGTCGTGGACTGACCATATTCAACTTCACTATCAGCTGCATATGAGTTTTTATGTCAATCTAGGCACAGCCTACAACCAGCCTCAGCGTTAGAGAAGGTGCAACTAAATCCCAGGTAAGACCAAGACTTTGTGTTCATGGACTGATGTCATTCTGTCCTGTCATTTATTCTGGAAATGCAGCAGGATTTGCCTTACTAGTTCATACTTTCATTTTCACCAAAACTTTACTATTATTACTGTTAGATTGCAAATGCAGTATGTGATATTTAAATAGCGTAAAGGAAGAGCAAAGTCCAGTACAGTTAGTAAATGCATCACCTAGGGAAAGAAATGAGAATGAAGTAACAGCTTGAGAATAGTGAGGTGTTAATTCCTTACTTCTGTAGGCACAGAAAGACATAATATTTTGGGGTACACTGGGGAAAAATAGAGCAGATTAAATAATTTGTATTGTTATTTGGTCAAGCAAAATGATAGCAATGTATGTATCAGGTACTACATCCACCTGAGGGACTTGCCTGCAGCACCCCAACCTCAAAATGAAGCTTTCATTAGCTTTCAAATACTTAACCATCCTTGGTAAATATGGACACCAACATGTTTTGCTGGCATGAGAGACTTTATTAACAGATTTCTGCTCCACATACTACACCAAAGATGAGAGAACTAAGTGCTTACAGTGAAACAGTAGGGAGGCTTATTAAATCAATACACATCTGTTAGATAGTGGACTCTAAGTCAAGAATGCTATTCTGAAAACCTCTCAGCAAAATGTTGCTTGTTTGGCAGTGTTTTCCTACAGCTGTTCCCTCACCGAAGAATCCCCTCCAGAGCTGACCGTCTATTTTGTAGTGTTCCGTTCCTAACAAGCATATCCAAACATCTCTGCCAAATGGAAGGATTCTCCAAACATCTCAGACAATATTCTCAAGTATGCCAGCAAGATGCTGAGAAGTTTAAATCTCTTCATCACATAACAGAAGGTTATGGCCTTGTGAACACTAAGTAAGCTAATAGGAGCCAAAAAAAATCCCTATAGCAGTTGCAATGTACCAGTAACAATTTGTAATGACATCTCGAAATACCTGCAAAATTATACATAGATATATATAAATATATAAAATACATTAGTGTATTTTACATATATATGATATTTTATGGCACATGTACAAGACCATTGGGACGTGTAGCCCTTTCTTGTGTAAGACAGCATGATCTCGCGGCTCAGTCAGCGGGCATGGTTCTGGTCTGTGCTCTGCCTCTCCCTTGTAAAGTCACTTCCCAGTCTGTGTGCACTCATCTGTCTTGTTTATTTTTGTCACAAATTGTGCAAGGCAAAAGTTGCCCCTTGCAGGATCTATGAAACGTTCAGCAATTTAATTCAGAGCCCCTGGGCACTACTGTAATAAACACAAATAAAATAATATTTACCCAGTTACATATGGGTAAATATTTTACCTTTATCACCTTAAAGTAAACACACAGCTCAATTCTTAGCTAGCGTGTCTATATTCACTCAGAATGTAACAGTGAAGAAACTTAAAGATGAACATATATTTAATAGATGTAATGAATAGGAGACTATGCAAATAAAGTAAGATGCTCTGAAAAATGGCACTGAATACAGAAATATCACCTTATGTTTACGAAATGTCACTCACCCTTGTTATTTCCATGATAAGTGTAAATGTGGCTACTTCTGTAAGATTTGAATTCACATTTTACAGACATGCAAATGTTTTCTCTGCAGTGGCAAACAAATGAGAAATGTACACATAAGGCTGTCATGTACTGACTCACCATGGCAATTCCTAATACAGTGGTTTCAGTGACAGCACTGGGCATGTGCAGAAAAAAATAAAGGATGGCTGATGTTTGCACACTAAACAGTGTGAATCATAACATGACATCAATATTAATCTATGCCTTATAAAATCTTAAGACCTTTTCATTTAATGAATATGATGCTGCACAACAATGTAATCTGTACTTTTCCAAATTAGCCACAAACCATCTGGTTTCTCTCCAATTACTTGATTTTTTTTGCTATATCTCTAAATGTTACTGACCTAAAAAAGATTTCATCAAAGGCTGTTGGAATCCTAACCCCTCCAGCAACTATTAAATTGGTCCACTCTGTGTCCTGTGCTGACAAATCATTATACTCCAGAGCCTTACAATCCATGGTAGTATCTCAATTAGAGATAAAGATGAAGCAACAGTGTTCCGTTCCTAATTCATCCATCTATCTAAAAATGACTTTATGCTTAAATAAAATAGAAAATCTATATACAGTGATCCCTAGTCAGTCATTGCTAAATTCACTGGTAACAGGATATTGTTTCTGCAGTAAGCTAATCAAGTGGTTTCAAATCAACAGTTTAAAGGTTTGTGAAGTGTCCTGCCTAAGTTAAATGACATTGAAAACAGCATACTTTTCTTTTTTTCTCATATTTTCTTCCAGTTTGCATTAAGCAAACTGAATTTCTGCATAGCTTTCTGTTTAGTCTTGACGTGCACTCTGCTTCATCAGTGAAGACTGGCTCACAGAAGTAACACGTACTGAGATTCAGGGCATCCCGAAAATAACAGTTAACTGAATAAAAAATAGAATTTTATTAATTTCTTCAGTTTCATTAACTGATCATCCTCGTACAAAAAGACAACAGTCCAGCTTAGCCCTTCCAGTCTCCAATGCTAAAGCTATTCCCAAACATGTCATAAGTACCACAGAATTTATTACCTTTGGCACTAAAATACCAATATCACGCACCAGCAGCTCAGGAGATTCCAAGATAGCTTGGAAGTGAAATTAAATATTTCTTCTTCTAATGGGCAAATATTATACATATGACTGAGCCACAGTTCCTAAAGCTGAACAAAAACGACCCAAACAACAGTAACTGTTCTTGTTTGGGTGGATCTTTTAACTCTAAATTTCAGTATACTGAGAATAGGCTGTCTTGTCGGCAGCAGCTACTCTGAAGGAAAAGAGCACGGTTTATGCCATTCCTATAATGCTACTTTTCTGAATTTGAAATCCAGTATGAGAGGCAACAACCACTAAATGGCAGGAATTATTTTAGCCTTAGTTAGAAAAATAAGCAAGCTTATTTCTTCTCAGAACAGCACTTCAGAGGAATCATCCATATATATTAAAAAACAAAGCAAAACAAAAAAACCCCACACACTAGTTCTTGCAGTGGGACCTGTGCCATTTGTTCAAGTAATCTCTGTGGACTTATATGATCACTTCCAAGCTACTACAGATTTTCTGGTATGTCGTGTCACTACTACGATAACTGTTTTTTTCTTTGTGGAACAATCTGCAGGACATTAAATACAGCCATATTTTACTACTAAATCATCTGGCGCCTACTGAAACCTTCAGGAAACTATTTGGTTGTCTTTTTGTGCTCCTTATTATTAGAACATGGCAACTTAAGAGTACAAGAACTTCTTTAGGCAACAAACAGATTCTAATTTGTCTGTGTATTTGGGACACTGTAAGCAAATTGATGGAAATCTATCTTGCATTGACAGCTTTTCCATATTGCTTTGGCATCATCATCCCCCACTTGACTACTCGAAAATAATCATCATTTTAAATACCAAGTGGTTCCCCAGATAGGTTGCATAAGCAACAGCATCCAATAACTTTCAGAGTACTTTGAGCTTGTTGAGATGCTCAACATATTCTGCCAGACTTAAATTCTGTTTTAATGAATCATGACATAATGCTGAAGATGTCTTCAGATTTTCCATCTTCCTGAGTGGGCCACTTCATGTATTTCAAGTCACGATTACTTATATCCACCACATATGTACATGTACCGCTCTATTGGCTTGTCACACCTAAAATGGAGCAAATAAAATGTATTTACCATGGTTGGCAAGGAAGGAAAACGTTTAACTTCAGCAAAGGAATACTGTAGCTGCTACACAAACATAAATTAATCTCAGTGTTTCAAAGTACAAGCCAGACACATACATTAATGCTGACAATTCATCCAATTTGGGACAGTGGAGCTTTAATGGTTTACCTCCATCTTTACAGTTATCTTAAGATGAGGTTGCTGTCTGTGATCTTTACTTGCTCTCTTAAAAAAACTATAGTTTTAACACTGGAAATTTTATTTTATTCTGAATAAGCTTTTCTGAGTCAATGTGGTGGCTTATGTATTGGTGGGTCAAATTTCATATGGAATTTTAAGTTATCTTCCTAACAGATATGTACAATAAAATGCTATGTTGTATTCCACTGCCATGTAACAGGAAGATGAGAAGACAGCCATTCATCTTTGGATATGTTTTTTGGATTGTAAGACTGTTAAGCTTTTTCTTTCCCCTCTGGAGTTCAGAACTAGTTTTTCTAATGGTAACACAGCATTTTGCTCCTATCAGTATGGGAGCAATGAATGTTTACATTGTAGGTGTAAAGTTTTATCGTAAACACACTAGTCTGGCATAACAACTCCCATGAACTTTTTGGAACAAGCACTGATTCAGACTACAAAATTAATTTGAATTACATCACTGTCTGTAAGGGAACAGCATGATACCTACTGTGAAATTAATATTCCTACCATATAAATCTTTTTTAAATTTAGTATCTTAATATGACCCATGACTTAAGTCACCTTTTGTACTGCTTTCTGTTTGACTATAATTTTATCTATTAATCATGTTAATCCAATAGAATCTGCCTTAATCAAATGCAAGTCAATTACCCACTTCGTCAAATTATATTTTTAATGAAAGACATTTTTTAAGATTGAATACCAATTAGGGACGTGTTTAGGGAAGTGTGCCCAGCCTTAGAGCATGGGGACACTTGGCTCTCCATTGAGAAGGTAGTTTTCCCATCCACTCCTGGGTCAAGTAGTCTGAAGAACAGCCTGAACTCAGAGCAGACAGCTGTTGCCTATGCACGTGGGCTCTGTCCCACCCCAGCAAATGTCCGTGTGCCTGCTGGCTGATCGTACAGAGGGATTAGCTAGGGACACTTTGGAGGACAGATCACAAGTTGCCACATGCGAACTGAAATGAGGCAGAAAGCTACACTGGCCAATGGCTGTAGACCTGGGATATGACAATCAAATGTACCAGCGCCAGAGATGCCTGGATATTCCGTTCCCTGAGCCACAAAGGCTTACTCAGAAAAGCTTCCCTGACCATAATAGCACGTTTTCTATCCCTTTCATTCCCCTGCAGCTAAAACTCAGAAGTGCAAGCTCTGTATTTCGCAAATTCATTTCCATCCTCATTTGGCCAAATTAATTAAATCCTAGACCACACTTCAAGGTATGGAACATTCCACAAAAATTAGTTGTGCTTTCTTTTTGTTCTACCATATGATCACACCTGAAAATGAAGAGTGATTGATCTGGTAGAGGAAGAATGCTAACTGACCCACATGGGGAATCTAGCCTTTCTAAATCCACTGTGTGTAAAGGGAATCTCCACCTCGTTTCGCTTTCTATTCCCATCTTTTCAGTTCCAATTTACCTCGGTGTCCTGCAGTTTCTCCCATTCCAGACTTGCTTCCATGACAGCTCCAGGGACTCTTTCTGAGAGCAATTGCTTAATCTGCAAGCAGGTCTGCGTACTGGTCCTTTCAGTAGTCCAGGATCTGGTCATTCATCCCAATATCCCTTTCCTTGGTAGTTACAAAGTATAAAATAGTCTGTCTACTAAATAATACACCTCTATTTTAAGCTTTATATTACACCAAGATCTTAATGGTACCATTAGAAACAAGTTCTGCGGGGAAGAAGGGATGATTGATGTTAAAAGACAGACACACATAAATGCATTGTGCGCACACAAATATTTCACAGGCAGCAACATCACAGATTCAGAGGTTCCTTAAAACAAAGTAAGACAATGTTCTTTAGCTATTTACACTTACATGTAAAGCACATCTAGCATAAAGTAACCTGAACATGCTCCCTCAGGAAGAAGGCTGGTGCACTGCACTTTGCAGGTATGTAGTTCCTTTGGAGTGGCAAAAGAGTCTGCACAAGGTGCGCTTCTATCAGAGTATGACTGAGTTTAGAACTGAGGAACTTGAAAGAATAAAGGTAAACAGACTTCTCTTAGAATACAAACCAAACCAATGTCAGGAAGCCTGCCAAACTGGGGAAAGAATCCAGCCACCTCAGACTGATGGAGAGCTTGTGGCAATCACAGTCTCAGAGGAATTTTTCATTGATACTGACTGGATTAATATTTTTTAGGAGCAGAAGTGATGAAAACATCTTGATTTTTAACAGCCTCCACACCCAGTTCTTTTTCCCATGTTCTAACAAAAGACACGCTTCCTTAACAAAAGCTGCCACCACCCTCTCCTGGTGACCTTCATCTCCTTAGGGGAATATCGACCCTGCAGTTCAGAAATCTGACTGTAGCTCATTTAAGCTTTTAAAGGACATTTAATAAGTCCTAAGACAGTAGTGCGCTTCTTTTTTAGGATGAATTTTAAATCTCTTAGATTCAATATTTATACCAAACAGCTGATCAGAAAGGAGTCTTATTGGAGAGTGGGGCTGCTTATATGCCTTTTATTATATAGAGGACTTGGAAGGCAACAGCTTTTCCAACTTTGAATTTACATAGCAAAGCAAGCACTGAGAATGTAAAAGACTTGGTCTAGTATTGTAGAATGCTGAGTAAGATAAAGGACAAAATACATTTTGTCTGCAGATACACTGCAAACAAAAAGAGGAACATTTCAAAGAAACTAACCTTTATAAATTGAATTTCATCTGTTGCACTATTACTGACAGATTACTAACGAAGTAATCTTAAATTATATTACTAACATCCAATTTGAATTCAATTCAAAATGCTATATACATTCATTGAGTATGTCTTTCCTGCAGCAACTTTTCTATACTGTCATTTTTTAAATCATCATGCCAATTTAATTACTACGATTAGAATTAAAACAGTGTGACTTTTAAAACTGTTTCAATGTTCTAAATTATTTTATATTAGAACAAACAAACAAACAAACCCAAAACCAAACACCTACTGGTTTTAATTTGCTGTTCATTTAACCTAAATAAATATTAAACAGCAGAGCCACTTAGGGCTTTTGAGAGAAATTATGCCAGTCAGCCAGAGCTCAAGTTTACTCACTAAACTGATTGATGGCATGTAACACAGTAAACAATTTATTTTCTAGCTCCTAACAGCTACATAATGTCCTTGTTTCTTACCATAACTGGTCTGCCAATACAGTATTGACAGAGCATCACTAGGCTGGAGTCAAGCTGACCTCATATCACCATTTTTCTTTCTGGACATGTACCACTGCATCGCACGCTCCGAGGAACAGCGTGCCCAGATCGGCAGCTTTCTCAACGGCAGAGCTCGCAGACTGCCTTAGGAGACCAGACTGGCACTGACTGGATGAATAATAAAAAAGTCACTTAAAAAAGAGACTGTTTTCTCTCATTGTTTAGGTAACAGAAAGTCTGGGAAAGCAAGGTATTTTCCTCATATCTATACACACTTTTCTAGCTTCGGACTAGAGCTGTACAAGGTGCTGGTTCCCCACACACTGCCAGGCACCATTTGCCATCTGTTGGGCATTATGAGAGGAACTATAAAACTTGGCAAACTTTGCAAAACTTCTGAACAAAAATATTTGCTTTCTCAAAGTTCCAAATGATCAAAAAATCTTTATGGCCCAAGACCGAATGCCAAATCCTGGTTAACACAAAGCAGGACAAAGAAAGCTTTCTTACAACTGAAACTATTTCAGGATTTTGTAGAATCTAAATACCCTGAATGTCTTTTGTTGAGGTTACAGGAATTCATCTGAAAAAAGGCAGATAAAAGGAGATTATGTAAAAAAATCACTCACAGCATTACGCTGTGTTTTGGAGAAAGATGTTCTAGAGGTTCCCTTCAAAGGAACGTGAACCTGTAAATATTCTTCAGTTCAGTATCACAGCAAGTTTTGCTCATTTTTCAAGTATATATTATATTGCAGTCATTTAGTCCTTTATCAGAACGACTGACTGTTCAACCAGAATAAAATGCTTTTTGAAGCAGTAACCATTGATTTAACTGAAGATCAGCATGCAATTCTATTTTTACATTATAAAAGATATGGAACATATTTATATGGAAAACAAAGGCTATTGCAGTATCATTAATACAAAAATATTCTCCAGGCTTAACTGTGCAACACGGTGACAAAGCAATGCAATTATGTTTTTAATTAGCCATATTAGTGCTGGCAGAATTCGGCACAAATTTTTGCAGTATTATCACACACCAAACCCACACCAAATTCCATAGCTATATCGTGCCCCCCCCTAGTTCTTCACAACTATATTATTCTTTCTGAAAACTTTTTTCTCAGTCAGTTAAAATGAGTGAAGAGTGCTGGCGTCTGTCTGTGTTCTTGCAATTTATTAGCAGGTTTGGGGTAAAACAACTTAGTTAGTTCTGCGAAACTTCTAGTCATACTTTTTAATCCTTCTGCTGACCCGCTATCCTGAATTTTCCACAGGATCCAGTTCTAACTTTGTTCTAGTCTATACAGCTGTGGGATTTTTCCCACCTTTCCACCACCCCTGTGTTTTGGGGCTGTGCAGCTGGCTGGTACTACACGTGACTGGTACACAGGAAAAATGAGAACTCTGCTTAAAACTTAGCTATCAGTACTGCAAGACTTGATGTCTCCCCAAATAACTCCTATTCTTATTAACATGACCTAGTTAATTTTCTTCTCATGATTTTCAAACAGAAAGATGTCTCTAACTTTGAATGAACAACCTTAACCCCATCCTAGGCTGATTACCGCTGTCTTGCAGGCTGCATTAATACCCTAAAGCAGTTTAGCTTCACCACTAACTGCCGTGCAACAAAACCTCACCTGCATTTGCTCCCTTGAGTTGGTCGTTCCAGCCATTACAAATGACACCTGGATGAATTTCTCTGGCACAAAAGGATATTTCCATCCCTCTTTAACCCTGGCTGAAGATAATTAAACTGAACGATTCTCTTGAGCCCATGGCAATTTAGCAGAAGAGTTTTGCATTTCCATCCGGCCCTACTGGAGAAGCCAAGAGCCTGACTAATTTTGTGCATGTGAGTACGAGTGCCTGAGCAGTTTCATTTACATCAGTCAGACTACTTACATGCTTAGGATTAATTACACATTTAAGGCAGATTTGCCAGTGATTACCATTAATTGCAACTGCAGTG
The DNA here is from genome assembly GCF_037038585.1 of Patagioenas fasciata. NCBI lineage: Eukaryota > Metazoa > Chordata > Aves > Columbiformes > Columbidae > Patagioenas > Patagioenas fasciata. The sequence continues at coordinate 10,212,860 of NC_092531.1, read as the reverse complement.
ATTTAGGTCCTTCCATGAGAGTTAGCGTAAGTGCATACGCCGTCTTCTTCATTACTTTTTCCCTTTTATTTAAGCCAAACAACCTCCTTGAATTCAGAGATCTGCTGCGATGTAGCTGTGGGTATTCCTACAGCATCCTCCCCAAAGATCAGAGCGGGAGGGGGAAATGGCAGAAAATAACAGCAGAGAGAAGATACCGTTATACTGTAAAAGGGAGAGGAGACCACAGCCTGGCTGGGCTGGCACGTAACAACCAATAGTGTTAGCTCCAGCCTAGCAGTATTTTAAGGAAAAACTGTTACGACATTTGACAGACTTTTGCTGCTACTTCTTTTTCTGATTCTTGTGCATTATCATGACAACGCAACATTAATTTTACTAAAGTTTCTGAAAGATTATCAACTCCAAACACAATGGAAAATAACAAATTAGAACAATACCCTATTTTTCTAATGTGTCTTCTATACTAAATTCAATTTAGGACTGTTAACCATGTGACATTTTCCTTTCATTTCTGCAAAGGGCTATATCTTTATCCAGCAAATGTGTGTGGTGAAGGCCAACTGAGAAGGAGGGACAAGGAAGAAAGCACAAGGCTAATAATGATATAAAGAGATCTAGACTTTAAGGAGTCAAGTCAGTTTTCATCCTGATTGATCATAATCAAATGCAATAATTGCCAGTTAAAATGCCACTCCAAGAGGGCTCAGTAATGTAAGCCAGCCTCAGAAAAGCTCAGCTTCAGCCACCATCCTCACTGATGCTAACATGGTTACCTTTACAAACTGAGGCTTTGCATGAAATGGTCCTAAATCATGAGCAAACAAATATGGCAATGGGGAATTACTTTGTGAGAACAAACCTGCATATTATAGCCTGACACTTCTTTGATAATCTCATCAGCCAGGGCACCGCACATTCTGAGGCGGAACTGGGAAAAACACTGAGGTTTAGTTTCAGTAAGCCCTTATTTAAAAGTGCTACTATTTCTTGACTCTTGCTGTCAGCCTGGTTTCTTCTTACAAGACAACCACTCCTAACGTGACAAAAGTTTGTTGGCTGAATGTCACTTGATATTATGACAGGTTTTTATATTGGCATTCGCAAATGATCGTAGCTCAAGGAAGGAGGGAGAAAGTTGCACCCGTTTCTTTCAGATTCTTTCCCCCTCCTTTTTTTTGCCAGTAATGAAAAATGTATAGCTGGGAATTCATCAGTGAAATTAGAGTTACTGATTGCTGCCATTTAAATTCAACTTTTGGCCACTGATCTGCTACACCTAAGCCATGTCAGATGGTTCTAGTCAGTAATGGTTCATCAGGAAAAAGAAACACCTCTCCGGTGCCTTATCCAGACTAACAAGTAGAATTTTTTTAGAACAGCAATGAAATTATGAGTTCAGCACACATGGTACCTGAACGGTGCAGGTATGTGTTTATATTACGACATATCTACATCTATGCAATAAATACTGTCATAACTAGTGTCTGATATTTAGCGATTATCTAACACATCCTTATCTTCAGAATCACAATTTCTAAAATAAATTGCAATCGATAGTTATTTTTTCAGTTTCCTAATTTATATTCAACTTGCTATACTCTTGATTAGGATGCTTTTAAAAAAATGCTTCTATTTTTACATTTTGACAAGGAAAAAGCACATCTTTCTAATGATTATATCGAAATGTAAAAATAATTAGATACTCATGTATAGCTATGTATCCATAACTGTATCTATAGCTAAGTGTCTCTACCTGTGTATAGCTAAAAGACATTAGAAAACGAGAAATGTATAGTTTATCTATACACATAATAAAGGCAAAATAAATAACAGGGCAGTCATTTTATATTATCCTTTTGATCTACAGACTACCAGTGGAAGACGTAATCTTTTATTTATATTATGTGAGGTAAAATTTTGAAACAGGATTTTCTGTGTCTATCTTCCTGCTCCCTTCATAATTAAGCCTGTAGGGCTGCATGGTTTATTTTTTAATGCTGTACTTGTCAATTTCTGTTATCACTAATTTAAAGTTCACAGCTCCATATATCATAAAAATATGAGGGCAAAACAATTTATATTAAAAAACATGTTGAGTTGAGGGAGTGGCTAAGTTTTCCTGTGTGTTCTCTTGAAAATTTCATTTCAAACAGTGCTGATTTACAAAGCCAGAAAGAGAATACAAGGCTCTAGTGATATGCACTTGCCTCCATATCTTTTCCCCCTCCATCTTTTTCCTTTATATATATATATATATATGAATGAGAGAAAATTTTTGGCATCATTAGTATGTTTGCCCTTCTTAATTTAGCTCCAAACTTGCTAAGACTATCAGTCCTACCAAGATCAACTATGATGCTCACCATGAAGAAAAAGCATCTCTCATTTTACACAAAACATTACAAGGTCAGATCAGTGTCTTTCATCTCTTCCCACCTTCACCAGACTGACAATAGGCAGCAATAATCCTGTGATATCCACAACTAATTTATCCAACAAGGAGACAGGTAGCACTCTGAACTGCACTGCTGCCTGAATAGGTGCAGTAAATAAGCAGCTTAATGGTAGCCTTTCAGGCAGGAGGGCAACATATCACAGCATGGCATTTTTATAATCTTCTTGGCATGCCTACAGCCAAGAGCACATAGCTGAGCGTATGTTCCCTCTTCTGTCGGGCTTAGGATGCATGTAATTGTTAGATTGTGACACATTGTGCCTTTAAGCAAGTTTAACTGTTTTATATCCCCTCTGATCTACAGCTTTGTACATCTGTTAAGTTGCCTCTTAAACTTCAGTCAGCACATCTGTGGATCTGATCTTTCTGAAGCTCATTGCGTGGCTTAGGTTTTGCACAGTGTTTCTTTCTGTCTGTCCAGTGTTTATTTGCAAGAAATACCTTTTGTATTAGTGTTCTTGCTGAGATAGAGCAAAAGACCAGACTTAAATCTATATGGGACATCTTCATCTGGCAAAGATTTGAATGAGGCACTAGGAACTTACTCAAATAACTTGAATTATAAATTGATTAAGTGAATAGATCCCCTTTCTTTATGTCTTTGAGCAGAGGAAACGTCTTCTCCCACCCAAGAGACATTTTGCTCTAGAAGCACAAACGAGCCAGTTACCAGACTTCTCCCACAAAGGCCCCTAGGAGTACTGATGAAATAGCTCAAATTATGGATGGGTGCACTAATTTGCACGTGGACTTACCACCCTCTTAACCTCCCATTGATGTTGGCCGGATTTCACACACTTATTACATGTTGACTAGTCTTTTGGCATTTTGTCCTCTGGCACAAAGCAGCCCGTTCCAGCCAGCATTCCCCAAAACTACTGCAGAGAGCCCAGGCCATGTAGTGTTGGGTAGAAGACTGCGCCAGCAAAGCAGAAACCCCTTTGACTCCTAGAAATACTTGCAGAAGTCCTGCTACTGTAAACCTTAGGCTAAACCAGTTTTCTCTACATGTACTTATCAGTTTGCTTTCTGACTTTTTTCTTCTTAGGGAATTTTTCCAAGGATTGGAGGAAATATTGGAAATAAATAATATGGAAGGTTATGAATCCTTAGGTTTACTCCTACCTAGTATTGAAAGCTACGAACTATCATTTTGTCAGTGAAAAGTTACAAACTGCCCCCTATACACTGCCAATTAAATGGAAGCCTATATTCTGCCAACAATATCAGTGTATGCATGAAGGTAGTTCTTGTCCTACCCTAATGGTCAGTCCTGCTCAATCTGGGCAAAGCTCCCACACCAGCAGAGCGGTGGCTTCCCCTGGGCAAAATTCTGCCTACCCTGACATCAGTGACAGAATGTCCCGTTACCTTTTTAGTAAGTTAGGGAAACTCAGGCATTAAATATCTGCTTCACTGCAGGATAATTTCTTTTGAAATACTACCCAGATACAGTTTCTATTTACTATTCTGCCAAGATATCAATAGAGATCACATAACTATTCACTTAAAAAAAACCCAAACAAACAAAACCAACCCACACGCCACACTGAACTCCAGAAAAGTATATTAAGCTACAGAAACTGCTTTTTGATTTTCTCACAACTGGGATTTCACCCAGTCTTATAAAAATATCTCCACTTCAAACCTAGAGGTCAAGAACTGAAACAGAAGCCTTCAGGTTAGGCAAGATCAAACAAGACCAAAAATAAGTCTACAAGGAAGTGTGCATTTCTGAGAATTACTCTAATGCAACAGTTGACTATCTAGAGGTGAGTATGCTGCTAGACAGAGGGATAAAGAAAGGAGAGGCTCCTGCCTAGGTTTGCACAACAGGATCCTTTCATACACTTTGCCAACTTCACGAACATGAACATTTGATTTATCAGTGTTGCAGGATTACTAAGAGATGCCATGACTTTTTCCAACATAGACATTCAGCTGGCAAGTTTGTCTCTTTAAGCAACTCCTACCCAGTTGTAATACTTCGTTGCCTAGATGAGTTTCCTCTCTTTCTTCCCTCTGATACCTTTCACACTCTCCCCAAAATGATACCCTATGTTTATATATGATGAATTTTCCAGAACAGTGAGAACAGACTTCTTAGTGCAGCATCATTACCCCTTTGCTTGGCAGAGAAGTAGAAAAGAGCTTGGCTGAGCTGGCAACCATCAAGCTTTACAGTCTAACAAGTTCCAGTACTATAATGAAAATCCAAAGACCTGGAAACAATATACAGAGCTTCCCTGACTAATTTTATTATGCAGACACACTTAATAGCTCCTGTTACAATCACATTTATAGCAGGAAAACAGTATTGGATTGTGACTATCACACTAAATCGACATGGATTATCAGTCATTAAAAGGAAGAAAATTAGCAGCAAGCAGTAATATTTTACACTTATCAAATCTACAACTGGTCAAGGTTCATTACAATACTGTGCAATAAAGTCAGGAAGCATTGGCTCATTCTACAGAACATTTAAATCTCTATTGTATTTGTGTAGGATATAATTTCTGATAGCAATAAAGCCTAATAAAAGTTACACCCCGATGAATAAAGTGTTAATAAATTGACCCAAGACATTTAAATGGCTAATTATATTTGAGATACAGGAGGATTCACTTGTTTCTGTAGACTGTTTGAAGCTGTACTCTAACCAGCTAACTAACCAACTACAAAATTATTTTATATAAATATATCTCTGTGATATAAAATATTAATATTTCTAGCTCCTTTTTCAATAGATTAATAATTAATCAGAATTTCCTAACACATTTCCTATTCATCAAAAGACTCATACCTCTCTTTAAAATGTCCAAGCTTTGCATAACTTAACTATTCCCTAGATTTTATTTAAAAGTATTTACATCAACTATGCTTAGCTTTTCCATAGGCCCTTTCAGTAATAAAAAGGGGTACTTTATTATAAAATCATAGTACCCTATTACAATACTAATAACGGTATTACAAAATGTATGTAAAACGACAGACCAAACAAGCACACTGAGCAGGTCAGCGTATCCACACAGAATAATTGCTATGATGGGCCTCCCAAGATGCTGGACCCAAGTCTAAAAAACTGTCATCCTTTAAGGTTGAATCAAGAGTTCTGGTATGTCCTTCCTTATACAAAAATACTGTATAAATTCAAGAGAATCTCCCTTATCTCCCACCATCATATATGCAAATGCTCACATACACCTAAGCCTCACTCCCCATTCTTCAGGAGGGTTCAGCTCTCAGCTCCACAGATGACAACTATTTGCCCTGGCATCCAGAGAGGTGTGGGGATTAAGAATGAACTGTATGGCATTTAGGTCCATCAGATTTATGAACAGAAGTTAATGAGCAGTAAGGACCTGGTGACTCTTGATCTGGTTTATTGCATGACTGCGCAAGCATATATGGGGGACAAAAACAACCAGAGAGAGCTGGTTCACAGAACAATTCCTTTTGGCAGCATCAATTGCCTAAAGTATTTTCCAAACTACACCGCAGAGTCTTTGGTGGTTTGCTTCTCCAAACCACATCAGAGACAACAGTTAAAATTGTAACAGGCTTCAGACATGAATGGAATCACCCAGCAATGCCACTGTTTTTCCAGATGCTGAGTTCTAGATGCTGGAGGAAGAGTGATTTGTATATGGAAAGTGCCTGGGGCGGTACAACAGGAGACAAAATGACAAGGAATCAGTCGCTTACAAGAAGACAGGAATTACTAAAATTAAACACTCAGCCCAGAGTGATGGAGAAAGGGCAATCCCAATGGGTTCCAGCTTCTCTTCCCTTCTTTCGATTCCAGAGCCTCCAGGATTGAACCAGCTTGAAGTTGAAAGTCACTCCAAGGCACTTTGAAGAGGATAAGAAAAAAATACTAATCACATATTTTGAAATATTATAGTTAAGTCTTTATACTTTGTGTGACATCATAACTGCTAGGCATCAAATTAAATCAAAATATTTGAGTCAAGTCATAAAAAAATAACTTCGTGTGGATTCCTTACTGAGCTGGCAAATTCTCTAGATGTACTGCAGTGGTATGAAAGCCCATCTTTGTGATTCTGTAATACTGATGTTCTACACACAGTATTAGACAGAATAGCATCTGTCTGTATACTACATTTTCTAACGCATGGAAAAATCAGCCTATGTCCTTTAGTGGAAGTGCTAATTTATTTCAGTAGAAGGAAAATTACATTAGGTAAACACAGTAAGAACCAAATAGGGCATTTACCTTGGGAAAATGCTTTCTTCATTGAAAACCCCTACATTATTAACCTTGTCAAATTCTGTTAGTAGATACATAAAATCTTTTATTCGTGATCAGGATGAAAAATAGCTGACAACATTTACCATTAAAAAAATCTGCATATTTTAAAGAGTTAAACACATCAAACACAGGTGGGTAACGTTTCATTTGTTACATTGCACTTACACAAACATGCAGAAGTATAAAAACATCAAGCATAAAGCACTCTAAGCCTAAATCAGTTTAGCAGCTAATGATTGCAACATCTTGAGTTCCTAGGTCATACATTTCTTGTGTAACTGAAGGTTTAAGATCAGGTAGAATTAAGGCAAACATTCTGCAACTATAGTTACTGCTACTGAAATGAGACCAACTTTCTTAAGTTTTCTGTAATTCAATGCAAAATGTCTGATTCTACATTCAAGAGCAAATGCTTATATTGCTAAGGAAATCACACTGTGTGAAATATCCAGTTGATGCTGCTGTTGTTAAATGGAATTTCAAGTGTCAATAGCTGCAAAACCAGTATTTACTTTTCCCCCTTTGATGTTTTTTCAAAATTCTGTACTAAAATCCCAAAAGCCTAAGGGTGTTTGTTCTTATTCTAAATAGCTTCAGTCTCATCAACGCACTACCTTAATTCTTCACATGCTCCATTTCCTTCTTAAAAGATATCTGCATTGTGTGTTTTTGAAATGGGTTACCAAGCAGGTGTTAATTTGAAATGCAGTACAAAGCAGAGACCAGAGAGTGAGCTCCCCAGTAACATCCCCTCTGCGGGGAAGGCCTGGGCGGGCAGAAGCTGGAACCAACAGGGGTGGCTCAGGTTAGTCTTCCTCAGTGCTGAACACCGATTTAACATGTTGCCATTGCTCTGCTTCCCCTTGACTGTCTGCCTCTGGATCTTAGTATCCCACATCTGGTTTATATGTGTATAAATCCTTAAGAAAAGGAATTGGGGGAGGTCACTAAGAGGCTCTGGAACTTTCTGAGTTACATATAACTACCTTCTATAGAGTGGAAGAATACTTCCATTTTCCCTCAGGGCGTGCAGACATGAAAACTGCCCTGTGCCGAATACCCTGAAGTGACCAACTCCTGTGGGAAGCCTTGCAGAGCTAGACATCTGTCTTCTCTACATTTTGGGAAGTATCTCTAACTTCTCCAGCAGTATTAAACTGCTTGACTTCATTACAGATGTTCAGTATTATCCAGGTTCATCCCACCTACACATTAAGTATCTCAATTTTCTCTTAGAAGCCTCTGTAAATCAGCAGCATGAGATCTTACCATAATTTATTTAAAATATATTGTCTTTCCCTCTCTTTTCCTTAATCAATGGTAGAGTTGCACAGGTTACTCCACCATCCTACTTATTCAGGAAAGGTATGCTATAAAGGTTTGGGGTTTTGTCACATTGACCTAGTTCAAGACAGCACAACTCTAGGACTATAAACAGCAGTTACAACTTACAAACTCTTCAACAAGCAACTCACTGAAAGTCACTGGGACCGTTCCTAATGTTTGCAAAAAACGGTTGCACAACCTGTCCTTTCGTTAACATGACAGTAATAGCCAGCAGACTACAGTGTTAGATTAAAATAAAATTAATGTTCCAGAAGCACAACGCACGAACACGAAGGGAGAGTCCCACGAGAGATGGAAGAATCATCTCAGGGAAAACAGAACAGTTCAGTCCTGAAAGGCAAAAGGCAGTAACATCTAATCAAACAAGACTTTGATCTTTTCAGCTGAAGAGTCATGAAGTCTTCAATTTTTTTCCTGAATATAAAAATATTTTGATTACAGCCTGGTTCCTTGAACATGGAGACTACCGAGGACTCGAGCTCGGTAGTGCTTCCTCAAAGAGGTTTGCCTCTGAAGCAGACCACTCCTCCATCTCATCTCTGCACAGGACTGGCCCACCTTGCGGCACAAGCGCAGAGATTGCCTTGGAAATGTCATAGACATTTTTGTGCAAAGTGTCCATAGCATGGAACAGCGTGATGTCCCGAGAGGCTGCTGCAGCGCTCATGTGCAAACTCGGCTGTCTGACTGAACTACTGCAATCGAGTGCTCGGGCAAAGACTTGTGGGTGCTGGAATTTCAAACCATTCATTTGCACTTAAGTCACTCGCTGGCAAAATCCAGGAGTTCTACATGCTCAATTTATCCTTTTATTTACTTACTATAGCTAGCTTTTCTCAGTAAGTGTACTACATATCCATACTGAAAACAGAAACTGAAGATGAATATCTATGGTCTGAATTAATCATCTAGGGGTTTTCTTTAGTAGCCATAGGGAGGGGAAAAAAAAAAAGAAAAAAGCATCTTCAAAACTATGGCAGTAGTACCACAGGAAATTCAGAGAGAAGTAGAGTTAGATGTGAGAAGCCAGCCTGAACTTTCTTCAAACTCAACCTGCTCATATGTGTCTGATTAACCGTCACTGTCTTCTGATTCCACTTTGTCAGAAAGCAGAACTACTGTGTCTCACTGGAAACCGTCTCAATGCAATCTTTAGTCCAAATTGCATCGGTAACTGGGCTTGTGTAGCTTTTTCTGTTTGTTGCTAGTCCTTGCCCATGGCATGTGTTCATGCCCATTCTTGAAGAAAAAGGCAGTTGTAGGGGAATGTCAAATGGAAGAAAGGTGCTAGCTGCTAGCTTTAAAAAGTGTGCTCAAACATGCAAGGGTTTTGCATAAGTTGCCAAAGAAAAAGCACAGACAGCTCTCAAAACTGAAAGCAAACAAAAGAGAAGAGACTATTTCTTCATGTGGAAATGCAGGTCTGCAGCAGAGCAGCCAGCAGGAAGACGGACCATTTACAGAACCAACGAACTGTAGCAAAGTGCACCACAAATCTCTACAGTATTAATAAGGAAGAATCCTCAGTTGTGACCATGTTGAATTGATAACTTTGTGTGGGAAAGAACTTCCTTCCATAGTTTCTTCCAGAAAACTCCTAAAACAATATTGATCTATGTGTTTTAGTGCTGTACAGCTGTACCACCAGCATCAAGTATGTTTTAAAAGCAGACAGATGACACATGGCACACTGTGCAGTGCTGTGATGTACCCTGCTCCATGAACTGCAGTAAAGTCACAACACATCTAGAACTACTTAGAACCCCATTATGTTAGGCATTACCATTAAGAATAACTTGATGCCAGCCGAGGCTGAAGACACATGCCTTATTTCTAACTTGCTTCAACTCTGGGGAATCATAAATTGTAGTTGAAAAATATAGAACAGAAAACAAAGAAACAAAACCACAAGAGATTAGTGAAAATGCAAGTAAAGGATCACGAATAAACACCTAAATGGGTAAATACTGATCTCCTGGGGATAAATACAATGAGAGCAGATAAAAGATCATGAATCAAGCATGCACCAGCTGGGTAAAAATCTCCTTCAAATCATAATGGAGTTAGAGGAGAGGACGAAGTAAAGCTTTAAGTGGAAAAATGCTTAAGCAGGTGAACTATTGCAACAGCCAGTTTCCATCAGTTCCATCCATCCTATCTCTCCCATATTCCATCACATCTTCTTCGGATTCAAACACTACCTTGCACAGACCTGTCATGGATATAATGCTGGTGCACACTGTGAGAATAGATCAAACTCAAACAACAGTTTTGAGATACATTATTCCTGCAGGTCACTGCTGTTAAACAGAAAAAAGCGTTTGGAAAGTATTGTAATAGTTGCAAAGTATTTGGAATAGCAGAATGTCTACCTGAGGAGGGGTTATTCTGCATTGGAAAGTTTGCTGTTTCTGACACAGCCTTTCGTAAGGAAGTAGAAGTTGACATTTTCTAGGGCAAACACTATGTGGATATCGGCCCTGACGTCGTCTGTCTTCTGGGTATAACTAGTAAAAAAAAAACCTTAGAAGCATGCATGAGGAAAGTAGCGATTGGACTCAATGATCTTAAAGATCTTTTCCAACCTAAAAGATTCAATGATTCTATGAAATGACAGAATGCAATTAGCACTCCTTACCATGCTACTTGGCAAATATTGAAATGAGTTTGAAACATACACAATATTTCATCAGCAAGTCTCCAAGTAAACTGTTCAAATACTTTCTTTGCTAATTAATCTAAATCTCAGTAAAATGAAGACTGTTGCTCAGTGTCTCATCAGCATCCTTACGTGCAGTTTTCCCTGGCCCTCCGAGCAGGAATCAGACTGTGCAGACACAGCAGCAGTTTACTGAATTCTCAAGGACAGACCATTCTCCCAGATTAAACAATATTCACTCTCTGTCAAAAGCTCAGCTTCAAAACTGCCAAAGCATGAGGAGAATGAGGTGCTGCTTAGACCTTTCTGTGCATGACAGGATAAAACGCAAGACTTCTCTGCCTAAAGGAATCTAGATAATGAAATAATCTTTAATCTTTGTCCCTTCAAGGCACTCTCAACACCTGTTATCCTTGATACTGTCACAGGCAAAACAGTGTGTGAATTCATCTCAAGGCTGGTAATTATTTCAGCTAATTACTCATTTGGATGTGGGGTGATTACCAATGCTCCTTCAGGTGCAACACTGGCCACTTTTATTCTAGCTGATGCTTCACAAAGCAGGAGAGTTGCCGTTCTCCCCCCCCCCGTCTCCGTTCTTACAGAAAGATGAACTCTCATGCTATTTAAAATCCGTACTGCGGTGCAACAGCCTGGCCAAGCGCTTATTAAAACCAAATCTTGAGCAATTCGTTTTACAGCCAAACTTCACTGACTTCATCCAACCTTATTACATGCAGCAATATCTCAATGTTCAGTATCTTCTGGATGAATATTTTTATTGTACACCATTCCCAAAGCACCCTTTTTTCAGGCCAGAATCACCTTTACCTCTATAAATATGAACCAGATGACTAAATAATGTGTTTTAATTTGACGGATTTCTTCCTAAATCACTGGTGGTTGCAAATCGCAAATACTCATGATGAACAGACACCACACATGTGGTGAAACCAGGCATTATGGTGCAACCAGGCATTATGGTGCAGCTCTGCTAAGGCACGAAATGTGGGAAGTTCAGTTTTATGACCACAAAGATGCCAAGGCAGTGCTGTTTCTTTCTAACTTCAAAGCTCTTTCAGACAAAAACTCCTTTCCAAGCTCTTTTTGGGACCACATGCTAAAACCAGCCCCAGTTGTTTTCTTGGTCTGCTGAAGAGCTCAGACTGCTTTTCCTCTATGACAAATTACATCTTCAGTGAGTGCTTTACCTGTATCCACCCAGGCGAATATCAATCAAATGTTTTTCAGCCTTCCATCAGGGTGACAGTAGATAGCTATGTGTTAGTGTGGAGACTGATCACTTGTCTCAGCTACTAATTTCCAATTTGCAGCAGTTCAGATGATTGTTACACCCACACCCAAACAGAGTTCAGTCCAACCACAGAGGTATTCTGAAGACTATTACTCATTTCTGAAAGACGATGTTTGGTACTGGTCCTGAGGGGAGGTTTTCTTTTTCCAAGTTCTTAAATTCTGGTGGACACAACATTGAATCCAGACTCTGAAATGAGTGCTCATGTAAGAGGAAGAGCACAACAGTTTCCCCAATTATCAGACTCTCTGACACTGCAGGAAAAACCACAGATCCACCCAATGCAACCACAGCAAAAGAGGATCCACTTCCCTCACTTCATTGCCAGGGAAGGAAGAATACTCTCCCCAAGAGGCACTGTGGAGTCTCAAACTCTAGAGGTACTCAAAACTTGACTGAACAAGGCCATGAGCAACACTATCGAGCTCTGAGATCAACCCTGCTTCCAAAGGTTCCTCTCAACTTATTCAGTGGTCTCTTGTGTTTACTGGAGGCACTGGTATTACTGGAAGCGCACCTGCCTCTTCTTGAAGCAGAGGTACAAATAAGCCAGTCACTTGAAGGCCATGAGACTCTTGTTTCAGATGTAACTGCTGGGAGCAGAGGGGAGTGAGCAGGAATACCCAGGGGCTGGGGAAGGGAAACTACTCAACAACCAGCTATTATTCAGTCAGCACACAGCCAACAGTCAGCAAAGGAAAGGCCGCAGCAACAGTGATTCTGCTCAGCTTGAATTTCCATTCATGTGTCTGTAGGAACAGCAACACAGGTCCTTCAGCACTGCTCTTCTCCACAGTAGGCCAAGCTTTTTAAAATTTATATCTCATAAAGAGAAATAAAGGAACGGTATATTCCCCATTTCTGAGAAAATCTCCTTAAAGATTTATTAAAAATAATAATGAAATATTTTTTACTTGGAAATAGGAGAAAAGGGTTGTTTTTTTTTTTTGTCTTTAATTTTCTAAATGTTAAATTACATAAAAACACAGTATCATAAACCAATCATTTTAATGCACAACATAGCACATTGCTTTGATTTTCCTTTTTTAATACTCACCACTCGGAGACTGCTCCAGGTTCTTAAATAATTGGGAAGACAACTGTAGCCCCTCAGAATCCAGTGGTCATTAGCAGCTAAAGATCCTAAAGAGCTGCACTGCTCTAAGCAGCAGAGTGGTTTTATACTCTTAAAGAGGCAATTAATACTTCTGTATTGTTTTGTCTCATCAGTTTGAGAATTGTCTGTGCTTTGGCAGAGGGCATTATTTATGGTCTAGTTTGCTATCAAGTGCAAGTCTTTGCTGGCTGACTGAAATGTGTCATACAGAAGAGATACAATATGGGAAAGAGAAAAGTAGCAAATAGTCTGTAGGCTCTAGTTCTACTCCCCTAAAATAAAAAAGTCCTTTGAGAGTCACCAATCAGTACCACATTCCCTCATCATTAGCATCACTACTACATTCTCTACAGCAACTAATTTTGCCTGGAAGATAAGTGTATAAGAGTGGGATTCTTTATACTATATTTAGGCAATGAATAGTATATGACCACAGATGTCTCTTCAGGACATGATCTAAACAATTATCCCTGCTCTCCCCATACTTGCAGCTCACATTCTGACAACACCACAGGAATTCCTTTTTTTTTCCCCAGCGTACTTTCTACAGTATAGAGTCACTGCCATTTGATCCTCTGGCTACTCTTCCCGTAATACTAAACATCCATCTCCCTGCTTCTAGTGGCTCTGATCTTGTTTTCAATCTGTTAGCTGGTCAGACTGGAGTGAATTGTGGTCACTGTCCTCACCATCCAATCCTTTCCTCAGGAAGTTCTCTCCAACCGACTAGCGCCTACAGTAGTCCTGGGACCCTCCATGTCTTCCTTTAATTGTTGTCCTAATTCTCGTCCACTTTCTGCTTGTCTCCCCCCTGAAAAAGTATCCTGAGATGTACAAAGGAAAGACCTATCTATTCCTTGCCAGGAAACCCGCTTTCTGTTTTCTGATTTCACAACTACAGACATCCCAGTCTTTCGGTACCAGTACCTTATGCCCTGCTCCTAGCTTCCAGGTTTGCTTAATTAGCTGGGAGGATTTTCTGGAATCCAATCTTCCAGTAAAAAGCCTGCATTTTCTCTGTATCTCACCTCAGAAATCATCCCTTTTGTCTTCTTCAGCTATCAAACATTTGGTTGGTGTCCTTGGGATTCTTCAACCTGGCCTTTCTTTGGATATTACCTTACTCCTGTTTGGCCAGAGTATTAAGCAGATAGTACACTTAGTAAAAGAGCTTTGTTTATCATGAGGGACAGCTCAAAGGTAAAGGCAAACCAAAGTGGCGACACCTGTGTATAGAAGATAAGGTTATACCTTCCTTGCATAACATGAAGACAAGGCTAAAGCAAGTCCTGTGGAACACAAGGAAGATGGAAGTGAGTGTACAATGCCAACCTGTAGGATGCCCCAAACAGCAACAGTCAGTTCTCTGCTGTCTATAAAATCAACAGTAGGTCCTGACTGCTTTGTACTTCAGCACTGCCGTTCAGCTGGAAGTATCCCAGATGCAAGTTCATATTCTCCACTGAGTGAACTGACTGACTGAGTTCTTATTACGGAAGTTCTGCAACTTTGTGGTCACAGCTCCTTATACAACACACAAAGGTATCAAGCAGAGTATCAATAGGGGATGAGCCACATACTGAAAATGCATATGGGTCAACTGAAGATACTTCTCTATGTACTAAAATCTGGAAAGTGTGTATATACAAATATACTTTCCTTAGTTTGCTGAAGAAACATGAAATTCTGCTTAGGGTTTCTTTTCAGAATAAAAGAAACCAATCTTGAAGAGGAAAAAAAGACATTAAAAAAACCTCATTCTAGATGGCTACAAGGTCTCAAATGAAACCTGTAATATTCACCTTGCTAAATAATATTCTGTGTGCTGCAGGTTTAAAATTACGAGATTGCACGGAACTGCTTTACTGACTTCTAAATTACTACAGTAGCAGAAAAGAACATGAGATCAAGCTGATAACATTAAAAATATTTACAACTTCTGGTATTTGCTTTTACCAAATAAATTATATGACATGTATAAAAGTCCTAATGTAAAAGTTACAATCCCACGATCTCTTGAGATGACCTGTAACATGCAGGTGCACGACACCACTCTTACCAGATGCTACCTGCAATCAGTTGACTTAGATACACAGAAAATACTGCAGAAATATTGTCTGAATATCTAAAGACAAATTTAAAATGTAGATATTCTCAATTTCTTGAGCCTAGTGACATGTTCCTTTTCTACCTATAGTGCTGCTCCTCAGAAGCACCTTTAATATCACTGAAATACACCCCTGCTACATGCTATTCCACAGCTAAACGGTGGTTTTCTTCCCTCAAAATTAAATACAGGCTTTGATTTATGAAACTAATAAAGTTTTCTCCCCACAAAACAAGGACTTAAAACAAAAGTGAAAAATACAAAATAGCTACAAAATAGGTGACAGCAAAGGTTTCAGCTTCCTTTTACAATGCACCACTGTTCCAAAGGCCAGCTGTGTCTACCCTGGCTCATTCTCCTACTATGGCAAAAGGCATTCTTGGAATGAGGGGTTTGGCCCATTTTTTGGCTCATAAAAGACTCTCAAAATCTTGAAAGCACAAGACTCCAAACAGATAATGACACTCATTTCAAACAGGCCTTTATTTTGGAAGTTGACCCCAGTAACCCACAGCTAAAGGCAACTGTAAACCATTGACAGCTACAGAGCAGTGTAACCTGAGGACTGTAAACAAACATCATCATCTCTTTGCTCATACAGCAAAGTCATAACCAGACACTCACGATACCACAGAAATGGCTTCAACACCGTGTATTCTACTTTCCTGCTTACACTGGTTCTTACAAAGATAAAGAAATATGTTGTGATGGTGTTAATATTTCAAAACTGTTTGCACTAACAAGCATAGTAAGGTGATTTATGCAGATATTTTCACAAATTTAATGGGGTTTTTTTTTACTCAAACTGTCACATTCATAATTCAACTTTCAGCTTGCTGAGCCCGGGTACCTTTTTTCTTTACATATATCAATACAGCCTTTTCCTGCGTGTACCTCTTTGTTTCCCTCACCATCTTTCACTTAAATCCCTTTTTATGACCAGCATGTAACCAAAAAACATTGAGCTGCTGATTAACAATGAGGCAATCGATATTACTTTGCTGCCTTTGATGGAATTACTTGAAGATGCAGACACATCTAAGATCATGATTACATAGCAGCAACAGTAAAAGAGGCAGTGCCTGGCTTGACTGTATTAATTAGACTAGACAAATAACATTACCTAATTCATTAATATTTTGAAACCAAAGTTAGCTGAGTGACTGCCAAACCCATAATCCAGAAGCAAACTGCCCATTTAAAAACATCTACATGTTATACCTTTGTAAGTCAGAACACTGAAAACTGCATGCACCACGACTTATTAACATGACTTTGACAGCTTTAATGTGTCCTTTTCCAGCATAATGGCTTGGTGCATAAAAATGAATGTTCTTCTCCAACATGATCCCTCAGCTCCTTACTGAAAATTTCAACTCATTTTATGACACATGATGAAGCATCTTCCTTGTTATAATATGACAATGGCACTACTGAGCACAACAATTTGAGTCTGAATGTGCCACTGCAAGACAGAAAAAAATCTGAAGAGGCAATTCCACCTAGAACTATACAGCAAATGCATAAGAAAGAGGAAGAAGAATGATTAAAGATGCATTAGCACAGTCTGAAAAACAATGCTCTTGACAGAAGAACCCTTGGTACACCTGGTAAAAGGGGACAGTGCAGAGATTAGCTGAATGAGAGACAGACAAAGAATTTCAGCAAGTCTGATGGAGCCTCTTTCAAATACTTGAGATGTAAATGTCTCTGTTCAGAAAAAGTCAATTTTATACCAATCTCACTATAAAATCACTTCTGAAAAGGTTTTTAAGTCTAAAAAAAAACCCTTTTCCTAACTGGCTGACTCAAATATTACATTTAGCATGTGGAATGACCAAAACTGTGTGAAGTATGACCCAGATACTTTTATTTCAAGCAAATTAACATACAACACATTGAACACCCCACAAACTGTTTTTTTTCCCCTACAGTGTGATTCCTCTGAAAGTTTGAAGTGCAGTTTTAAAACCTCTGCTGCAATTATTAATTGCCTCATGGCACCTCACAACCCATCACTCCCCTACAGTGTGTGTGTTTGGTCTCAGCTGATCAAAAAAAATCCCAACCATAAAAATCAGCAGCTAGATTGCAATTCAACCCGGGTCACTCCCCTAACAATTATCGTGTCTTCAGAGAGACGTAACTGTTTGGATCTTTTGTTCTGGTATGGACTGGCCTTGGCTTACAAAGTACGTTCAGAGAGACTGCCCTGAGGAAAATGTAGGTAAACCTATATCTGTATTTGACATATTGAACCCCATATTATTTTTTTTCCCCCCAGTTCTCACATTCAATATTTTCCAAAAATAAGCACCACATTGAATCTCCTCCACTAAACAGACCAATCCATCTTCCATGTTGCAAAACTGCAGAAGAACCCATATGTGGCCTCATAGAAGAACCAATCCTGTAACATTTAATCACACATTTGACAGGAGCTAACCCTCACAATCACTTGTATGCTGGTTCCTCACGTATTTGGCAGCAGCCTTACACTGTTTGGCAGCCTTCATTTAAGCCTCCGGACTTTCAGAAAGGAGTGCATTACTGACTGCTGAACCAAGTTAACTATTCTTCACAGTCTCAAAATGAAATTAAGAATTTTTAAAGTTTCAAATTGTGAAAGACATCTGCTTTAATAACATATTCTAATGAGTTTCTATTAAGATCTAAAATATAGATAAAAACACACATCTTTAATCTGATTTGAGGTTTACAGATTGCCCACATTAAGACATCACTTGCTTTTGCACAGTGTACAGACCCTTTAGAATGGTACAAAACACTCATATACACACGGAGGGAATAATTCTATTTTAAACAGAGCTCAGCATTCCTTCAGCTTTTTTAAACCTGAAAAATCTTATTGCCACTCCAGATCTGTACTGTATGTTACACACAGCCACACCAAGTACCCACCGCAGTACAGGGAAGCAGAAGCATGCAGATTCCCAGCCCAATTCATTAGCAAGTTTTGCATCATTTACTTGTGTTTTCTACAGAATTAGCTTGCACAAAGCATGGGAGATTTCAGGAGTGATGAAACACCAGAGCTATCCTGGTTCTGCTGCAATGTATGAATGCCTAGCACCCTGGTGTGTCTCACAGGGATGCAGAGCCCAAAGAAGGCAATCTGAACTGATCAAGATGTTCCTGAGGCAACTCTTCATTAAATCCTAGCCATTTATAACACTAACTCATTACAAGAAATAATTACCATAGCAACCACTGCACACCATGCATTTGCTAGCACAAACAACAGTGTGTCTTCTTCGAGGAGGAAGTGGGAAGGAAACAAATCAAAACAAAAACTTCTAGAGAGGTTTAGCATAGTCAGTCACAATTAGATTATGTTTTCCTGAATTTTATTTTCATCAAAACCCATTCCCTATGTTAAATATACTGTTTCAAACAAGCAGTAAACATTTCAGAATTTATAAGTATGACAAAGTCAACATTTCACAAGGCTTTGTACCAAAGCCCACTGGTGCTTTCACTTAAAATAGCACTTTTCCTACTCCAATCCGATTTCACTTAGGATGCAAAGGCAAGCTAGCCTGCTAGCTGATGACTTGGGGAACCTGGCTTTGGGGTTTTCTTGTTTTCCTCTCTGTATCAAACTGCTGCATAACTCCCATGTTAACCTAGACACTCAAAAGACATTGAGATGCCCAAGTCCCAGTACCTTAGAGGACCTAATCACAGAAAACAAAACAATTTCTCATCCATAAAAATGGAAATAGCACTGCCCTAACTGCTTTATTGCGAACACACTATAGACTGTGACATGCTTGGATGCTTAGAGCAGTGGAATCGCACAACGGCATAAAGACTGATGCAGAACCAGGGCCAAAAGAGTTGTACGGAAGACAGATTGGGGAGAGTTCAGATCTAGACAAGACATCTTCACCAATATGAAAAACAGAAGCAGAGATAAACTGGTAATAGCTTGGCTTACCTTAGCTATCATCACCAAAGATCCCTTTGTGCGCTTATGGAACTCACTGAGAGTTTTTTTATTACCTCCCAAGGCCCAAGTCTGTTTCCACAGGCCAGGATTTCAAAGGCTGCAGGACCAAGTGTGAAAGGCCAAACTCTAATACATTGTGAGATATCTAAATTGTCCAAAGAAACCTAGACAATTCTAAAAAGCCAGTTAAGCTTTGATCTGCCATTTTTAACTCCTGCTTATCTCAGAATTGGAAACAAGACCTAGGACTTGTGAGGATGGTGCTTATCGTTGTTACAAAGGAGTGGAACTGCTCAACTGAAGGCTGCCCAGCCAGCTGTAGCACATTCTTATTCTTGACAATTATGAGGGTTGCCTAAGAAGAAACGTTAGCACAATAACTTTGGAGGTTCTGGCCTCTGAAGGCCTGGAAAGTGTATTTCATCAGGAACTTTTATAATATCTACTATAGAAATAAACACTGAAACTTACAGCAATGTCTTCTGCCTCCACAACACCTTCCTCCCCCGCCTTCGCTTTTTGCCAACTACTAACAATAAATGTAAAAGTAATCCTACTTTTTATTTGAAGCTATCTCAGCTTTAAAAGAAACTTCCAAAAATGATTGATGCTATGATTTAAACCCATAGGTAACCCCTGAAATCTGCTTTGAATAGCAACAAATGCCTAACAATATCTTGAGCGCTTGTAGCAAAGAAATCTAATCTCTGAATTCCTAAAGGTCAAGATTTACTGCCTGGTAGCATGGCTCAAGTGTAAATGCTCTGTAATGCTACACTAGCAGATTGCTTTGCTCTCTAGACAATGTCAATTTTGTCCAAGTACCAGCAGATGTGTCTAGCATTAAGTCAGAATGGTGTCAAGGGCCCTTCTTGAACAGCACTGCTTCTCAGAGAAACTGATCCTAAAGCCCTAGTCTATTAAGACCATACCCCAAAGACAGATATTTAAAACTTCAAGGAGGCTGGAGAATCAAGGTGCATTAGAGCTCTAATGTCTCACAGTCAGAAAGCCCAAGAGAAGAAATTCTCTTGTGATACAACTGCACATCCTCAGATTGCACAAGCCTTCCTAGCTTCTCTATAACCAGTACAGCTGGGGTAACCTACCCCAAAAGAAGTATTTGGCTCCAAACATTGTTCTTTCTAAACTTCCTCCTCCTGAATTTCCTCAATCAAGTGCTGCCATGGTGTTGCAGTTCATAGTTTCCTCCCACACAGGGTGCCCCTGCACCTTTATCTGAGCTATTCATACGCAATACCCATAGCAGCTATGAAATTCTACCCTGAAACTACTCTGTGAAACCATTCATCATTGCTCTGGCCCCTCCAAGCTACACAAACACAATAATCAAAGATTTCATTAAATAAAATGCTACCTATTTTATTGTGATACAATCTATGTCCAAGAATAAGAAGACAGGGAAAGCACATCCCATTCGCAAATAAATAGCTGTAATCAACCTGTGGATGACCCAGTGCCCTTTAGTTCCACTTCTGTAAAAGAAGCAAGACTAAATGGTTCCAAAACAACAGCAGAAGTTACTCACACACCTTCCCACTTCATACTGCCAACACTTGCAGTTGTGTAAGAGAGCAGACTGAATGCTGTTCCCAGCAGAGCTTTCGGACGTGATGACAGCCTTTCCCACACTGGTGTTGCAGAGCAGGGATACCCAGAAGGCCTCAGGAAACACAAACCAGGCCTGCAGGATTCTGCATATGTGCAGTGTCTAAATAATATTCATGGAGAAGCTTAGGACAGCTTGAAGACTAGCACTGGCTAGCTAAAACCAAGGACAGCATTTCCCAAGAGTCTGAATCTCAATGAAGACTGAAGTATCCTAGTTAGATATCTGTCCCTGTAGTTATTTTCTACTTATTTTTCCCCAATGCTTATTTACTATATCTGAAGGATTCAACCAAGAGTTTCCATTCTACAGGTGCATTGTTTTTATGACAGTAGGTATAAAGTAGAATGCTAATAATAAGCACTTTAAGCCTTTTCTTCTTTCCATCGCTTTCCAAAACCAATTCTCTAACAATTTATCTAGCGACCACCTTATTCATCTTTTATTAATCACAAGCATTGCTAAAACCACTCCCATTTCTCAGCACCAGGAGACAGAGGTCCCTCTCTCTCCTCCCTGAACACATTCTTCTAGGGATCATCATGCACTAAGTCTCCAAGAAGAAAAATAACAAAAAATGCTGAGAGTCAATTCTGAGAAGGGGGCAATAGAAAACCAAGGTCAAAGTCAATTCCTCCACCATGTTGTGCACCCACCATTCTGACTGCCCAGCACCACGGGCACTTGCTGACTGTGCTGTGTACCACAGCCAGATGATTTCAGCACCCCACAGAGCATCATGCTGCAAGCAGAAAGGCAGAATAACCAACGTAACAGGACAGGTAACAAAGCAGGTCTTCCTTGCATTTCAAAACAGGTCAGTGAAGATAAAGAGGGAGTCCAGGTATGATTCTCAGATGTTGCTGAGGACAAGCTTTCCTTCCACGCCTTGATGGGGACAGATGACTGCTTGTAAGAGATGATACTAAATGCCTGCACCTGGGTTGAACAACACAGAAACAAACTGGCTGCCAAGAACTTGGCCTGTTGAGTAGGAATTTGAGTGGAATATTCTCTGCTTGTTACAGACATTGAGTTGCCCTGGATAACTTGAGCTCTTCATTTTTCCTCCAAGAACACTTGAAGGTTTTCAAAGGATTCATACATGATTAATAAATATTTTGACAGCTGTATAATTACACAATATGTAGTCAAACAAATCATTTAGCCCATCACTTTTTTCACTCAGCTGATAATTCTTTGAGCTTCATCATAATACATAGTTTCCTGTATGGGGCTCCTTTGTGCCACAATTCCTGTCTGGGGTGCTTTGTGCTGATTTAGCATACACACACTTTACACTTGTAACATATTTAACATATCTAGGAGGCTTTATACATGGAATCCAGTATTACAATGACTGAGGTCTTTACAGAAACTGTTTCTGCAACGTGGTGCTTGTATTTCAGGCTTCTTCAAGAGCAGAAAATATCCTCTCTCTCAAATCAAACTTTTCATGGAGGGCAGTAAACAGCCTTTTGAAAAGACTCTGACCAAACGAGGCTCTGTTTATGTGCAGAAGTCATAGTGGGTAACTAAAAAAATCAACGTAAAATCCTAGTGCAAACAACAGAGTTTAAAATTAATTACATTGGCTGAGTTTCTGGCTTTAAATCATACGAGTAATTTCACCAGTTCTATGAGAGTAGGCATTCCTGCCAGACCTCACTGTGGGCTTACTCACCTATATCATTTGAAGTAATCCTCTTGAAGTCTTATTTATGGATGCGTGAAAAGCACGATGCCATACAGCCTCATGCTGGGCATGCCGTCATTACGCTCTGAATGGCAGCAAATGTAATTTAACTTCTCAGAACAGCATCATTTGGAATAGGCCCAGGAAAACCTAGTATAAAACTAATTTCTAGCAGCATCAGATATGTAAGTATTTACAGAGCTCTCTGTAAACACACTGTAATTAAAAACATTTAATAGAGAGCAAACCCACTTTACCATATGGCAAATCATCTTCAGTTAAGGCAAGAGAGCCTTAGCGTCTGACAAAGAGGGCAAGGGAGACATACTGTAAATTCCAAAGATCTGACAGAGAAGGGGCCCCCAAAATAGCTTATCTGTCGAAATTACAACAATGACATAGAAAAAGTAGCCCCAGACATCAAATCTTTGCCATGGGATACAGAGACACCTGTAAAAATCCCTGTGTAGGACCAACATATCTTACATGAAAAATAATTGCTTCAAGCAGCAGGAAGTATGAGGTGCAACATTATCCTGGAATATCACAGTCTGTTAGTGCTGTCAGAACTGCATCAGGAGATTAATCTCCATCTATGCAAGGCTTTCTCTTAAAATTTCACATGTGAACTCAGTATGGAAGGGAAAGGCTTACAGTGGAACGGGAAACATAGCTGATCCTGAATCCTCCTTCAGGATCCATTTGGTACACAGTAAAGAAAAGAGGACTCGGCAGATTTAACCAAGCTCTTGAAATTGCTTGGAAACACAGACTTTTCCAAAACATAGATTTTATTTTTTTTTAAGATAGAAATGTGATACAGTGGCTTTAAGAAAAGAAATATTCCTCTTTCATTTTTACCAAGTTGTTTGCTGCTCCTGCAGAGCCTCCTGAGTGACCCTAACTTTTCAAATTAAGCCTCATCGAAGTTAAATACAGAAGAGGTTTTCAGGGAGAAAGTAAGATACTTATAATTCCCTGAAAACTGCTACCCAAAAGAAACTTCTAGAATGATAGTAATCCTACATCCTTCATTCCCACAATACAATGCAGCCTGTGAACCAGGGTAACTGCACCTCCAGCTGCCCAGTGCTGGAATAGCTCTCCCTCTGTGCAATGGAAGCAAGTATCTGCTGCACAGGAATATATCATCAAGAGCAACACATGATCAGTCAAGCTCTGGACCTCCCTGAAGCAAAGATTCAGATGGTAAGATTAAAGTATGGGCTGACAATGCAGATGGGGAAAGTACAGTAAGATACAACAGCGAGAACACCAATAAGAACCAGTCTCCTTGGCACAGGCAGCTCAGAGGCCAACAAAGGAAGAAGCTGCCCCACTTCTTGCAAGTGCCAGCTGTGGAGTTTTCCATCAGCAGGGAAGCACATATGAGGATGCTCTAAGCGCAGCTTGGCACAGCAAAGAAAATTCCTCCAAAAGCCCAGCCGAAAATCTGCAGTGACTCTGGTGAACAGAGGTGTCTGTAAAGAGTCTGTTTTTATGTAGCTTTTACAGGATGTCAGACACCAGAGTTGTCAAACGGCTCAGAAACACCTGAGCAGTCTTCAGTGGGTTAAATGCTTGCATAACAGGTCAAAGATGAGTGACATTTTTAAGCTTCAATTTGTCCTAAGTGAACCAATATGCAAAACTAATGAGATCATAAATTTTACCTCCAGTTAATGTGCTACGTGGAAGATGGAGAGCAGGGAGACACAGGAAGATGAGAGGCTGCCCAAACTCATGAACTTGATTAAACTAATTTAATCTGCAACAAAGAATAAGACTCATAAGAGCAGAGACATTATTCACTATGATACAATACTCACACAGAGGATGGTTTCAGCTGCTCTGCCTGCCCAGGATCCAGACTAACCTTGCCCTTGTAAAGTTACAGGAAGAAACTAAAACAGGAGTTTGTTCAACAAGAAAGCCACGTAGGTTCACATAATTTTTTTAAGGTTCAGTACAATAATGTGCTCCTGTCATAACCCAAGAACTGTGATTTTCTCTATATATCACCTTTTTAAAACCATAGGGATTGTCTAGCGACAACTGTAACTGCATGACGTCTGACAAGCAACATATTTACATCAACTGAATCGCTAGTCCTGCAACTACAGCAAATATAAAATATAGAGAGCATCATGCTGGACTAAAGCAGCATAATCCCTAGTAGCAGATACTATGCATCAACAGATGCAGAGGAAGGTTGAGGAAGCAGCAAGTAGATATGGAAGAAACCCATTCAGAGAGCAATGCTTCAGCTTACCATATAAGTTACAGTAATCACGTGTACTGAAGCATGAGACTGTCTCTTTGACAAAATTCTTGATGTTTTTATTTTTTTAATCCTTGCAATTTGCATTTGAGATTAATCTGCTTGGCATTTTCCAACTAGAAAGTATTGTTTTGATTATATATACATAGAGATACACACTAATCTACGAAATTTAAACCTATGCACATTATTTTGATTTTTTTAAATGTACCTTATCTTAGTAATAAACTAGCTACTTGTAAACTAACTGATTATTTCAAAATTCAAGTTGATTAGCAAACAGTTGTGCAAATCAAAATTATATATAATCAGATTTTTTTTGTAAACTGAATTCCTACTTCCTTTTGTTAGAATTTGAGACTTGATAATAAACACGTCAAGTGTGTATGGACTCAAAACTGGACAGCAGGAAAATTATTTAACCTAAACTTATAAGCAATGCTACAGGTAGCCTAAATCTTGTCACGTCTGTGACAAGGCTGTATGTTCCTTCAGCATCTGCCAGAATCTGCCTTGTCTTCAGGGCAGAAGTACCAAGCACTGCCGTAAGACTCAAAGCCCAGCAGCACAGAACAGAGCGGCTTTGTGCCAGTCAGCCAGACACACGCAGACTCTGAATGATCTCATGCTTTAGCTTGGAAACCAAACATCCCCTAAAAGCCTGGAGTGTCCAGATTGGGACTTACTTTACCTGTTCAGGGGTTTCTCCAGTCTGATCAGTCACAGGATAGAATAAATCTTAAGCATGGTGTAATTCTGGTGTTATTCATATGGTACCTGGGGAGAATGATCAGTTTGTGGGTTTATCAGGACTTCTAGTGTGTGTAAGATAAATACAAGG
This sequence comes from Patagioenas fasciata, assembly GCF_037038585.1. Classification (NCBI taxonomy): domain Eukaryota; kingdom Metazoa; phylum Chordata; class Aves; order Columbiformes; family Columbidae; genus Patagioenas; species Patagioenas fasciata. The sequence goes on along the minus strand of NC_092531.1, from coordinate 10,187,160 downwards.
TGAACAAACTCCATCTTTGTTTGAAAGGTAATCCAGTTTCCTCAAATACTCCAGTATGGGCTCATGCCCTTAAATGTGGACACAGGCACATCTACTCACTGCAACATCTTGTTTTTCGTTTTTTTCCTCAGGGACAGCCAAGGTGATGAGTCACGAGGAACCTGGAATTCCCAACCAGCCTGAATGGAATAATTAGACCTGTAAGTCTGATCATGAGAACTGCTTTTCTGAATCCCCTTCAGCACATTTATAAAACCTCCTATGTTTCTTATATTTCCTTAGTAATTTCTTACATATTTTTCACAGCATTACTCAGCACTCTCTTCATTTGCTTCTTTCCGTGTTAGTTAACACTGAATTCAGTTTCTTTCCACAGCAGTTTGTGTGCCTCAAGTTCATAACACACTAGCTGGCATATGACCTCAGAGCATGGGAAATCACATCAGTCACAGATTCTTTCATGAATTCTGGTAAATAGGATATGGCAAGGTTCTCAAAATCTAAGATACAGCTTCTGTGTCTCAGCTCCTCTTTTTCTTCTAAAAACCACAGCATTTTCCTTTTTCTGTAGTGGGTTGGGTTTTCTGAGGATTACATTGAAGAGTCCAAGGTCCTCGGCCTTTAGCAATGTGGGCAAAGGACTTGAGAGGCAAAGTTAAGGCAACAGGACCTTCCAAGGGGTAAAGCCAGAATATATATGCTGCTAGTTGATGAATGATATTTGGTATCCTTCACTTCCCCCATCACCCAACACATATGATTTCATATTCTTCACGTTGACCCAAGTCTTACCTTAAACATACCTTTTGCCTGGTAATGCCTGAATTCTTACATTGCCCACCTACAAATCATTTATTTGCTTTGTGCTGTGCAGCACTGGATATTAAGGCTTGAAAGGAGACCAACCTATTTATCTAACATCCTTGGATTTGAATCACAGAATTGTTAGAACTCCCAGCATGTGATCACAACTGAAATAAGCTAGTCCTTAATTAAACGGAGGTTGAAGCTCATTGTTTAATTAAACAGATGTAAGTGCCTAATCATTCAACTATTCCAAGCATACACTGCATATCATTTAATCTCACCACCCACAAGATGAAGGCACAGCTCTAAGACTTTGCTGCAACCAATCTCTTTCAAATAAGCCAGCCTATGCTTTTAACATATTTTTTTTTTCTCATGACGGGATAAGCAGGTAAAAGAAGAGTGAATGTGAATTAATGAAGAGAGCTGTTTCCAGTAAAGTGTGTGAGAAATAAGAATCTCCGTATAGAACAGAAAACAGCCTTGTAGCACACCCACACCTCTTGCTTTCTCTGGCATACAGAAGTCACACAAATGGCTTTATAACACCATGTATGCCTTTCAAACAACATTCCTGTAGTGCATAGGATACTGCATAGAGCCTCATTTGGGCAAAGAGGGTAAATTTTACTTAGAACACTTTAAGAAAGCCTGAGCTGTATGTTCATACAGTCAACAATTCAAAGATCTATGAGATTAACCCACCTGCAGTGCTAGAGAGACTCCTTCTTAGATGTTCAAAGACAGATACCTGACATTGGAGGAGTCAAATACTTTTCTATATATCCTTTTTGTGTAGCAGTCATAAGATGGCTACTTCCTGGAGCAAGAGAGTTTATCTGAAGGAATTTTGCTGCATGAAGATAAAATAAAGACTGATAGGTTGGGCAGTCAGCTTTTTATTCATGCCTGACAGAGCCAAGTGTTTAAAAGGAGAGCTGGGGGAAAGAGACTGACAGATTTCTCCAGATTCCTCAAGCTACCTGGCAAAAACAGGATGAATCCCAGCATGGATTAAAAAACCTGGACAATCTGAATTATAACATTTATCAGTGAAAGGAGCTTAAGACGTGGGCAGAGAAGCTGTAGATGCACTTCTATGTTTGATAGTATAGTCACCACAAAAGGGCTTTCCTGACTTTCTGTCTCCAACCACTTGTTTCCATCCCTCGTGCCAGTGGTCACTGTCCTCTTCAACTACACCACAGCAGACACTGAAAGTGGCAGTGTGACAGAAAGAGGAGCCCCTTGTCTCCCTCATCCAGTGATTTCAATGTTAAACCTGTGTTACCAGCTGATAATCCCAGCACAAGAACATTTGTTAGCAGGAGAATGTTTGGCTGAAAATAACTCCCTCACCCAAAAATAAAGGTCCCTGGCCTTGTCTGCAGAAATGCCTATACCAATAAAGCACAGGGAAGGTGTGAAGATCAGAAAGATATTGGGGACTTCTATGATTTTTTCTTTTTGTAAGATACACCCATGCAGGCTTAAAAATGCACATCAAATTATGGACTCCGTTTTGTCCATTCCACTGCTTGTAAGCTGCAGCTACACAATAAAAATACTGTTGTTATTTTGAACAGCAGTTATTTTGACGTGATTTAAAAGGAAAGTGAACAGTTGTGGCGGATGCACTTGACACCCCCGCGACAACAGTCAAGTTTAATTTTTGCACTGCGGTTCAGAGGACAGAGAAGATAGCAGCCTCACCGTAACAGGAACAGAGGCAAGCGTAGGAGAGCAGAAACTTCTCAGATTAGCTTTACCAGAGCCTTCCTAATGCAGAATGGCCTGTGCCTACCACAGACGAACACTGTGACCTGAAGACTCGGATACCTGCAGCCAGAGAAACTTTATCATGTTTTTAAAATGAGAGAAACACGTGGACTGTTTGCTGTTTTCTTACAGTAGACGCTGGATCATACCTTTTCAAGAGAATAGAAGTCACTTAGCAAGTATCAAGCTAGTAGCCTAACGTACAGTCTGGTGTTACTTAAAAAACCCAATAGTGAGCAAAGTACACGATCCTACATAGGAAAGAATGGGCAAAGATTAATCACACCAGGAAGTAATGGGTCTTTGATGCCCTTATTGCCCAGCTAAACAGTTCAGGCTTTTGCCCTTACAAATGTCTACAAATTGTCTGAACTTCTATGGGTACCCAGCTATAAAGCTGATGACTGAAAAAGCAAAAGACACACTTGCAGCAATTAGTTTTCTGAAATAACACATCAGGTGGGAAGTAAAAATACAGAAACCATTACAAGGGGAGAAGCAAGGACATTTGGAAATGAATTGCTCCAGCTCAGCTTTTCCGTTCCTCATGACAGCAAGGTTACACTTGCTGGCATGAGTCTCTCCACAACGGTCCAAATTCTTTTGGATGGGTTTCAAACTGAATACCACAATGCAATGATATTGGTTTTTTCCCCATATGTATAGCCTTCATTGGAGGGGAAAAAAAAAAAAAAAAGCAGCCAGTTAAGAATTATTTCACAAAGGTAAATTTACAGCGTTTTTCTTCTTTTTTTGCAAGCCATAAAGTACAAGAAAAACACAAATTCAAACTTCATATCCGCCACTGCTAACAAATTACCTTGTGCTGCCAGTAATGTTACAAAGTGACAGGATTCCTGTTGTTAAACTTGATGATCAGCAGCATCGCTAAGGAACACGTAACAACCAGTGAACTTTCCACAAAGACAGTTTGCTTCCCATAGATCTCCATACATAACCTTTACTGGTCTCAGTAGGATCATTACATCCATTAGACTGTGGACTCAGCACTGCTTTAGCTCTTAAGTTAATACAACTGAGACTTTTTTTTTTACTTTCCTATTGGGAAGTAGCATGTGCAATTTTAGTGATTTCTTAGATCATTCCACAAGTAAATCAAATATTCTTTCAAGCCTAGTTATCAAAATCGTGTCCTTTGATACTGCAACCTCCATCAAACTGCAGTAATCCAGATCAACACATTTTGAACCTCCACTATCTCTCCTAATATGATTCTAGCAGATAGAGTAATTAAATTTGTACTTTTTTTTTAAGTCCTACTCAATAAATCTGAATAAATTAACAACGCATTACTAAGGCTGCTACATTAAATTTGCATAGTGCATTTAATGAATATGCAACTGCAAGTGAAAAGGTCTGCTACTGTGAACCTTCTACATTAGCATAACTACTTCCAGCATGTTTCTTAAATAATGCACTCATTTGCACATCACTGACTTGGCTAATTCTGACTTCAGTCAGGGTAGCCTTGTAATTAAGACTCTTGCTTTAATTTTTAATGAAGTTTATGTTACATCAATCCTGACAGTAATGAGGGGACACGGAAACAAAAAGGCTGCTAATAATTAAATTCACAAACCAGTTTGAGGGATAATAATTCCTGAGGAGAAATTACATGACTAATTATTAATTAAATATTCATACTATTGCAGGGCCATCTCCCTTAACTGCTCCTTCTTGTTGGTAATAATGCTGAGATGTGGATGCCTTCCTGCAACCATTCTGATTTTAAGGTCTTTGGTTAATTTTAGTGCACCATTAATCAATATGACAGAAAAAATAAAATTGCTTTAATTGGTATCATTTTATTGTTTCTAAATATTACTACAGTTGGTTTAGTTGTGTAGAATTAATCTAGTTAGTCTGTGCCGATTTTATGGGAACATAAATCCAGTTTATATCCATAAACTTCTAATGGCAGGACAACTTGACCTTTTTTTGTAACATTACTGTTTACAGATAATTACACCAACTCTTTAAAAGGTTGTTTAATAGCTTTGCATTCATCATGGTAAAATGAAAAACATGCAGTATTATTTAACTCCAGACTATTCTAAGAAGGTCTCCAAGACCCTAATTTACCCCTGCTGAAAAGTAAGCAATATTAATTTGTGTGTTTTTAAGAAATCTATGAGAGCTTTTCCTCAAATGCATACAAACAGATTGGAAGCGCTTGTGTATAGACCTCTATTCATCTTTTACACAATTTAGATTACATATATAACAAAAATAACTGCACTGCAATGACATCTTTCACAGAAAGAAAGATGTCAGTGTGCGTGGCTTTCTGTATGACACAGGTCTTTGAAATGACAGTTTTCCAGTCTCTTGTACACAAATACCATAAATTCACATAGGAATTTGCCTGATTAATCCTGATTTATGTCGACATTTATATCAGCCAGGATTCTGCCTACTGAAAGCATAATAAACCTTTAAGATTACATGTTTATTAAAACAAGTCCAGTTTGCAGGAAAGTTTAGCAAGAGGAAAGAAATTATTTAAATGAACCTTATTAGTCACGCAACTCAGTTGCACTATGAATTTGTTTTAAAATGTATGTTAGTGCTTTAAAAAGAGAACATTTTGCATAGCATAAAATTGATTCTCACATTATTAAGAAGACGTAATGCATGTCCTTTTATCCTGAAAGGGCATTTGGAAATTCTGAACCAGGGCAAACATTTCATTTTTCTAATAATTCAAACCAGTTGATTCATCAAAGTGAAACAAGTCCATCACCATACACGGGGCAATGATTCCCTTCAGCTAGCGCTTGTCACATTACTACAATCTGACAGGTTTGTAGGGCATTATTACTAGGTCTGATTTTTACCACTCTATCCCTTTTACTAAATCTTAAAAATCTTTTTAACTTTTCTTTTTTCTCTACTCTCTTAAACTAACACCTGAAGGCAATTTAAATATACCACTCCATAATGAAATACCACTTTCATTCTCTCTAGAATTAAGATGTCGTTATCAGCCATCTGTTCCTGCTCTCTCTTTCTTCCATCAAAGAAATAATTCCCGGCATGAAACACCTCATTGGAGCAACAATCACCTGAAAGCACTGGAGTGCTGCAATACAAGGGTGGCCCTGGCTTGCAGGGAGAACAGCAACTGAAGATATTTTTTCAAGTAACTTGGTGTCACTGTATGCGGCAGGTGAGGGGACAGCCCTCCTTCTCTTTATTCCCTCCTCCTCATTTCTAGAAGCAGTATCTCTTCATTGCTCTACCTATGCTCCCTAAAGTACAGTATCTGGTATACATGACAGAAGGCATCTGAAATAATCTCAGTTTGAGAATCAAAGTATCAGTTAATGGCCAAAGATATAAGGCCCATACTGAAGCATCTCGCTGAAGTTCAGTGGATGCTGAGCTCGGATTTGATGTTGGCAGTCAGAAAAGCACAACTCCAGCTGTGCTACTCTGAACATCACCTGCAGTTGTACACATGCACGAGCTGCAGCAGCAGCACACAGGCTTTGATTCTGAACCACGTTTCCACAAGCTATGCAGAGCTTGTTCTGATCAGGACTTCAAAAGGGCAGTGAGACAGAGAAGAGGGAGAGATGGGCAACCCAGGATGTTATTGCAGGGCCCACACAGGAGTCCCCCAGCAGGACTCCCTCCTCAGAAGTTAGCCACCAGGCTGCCCATGACCCGAGGTGTCAGGCCTCCAGTGTTTTGGCCAGGAATTTTTCAGGCAGGTGCATGAGTGCATGCATTATGTAAGCATACACAGCAAAGTCAGATACACCTAACTAATAAAACACATCAGACCTACTTGTGTACTTAGATAATCTGTTCCTAGACAGTAACGTGTTATGTCCCCCATCGCAGCAGCTATTAATACAGGGCATGAATGAAGCAATGCTCATACGGTGGATGTGATGCAGCAGATGCACCAGACCCATGCATACCTGCTACATGTCCAGCCCAGGGAACTTCAGAACCTGGTCTGAATTATACTGTTGTCCTACCTGGATACAAAGACATCTAGAATCCTAAAACAAAATGTCCATATTCCTTAACTTCTATCAGCATAAGATTTCCAGGAAGCAATACAGGGTTTGTCTGGGAAAACCTGGCCAAGAGTCAGCTCTGTTAAAAAATACCTACTAGATAAAGCTAAAAAGAAACTTAATGAAATGTTAAATTAATTTATTGTTTTCCCTCAGATGTGTTGGCATTTTATGCACATTTTCACTTCCCCTGTTCTGCAGGTTCTGCTGCCACATCATACCATTGGTTTCCATTCACATGCCTTCCTATTATAACTAATGTTGCCCAGCTAATGCTTATTTTCAGTTTGAGAAATTTCCTGACAGACCTTTTGGCTGTATTGCTATACCTGTTCAATGATTCCCAGTCCCCATTTTTCCATTAAATTACTGATGATGGTTAGCATCACTGCTGAATTCTGCTTGTCTTCAAATGCAAATATCACAAAACTGAAGTTACTGGAACATTAGAAACTACTCCATCAAAGTCTAAAGTTACAATAAAGGAGAAGGGGTGAGCACATACAGTTGTTGTATCAAAAAGGAGGGACCTGGGAATTACAGACCAGTGCACCTCATTTTTTAAGAAATATGGCAACAGATAAGCACCAGAAGATAACAGTGATGGCAATACCAATTTGACATGATTTTCTTTTCAGAAATCTAACATCCTTCTGAAACGTGATACTTGGTCTTGTGGGTAGAGGAAACACAGCTGATATCTTAAGTCCTGACTTTGGTTAAGGCACATCATCTCTTATTGAATTCTCAACAGTGAAACAGAAAAAATATCCATTAGAGTGAATTCAAAAATGGGTAGAAAACCACCCTAGAGAGCAACTACTGGTGTTCTAGTGTCAAACTGTTCTGCACAGTTCCATCCTTCATTAGTACTAATCCCTACTTCCACAACTGACCTGAGGACAGAAGACAGTATGCCTATTAATCTATTGCAAGGTGGGAAGGATTATGAATATTCTCAAGGACAAGAACAGAACTCAAAGTAAACCTGCCAGATAAGGAAGCTGTGTAGACTGCATGGAGATGAGCCCAGAGCAAGATAACCAGAGAGAACAGAACATTAGAGCATTTCCCATGAGGGAAAACTGAAGAAACTGGGGATGTGTTTGTCCCATAGAATAGGCTTCTGATAGGAGAGAAATAAAGGCTGCTACTAAGGAAATTATTTTTCCCCACATCCATGAGGATGGTAAGAAGAAAAAGTAATGTATTTCAGCATGGAAGTTAAATATTAGCATTAGCACTGGAATATGTTGTGGCATCTTAATTATCTAGGTTTAAGAACAGTGTAGACAAAAATCAGTCAAGAATGATTTCTGTATAGCTGACCCAGGTTTCAGAGAGAAGCCAGACTGCATGACAAGCTCTTGGGGTTATTCCAGTCCTGCTTCTAGAATGAAATCAATTTAATGGAAAAGCTGTAGTTGCATATATACCTGTATACTACATGTACAAAGGAATCAGCATGACAAAGTAACTATTAGTGGACACTTGAGGTCAGTTTTGGGGATTCAGAGGAATTACAGTGTTTGAATGAGACATTCAGCTCTTCAAGAAGATCAGATTATAGGTGCTGAGTAGAACGTAGGTCATCCCCATTACACATGAAAGCGAAAAGGATGTGAAGTGAAGCAGAATCAAATGAAGGGGCTGAGGGGCTCCAGGAGGCAAAAGCTTCCCTGTGAACAGGACACAAAGAGGGCTAAGGATTGCTTGGTTTCTCCATTCCTCCTCCTTTCCTTTTGTGCTGTTTCCCTCAGAAAGTGCACCTCTTACTGAGCTGAAGAGAAAGTAAAATTCCAAGAAGCTCCCATCTTGCATTCCTGAAGCTCAGGTTTAGGCTCCAGTGGCTCAGTCCTGGCTGCGATAGAAAGCATTACTGCACAGGCACAGAAACCTCTCTTTAAATCCAGCCTTGATCTATGCACTGTAGCTCAGGTTTCCAAGCCTTGGAGTCTGGCCTGTTTGCTGAGTTTGCCAATGGAAATAGTGACTGAGATGGTATTGTTGAGATTTACCAGCACTTGCCCCCTGCCCTTGCCTTGGGTCATTTCTGCAGCGTTTAACTGGGAGAGATTTGAGCCACATCTGAAAAGCCCTGAGCCTATTAGTCTAAAGCCACATTTCCTGACAATGCTTATTTTAGTTGTTACTGTAGTCTACTGTGGTAAAAGCACTGAGAGGTAAACTAATCTTAATTCTTTGGCACTAGTCCATAAAGCATATCAACAAATACAGCTGGGTCCAGGTGAGGCTCTGGATCTACAGTTTGAGTTTGGAAGGGCAATTATTCAAACTCTAGTAGATAGGGGAAAAATTGCCATTTCTACTCTGGGACTATTGTACAAATGTCAAAGTATATTCTCATTCCCAACAGGAACAAAATACGTATGTTTTCGAATAGTCTTGTGTTTGTTGGTTTTGTTTGGTTTTAACAGGTTTGACTCAAAGTCTTTTGTTTAATGTAAAAATAAATGTTTCAACTGACACTTCATTCTCCAGCTTATACTTTGTTTACATAAAAGGAAATATTTTTAAATACGAAAACTTGTATATTCCATTTTGACAAGGTTTGAGTTTTTGAACTTTTTAGAGTTCTTTTCTCCCAAGCATACCTTCATTAAAAAACCCACATTTTTCAAGAAAATGTTACCACCAAAATTTCTCAACACACTGAATATTTACCAGAAGCTTTTTACTACCTTGCACTAAGATTAGTAATACTTTATTTTGCACAAAAAGTACTGTAACTGAAATCTACTATGAATTTCATAATTAATTCATTCTTGGATGTGGAGCCACGATGAGCTCTCCCAGTGTGAAAGCAACAGCAAAAATCAAGACAGCAGATATGGTGCTCTAAAAACTCTTTGGCAAGTGAATAATTATTTTATTATTTTTTTTAAACAGCATTTCAATAATAATAAGCTAAAAAGATTTTAGTACCAGGATGTTTTCTAAATTGGAAGATAGCTGTTTTTACGCACAAATCTGTATAGCTTTCATAAAAGGCAGAAATTATAGATACTACCACTGAGGTGCACAACCAGAGTTAACAGTATAAACTGCAGAGTGACAGAGCAGGATAATCATGTTGCTGTAAATCGGATGAAAAAAACAGCACATGGTACAGAAAATCAGCATCTAAACAGTGCAACTCAGCTACAATCGCTTCAGCCATCAGTCCGTTCAAACACCACCCTTCCATGAAACAGTTCGACGTAAAAGAACCTTTTTATATGTTCATTTTTCAGCAGCTGCCATGTCAGTTAAGCTGTCATATTTATATTCAATCCTGGCTTTTTAGCACACAGAATTCAATATCATTTCATAGCTAATAGATTGGCGTGACCCATCAGTTCCTAATTCTATGTATACTGCAATGCCTAACTATTGCATCAATAGCCTGGACACCACACCTGCAAAAGCCTACAGAGTTTATCAGACTAAGCATGCTGCCCAATTTGTTTAGTTTTTTTAATACATGCAGGTAATTCTGGAGATGCTTTGATTACTCTATCAATGCACACTGATTAGTCAGTGCCTTATCTGTATGAAGATTATGTAAGCCACCTACTAAAATTAAAAATTCTAAGAAAAAAATCCACGTGCTGATTTTCCTCCACCACTCTGCAAAAGCTGGGTGCATTCTGTATAGGCACATAAGCTTAATGTAGATTTCAGGTTAACCCTCTGTTTTGCTTTTAAGCAGGAGTCAAGCAAGAGAATGTTTCTGAAGCCATCCTGGTGCTTCATTTGCCAGTACTGAGTGAGCCTTACCAAAAATCACTTCCCCCAGAACAGCTTCTCAGCCATAAACCACAGATAATGCAAAGGGACTCTGGACAGCACTGACCATATCCCCAAATCCCAGTCATACTGGTTTTGGCTGGGATAGTTAATTTTCTTCATAGCAGCCCATATGGTGCTGTGTTTAGGACTTGTTACCAGAACAGTGTTGATAAGGCACTGAGGTTTCAGTGCTTACACAGCATCAAGGCTTTCTCAGTTTCCCACTCTGCCCCCCACTCAACAGGGGGCGCAGGAGGCTGGGAGGAGACACAGCCAGGAGAGCAGCAAAAGCTGGAGGAAAGGAGGAGGCAGGGGGGACCTTCAGAGTGATGGTGTCTGTGTGCCCAGGTAACAGGTGTGATGAAGTCCTGCCTTACTGCAAACAGCAGTAGTGAATTAATTCCTTACTTGGCTTTGCTTGCATGTGCAGCTTCTGCTTTAACTCTTAAATTGTCTTTATTGTCAACCCACAAGTTCTCTCACTTTTGCCCACTTCTCTCCCCTACCCTGTCAGGGGGGTAGCAGCTGAGCAGCTCTGGGGTCCCCTACGGCAGCCCTCAGCACAGACAGCAGATGCGTGTTTGTACTTTGGGTCATGCACAAGCCTACGTTTAGCCTGTCCAGTTTTGCCAGCTGTGCAGTGTAGAGCTGGCTGATGAAGCACTTGAGTCTGGATTTAAAAGAACTACACTCCATCTATCCATGCACAACTGCCAAGACTCCCAGCATTTCATTAGGAGATATTTGTAGCAAACAGGGAGACTGGATATTTTCTTGGCAGGGCACGCTGAAGGAATCAAGGCTTTGCACATTCCATAAGGTTAGCTGTATAATTAGTAACAGAATAAAAGTTGAATGAATGCTGCTCTCTATTTGAGATTGTCTGTGTAGTTTTTGCTAATGACCAACTCCATAGCACTTTGTTGTCAGGATACCATAATCAAACACTGGATTTTTTTTGTTGTTAAGGTCAGGTGAGGGCATGACTCCAGCAACTGTTAAGTTGAAACACCAAATGACAATGAATGCAGATTAACTTGCCTCGTCTCTTGCCATTGTTTAAAACCTGGAATTTCAGTGAGCATTCCTGCTACTTACGTTATCTCCAAAAAGTATATTCTCCAAAAGGAACAAACATAAAATCCCAGGGTCAAGTGTAAAGAGACGTCTAAATCCCCACAAGGAACTCCTGGTTTCCAAGGGAATCTACATTAGTACAGAAACATGGCTGTAGCCTGCAAGATGCAGCTACTAATAAGTATTTTATAAATATAGCTTGATTTTAACTTTTTTGATCAGCAAAGCAGAATTTTCGTCATATGAACTTAAGCTTGAGTTTTGTTTTTCACAATTACACTAACAAAGCAATAATGGGAATTTCTTTTACCATTCAACGTCATGAGCTAGTCAGATGAGAACTTTGTATTGCATAATACATGATGCCCTGCTTTACATGTGATACGCTTTACAAAAATCTTAGTCTAATTGTGAAAGACTACTGTTACAAAACATTCTCATCACTGGCGTGTTTAATTGAGCTCCTGAGAGGCAGAATCAGTAAGACTTAGGGATAAATAACCAGTAGTCCCATTGGTCTCACCAAGAATCCATTGATGTTTCATAAATCCTAGTCAGTACAAATCTAATTGAGTTACCATGCTGAATTAGCTTACATCTAAATGGCATTCATGTCTACAAATGGAATAATTAGAGTCTAGAAAATGGGATATATCAAGTGCTATCCCAAGTGACAACAGCTAGACATTTGTATTCATTCAATCAACTGCTTTAAAAAAGCAGATGTAATACTTGATTTGGCATTGATGACGAGACAGTGTTATTGAGTCTAGCAATGATATTAGGCAGAGAATGTTAACTATTTCTTCATATCTATCTATTTATATTTATTCTAAGAGATTCTTCACTTTGATTCCTTCAGGTTTTGCTTTAGGATACAAAGTCATTACATGCCTATATGCTCTCTATTTTAGATCTAGGGTAATGAAATCAGCTACACTCATTAGTGCTCTTCTTTCCACTACTAGAATTCTACATGAATAGCAAATAAATCAATAAATAACAGGATTTGCAACAGAACTTTCACAGCTACTAATTTTTTAGCCTCAGTACTGAAGTAGTCCTTTTAGATAGAATAAAGCAAATAGGTCTGCTCATTTGGTCACCTTGCTTAACCACTTTATTCTACATACTAAATTAAATAAGATACCACTACACTCTTGCTGGAACCCAGTGTCACCCTGCAAGTGACATCCTGCACTACAGGCTGAAATTTATCAGATGCCACTAGTTGGCTGGTTCAAGTTTAGTTAAATACCATCTGTTTTTTTCAGGACAAATGTAAAACATGGCTATCTCACACTGTATAGAAAACTGCTTTTAAATGAGGATGAATCTTTGCAATGCTGGATAACAGATTCCTTTAATTCAGAAAGTAGCCTAATTTGCATGCATATTTTATTTATTACACCAATTAAGTTTTGCAAATAGTTTGCAATGAGGTCCCTATGACCTAATAATTCACAATTACTCCTGGGATATCCTGCCCACTTCAGCACGTTTTGAATAATATCGCTAAATCCTTGAAAAATAATGCATTTTTTACATGATGGATTTATTAAGAGTGTGCACACCTCTTTCTTAACCAATTTTACTCTAGGTCGGGTTACTGGAACTACTTCATAGGCCTTTGTCATGTTGGTTAATGAATGCTTTCCTTCAGCTCCCCATCTTTTCAGACACTTGTCTGCTAAGCTCTTGTGGAAATCCCACATATACAATCTAGATGAGCACTCTGGGTGGTAACACAATATAAATGAATAATAACCATTTGAAACTGCCAGGGCGATATTCTGTTTCTGCTACAGCATTGAATAATAGAGCACAGCTGAAAACGGACACTGGAGCAAACTCATCACAGTCAAATCTACTCAAGTCTGGTAAACTTGTGTCAGATTTATACTGTAGAATTTAACTGCCAAAGAACTGCTTCACAAAAAAAAAAAAAAATTGATAGTCACTTGGATCTATTCAAATAATGGTAAGTTGTATTGAGTTACTTTATAAGAACAAACCATCATATAGTTTGTTCTGTTTTAATCAGCTTTAGAAGGAATTTTACATGAGCTTAGAGTGTGAGAAAATGTTTTATTTTGGTGTAGTGCTCAATCAAGGCTGGCATTTCTTGTACTTCATATGCATATCTTTCTCCCTTAAAGCATTCAGCTAGTAATCTGCATTTCTAAATTTATTTCTTATTCCATTACAAACAAACTAACAAAACTCCCTCTTTACAAGAAATAAAATTCCTGGCTTGCAAAGACAGTCAGGGAAGACAAGTTATTTGCTAACAACAACAATAACAGAAGACCCAGACGTAACATATTTAACATGTGACATTCACATACAGAGTTGAGTATCTGCCTATGTTTTTGAAAAAGGAGATTCATATGGGAATAGAAACCTGCTCAAGAAATGAGTACCCTGCAACAGAATGTAATTTTCTTTTTAAACTATCTAATACATACCGGTATGAAGCATCTTGGTATTTCTACATCTTTTCTCAGAAAACATACTTGGATACACTCAGAGAAAAAAACCCTAAACCTGATATATCATAGTGAAGTGTCCACCTTCCTGTGTCCTTTCAGTGCTTTTGCCACCAGGTGTGTTTTCCAGCACTGGGCCGGAGCACAGAGGGAGCACTATGGGCCCCGGCTTCCCTCTGCCCCCCACCCCAGCTCCCTCACTGCCCCACAGGGCCCTCTGATTGAGAAAGCCCCTCTGGAAATTCCCTTTGCTTTGCTGTGATGTGCTCTGCTATTTCACACTACTGCAGTACAACACTGAAGAAGCGTTCTTCTTTCTCAGGGCTAATAGCAGTTCAGTGCTTGTGAACACATCTCAGCTTCCATCGCCACAGGACACACTTCTTTTGTCAAAGCTCACACACCTCACCCCTTTCATTGCAGGTCACAGTCCCCTACCTGCAGCCATCCTTATGTTTTGTCTCCCTTTGCTGCTTTCTCATTGTACATTGTATTTTCATAATGAAGCACCAAGCGTTATGCTCCATGTAGAGCCAGATCCTGCCTTCACACAGAGATGCGAGCTCAGGTGGGGTTTGCACACAGATGGCAACTTTAACACACCAGATCCCAGCCAAAAGGCAACTGAAATCCTCCCTACTGCTGCCTTCAGTCCACAAGTTCATGCTGAGCCTCTGAAATGTCCCACCAAGTTTCCTGTCCCATCGCCCTCCTGAGGCCCATCACGACCACCTTTTCCTCACGCATCCCCCCTCAGATAAAATCTCATTTCAGATTTTTTTCCCCAGCTGATTTGATCTAATCCTACTTTGCACAGCCAAATGGTTTCACTGAGACTTGCTACCTGCTCTAACAACCTTATATTCTTTTCTTGTAAGTCTGAAGTTCTTCTTGATAAAATGCACTTAAACTAAAAAATAAAATTATAATGGGCAATTCCCAAATAGGCAACTACAGAGAAAACTATTATACTTTAATTTTTTTTTTTTTTTTAAAAAAAACCTGTTTCCTTATCACCAGCAAACTGTTTCAGAAGAGAATGTTCAAGAGGCCTACATCATGCCTTTGCTTATAGTGGTACATTGCTTTGTTGATAGCAAAACGAAGTAATGAGTTGTCTTTTGTTCTACTGAAATTTGATTTTAAGCAGGTGGGAGCTGTACTCATGTCCAAGAAAATAACCCAAACCAGGAAAAGTGTGCAGAATAAAAACCTGTTATGCAGCGTAAATCTCTGGTAGCTGCATTCACTGGAGCAATGAGGACTGAAACCAAAGCCCTTGCTGAATGAGGTGTGTAACAGAAGATCTTACAAAACTAGCTTAAAAAAGCATGTTTACAATATTCATAACATTAAACAGTCACAAACTCCATAATACTCCAGCTCTTTGAAGTTTTTCTATTTTAATTCTGTGCAATTTCATTAACCCCCTTGCAAGGAGATGTGCTTGAAGGAACTCTATAATATAGGTCATTTTTAGTAGACATTTATATTCCGTTGTTAATTGGCGATGCAAGGAGGAATGAAATAGCCTAGGAAGTATACTACAGGGAATAGCTTACATTGGCAAACAAAATGAGCAAGTAATCTATCAGATCTTTTTCCTCTTCCAAAATCCTTCTGTAGCACTGCATTCCAACATATGTGTGTGAAATGCAACAAATCTGAATTAGTACAATTCTGCTGTGCCAACAGCTGAGGGATGTGCAGGGCAAATGAAGCAAACCCCCATTTCTTCTGTGCACCAAGCTAAGAGTCAGAGATGGCAAACGCAGGTTAAGACATCAACCCAGAAGGTGTTGTAGTGACCACATGAAACTAGAACACTTTGTGTCATTATGATGGAGATGGATTTAGTTGGACTACATTTCCCATCATGCAATGTGCAGGAACCTGATTGACAGTTTTAGTAAGGACATTTTCCTGAGATAGAATTGTGACTCAGCTACAAGAAAAAACAGTGTGAAATTGCTTGGTGTTATTTAACAGGACACAGACTAAATGATTGTTTATCAGTATACAAAATACTGAGTGAAATTTTCCCACAGGAGTAGCAGCCTGAATAGTATTAACAGTGCTTTAAACTGTAATGAATTCCCAGTCTAATTCACTATGAGGTTTCAATTTATACCACATTTAGAGTACCCCAGGTTCAAGTAATCACTGCAGTAATTAGCTTACTTCCAGTCCTCCAAAATAAACCCACTAATTTTTGCAATCAGCCTTCATTTGGTTAATCACCAGTTTAATTGATTTAATTAGTTTGATCTGCAAAATTAGTCAAGTGTAAATACTGTTTTGTAAACAGAGTTTAGCTCCAAGCTGTAATATAGGGAATTCTAATTCAAAGCTGGAGTTAATAATAAAAACCAACACACACATGATTTTGTTGCAGTATCCGGCAATTTTAAGTCTGCAAGAAACAATTTACACTTTTAATAGATGGTACTGTTTTATATTAGTGACAAAACTGAGAATATTGTCTCTTAAAGTTTTATATTTGACTAATGATTTTTACACTATGACAACCAACACTAAAACAGGGTTTTTGCTTTCTCTAGGTTAAGAGTAGAATTTTTCATTTTTTTATTTTCCTTTGGATTTCCAAAGATGCTATAAGGCATTTATTAATGAGCTAGAACAAAGGGAAAAATAAAACCACGCTGGTTACTCCTAAACAAACATTATTTTATGACACTTTAGAAGGTACAGGAATAAAAGCAGCAAGCCAAGCTGCAGACCTGGGGAGTAACATACAAGGCAGAGGGGACATTCAAAAAGAAACAACTCCCTGAAATGGCAAGTCGAACAAAATTTGAAATAGCACTGGAATCAAAAGTTTGCTATTCTACCACAGCTCCATCAGTTATTGATGCTCATCATCATAAAAACACATTTGATCCTTTGAAAAGTGCTATGTATTTCACGACAAATACCCAACCTGACCATGTATGCATTAAATTCTTACATAGAAAGCCAGAAAAACTGGCAAACAAAAACCAGCCCCCAAAAAATGGCCAAGACTACACGACAACTTCCTTTCCAAGGAATGCAAGCTAGAAAAAGCACAAGTCTAGGATGCAGATAAGGGATCTGGTCTTAGCTCTGCTGGGCTGCCTTTGTCATCATAGTAAAGTCATTTAGATTTTCTGAGCCTCACTTAAAACTATGTGAATAGTGCTTGTTCCTAACTTACATGGAGATTGTATCAATCCATTACAGAGAAGGGGAAAAAAAACCACCCTTCTATTAAAAGACAAGATTCTATCAACAAAACATCAAGAAGTCATCTCAGCTTTTTTAGGGAGAAGAATAATCTATTTCTGTTTCAATTGTTTGAAATTGTTTTTAATTTAGATTGGTTTATTTCAATATTTTTTTTAAAAAAACAAGTTTTATCCTGTCTCCCACCTCTCTCTTGTGACTGAATATGAAAGTATGTATACAACTTGTTTTCCTCCCATTTTCCCCACCCTCCTCTTCCAGCTGAACCTTCCAAAATGATTTCAAACTGCAGTACTTTAAGCACCATACCCAAACACTGCAAGATTTCCTTCATTGTCTGAAAAATTATTTCCTGACAGCAGATATGAAAAATTCAATTAAAGAAAAAAAAGGAGGAAAAAAACAAATCTAACTTTTTTTTTTTTCAGTTCTCCTCACCGTAAGAAATTGAAAACATCTGAGAAAATACATACTTGGGAAAAAACAAATAAAGAGTGAAATCAAATTTTTGTCCATCCTGGTTTGTATTTCTTTCTCACTAAATGCTTCCAACTTCCTCTCATCCATTTTGCTCAGACCAGGGAAGGGTTTTTGTTTCTTTGATTAGCCACTTGGGAAAGGGAAAAGAAAAAGGGAGGAAAAAACCAAACCAAACTAACCAACCTCCCCTCAAAAAACCCTACACAAACACCACCCCACACAAACCAACAGCAATCTGAGCCTTTCGAGCCTCAGAAAAACATTCCTAAAACATTGCTCCAAGTGTGGACAAGCAGCCCATGCCCAGCCACGTGCCCAAGCTCAGTGCCAGCCGTTATTCCACCCACATGTTCCAGCACAGACACACAGTGACAATTTGCAAGACCTGAACTACAAAGGAAGTGTAACATCTGCACCACTTCTTTCCTATCAGTTTAAAGCCTTATTTTTCATATTTTATGATGTATTAATTTGTGCATTTGCAAAAACAACTGTGAATTCTGTTTTGTACATGTGGTGTGGTTACCACTAAGGAGGATTTGGGGGATTCACATTAAACCAAGTCCCAGATGTTTCCATCCTTATGATTTGCATTGATCTGTTCTTTGTCAGTTCTAATTATCAATAAAAATGACTGAATTAACTCAACCGCTCTGCAACAGACCTATTTATGCACATGATCAAAAAGCACAGCTCTGGTACAAAGTCTGAGGAGGTTCCCCAATGCTCCATGTAACTTCAGTGACAGGTCTCTTCATAGAACCCACAACCCTACCCCATCTCCTGAACTAACAGACTGTTTAAGTCTCTCGGTCTCTTTGCAGGACTTTTGTGTGAATAAATAACATTTGCTGGATGAAAATAAAACCTCTAATCACCAAGCCCTTGAAGAACAGCACCCTGTGGAATAGATTACAATATTTTAGCATGATTGTTTCGTTTGGTGTTTCCACAAGTGCTCTTTCAACAACGAAACAAACTGCACATTGGGTACTCATTACACCGCACTGGAGAAAGAAGCGTATCTTGTAAATATGCATTAAACTGTAGCTAGATTTTCCTCCCCTCCATGCTGTGTGTGAGCTGAGGCAAACGTGCATCCTCAAGAGCAATGCTTGGGGTATATTCCTGGCATGCTGCCACTGTCAGTGAAATATATACCTTTTACAGATGTTTCCCACACAACTGGGAACAAATTTCTCATCCATACACAGAAAGACATACATAGATAGACATAAGGTACTACAAAGAAAAAAATCTTTAAATAGCCAGGGGAAAATGAGCTTAAACAAATTCAGTTTGGAGAGTACTAACTGGTGCATCTTAATGCAACGGACAGCTTCAGTTTTCTCCAACAGAAGTCAGAGATTTAAAAAAGCATGTTGTATTTCATAGGTAGGCATAGAAATTCAGATCATTAAGTTTGATCAAATGCAAAGCATAATTGCAGCTTATTAGCTTTGTTGGTATGTATAAGCAATATATTAACTAGTTTTACAAATAAACTGCAATTTCTACTTTTGTGTTCTGCTGCTTTGAAACAGATGGGTCTTATGACTATCATCACTGAGAACAATCCAGAGTTCTCAAAGCCAACTCCTGCAGAATTTACACAATGTTTCAGTCTTCTAAGAAGTGAAAGGTTGTTCAAGTACAGAAAGATCTGTCTGATGAATGAGCTGGACAAAAACTTCAGACTGCACAGGTGACGTGGCATCAAAGAGCCCTGCAGGCAGGACAGCTTACTCTCAGGGATCTTGAAGGCTTTTCCAGGGTTTTAGCTTTTTACTCGCATACAGCAGAAATGCTTCTGGAAGTTTAGAGACTGGGATTCTCTATTTAATTTCAGAGTCCCGGCTCCATGATCACTTGCATTTTGTGAGCATCTCCATCACCACCATTCTGGCAAAGGTGGTAGAACATTTGAGAAGACATTCAGGCTGGATTCATACTCTTAGTTTTATGCTGTTTATGGGAAGATCCTGCAGAAGCGTGGAGTGCTGTGGATGTATGTTATCTGGTCCAGAATAAACACTGCTAGTACAAAATCGTACCATCAATACTCTTAAATTCAGACCAGCAGAACAAGCTTATGTCGGATTAACAATCAGTATTATGTATAAACGAAGTTTTTAGTTTAGTAATTGAAAACCTAAAAGAGTATTTATTTTCTAATGGAATTGTGGCTCAAAAATCTTCTATACCCTGACCACATTTTACCTAATCTGCAATTACTATTTTTATTCTATTTTATTTTTATAGAAAGCCCTGTTAGCTTTGGTCTCACAGGAACAAGAAATCAAGAGACCAAAATACATTCTGTATTCTTATTTATATGTATTATTCAAATTCGTGTATTTTAAGAGACTGATGGATAATTCATTTTCTAATTTGTAAGATTTCTTAGGCAACCAAGAGTAACTCTGAAACAACAATGAATGGATAATGATCATACTTGCTATATTTGATTTAATGCATTTGGCTACAGTTAACCTATTCGTGTTTGTTTCCTTTGACCATACGTTAGTAAAGTTTCATTAAAATTAAAAAGGATTGTACAAAGTATAATACATGTTCTCCAGCAGCTTTTAGACCAGAACATTTCCTGTTCTGCAGGAGCAAATGAGCCTCAATAGAAGCTCCAAAGTTTCTTTGTCTTTGAACAATCACATTAGCTTACATTACACATCCCTAACCACGAATGCTCTGAGAACTGCTTGAGATTGGTCCATAAATACAACAAACAGGAAAAATAGAGCTAAACTTCATAAGTAATTATTGTTAGAGTCACAGCAAAGATTTCCTCCCCTCCCCTTAGATGCTGGTTACCCTTATCCTCCCTTTCCATACAGTCTGTGGCTTGTGATCAGAGGGAATGAGAACAAATTACAGAAAATCTACAGCATTACAGGCCACATATATAACGGAATAAAAGACAGTTACTTCATATACATTCTGGCAGTTCTCAGAATTTCTGTCAGTGCCAGCAGAATTTAAGTGAGTTCAGGCAAAATATGGCCATGTACAATTGCTTAGTTACCACTAAAATATAACACAGCCAAGGCACAGCCCACTCTCAGATATACACCCTAGTATCAATCACATTGATTTCAAAATGAAATCACTCACCCTCTCTCTCTGATCAAGGCCTCAAAGACCGCACAAAAGAAACCTGTACTTGGAAATGCAGACTGCAGCAATACAAACACTTCCTTCTAGATGCCAGATGCTTCCCTCATGCACCGGGTATATTTTATTCCTAGACCACACACTTTCTGTCTGTCAGCTAGATGTTTTCTCCAGGGAGAGCAGCAAACTCCTGTTACCACAGCACGTTGACTTCAGAGTGCCTACACCTGCCACACAAACCCATCTAGTCTCCCACCAGCTGTTGCCTACAAAGGTGATTACACATTAATACAAACTCCTTTCTTTCCCTTATCACCATCGCTAAACAGAAGACTGTTCCAAGTGACTGCACTGCTTAAGTGCATGGCTCCAGGGTTGAGAAAGTTTAAAAAAGAAAATTAAATTCTATTTAAAAAAAAAAAAGGGTGAAGGGTGGGAAGACTAGTGAAGAGAGAAAGACTTTTAAATAAGTCTCCTAGAATTTTATTTGAATGACTGCTAATTAAGACCACTTCGTTCTTCTGCATGCCTTTGACGTCACACCTCCATAGCAGTTTTCATAAATGCAAATACAGCCAAAAACTGTGAATGCAATTGGCAGCCATCTGCATGGACAACCCCTCGAGCACCCTGAGCATCAAGTGCCAATCCGTATTTTTGAGATACCCAGGACACCGCAGGAACCTGCACAGAACTATGCTTTGGCATTAAAACAGGTTTTTAAACAAGTGAATATCACCTCAGTTTTTATCGTCTATAGCTCCTCTATACCGATACCTTATTCTCCTGATTTATTCCTCCGATATGATATGTTGGCCTTCACTGATCTATTTCTGTGGCTGTAAGATTGTTAATTTGCCATGCAGCACATGGCCATATTGGGTAACATGACAGCCAAAATGAACAAATAAACCCTTCTGAGGATACTGTACAAGACTTCGTATTACAGACTTTAGCAAGAACACACTGTTTCTTATGAGAAATCTATTACTGAACCTCTCTACTCAGGATTTTTTAATAACTTCATAGTATCACATGACTGACATTATCTTCAAATAAAAATCATTATGCTGAGACCAACAAGCCACAAGGAGCAAATACCAGTATTTTTAAGATTATTAATGGAATCACGGCCCAAAAATTGCAAACTGCAGACAGACAGATACTTGTAATGTAATCCAAATTAACAGCAACAGGTTTATGTAACTGTAGCTGAATATAGCAGGTGTCACTCATGAATGAAAACATTGTCAGAATAAATTTGTAAAATGTAATGAGAATAAATGAAGATACAAAAGCTACCTGGAGGTTAGCACTTTGCCTGTTCCTCCACCCTCAGTCTGCACCATACAATGCAGGTCAGCTGAGCAGCGGTATAGTTAATAAGATCTCTTCATGCAGTTCTGTTGTTCCATATGAGGTTTATTTGGTTACATTCCACCCACCTTAAGAAATTATGTTTTCATAAACCTCCAGAATTTACTTCCTTCTGTGAGTTCCTTTATTCCCCTTTTAAGAATACTAAAATCTAACTATTCAATGGGACCAGCCAATCAAAAGGAATCTGAAATGCATGCAGTATTACTCAAGACCTATAACCAGAATTAAGGGATTAATCCACAAGAAAAATTGTAATAAACTCCATTACAGTCCATACATTGGGACTCAACAGCATTTTTAAAACAAAACCACAGATACTTAAGCAATTGTCAGCCTCATTCTACTTTCACCGCACAATAGTGGCACATGCACTGGGTTTCATAGCTTCATGACGACCTATATGCCAGATTTTGTTTAAACCACTCTACAGAACTTAAAAGCCCAAGTCCTACTTTCAAAAGCAATCTAAGCACCTCAAAGCCTAAGCTCTATGACTTCGAATGAGGCTGCAGGTGCCAACCTGATGGACATGCAGACAGACAGACAGAATAGTCCATGGTTGTAAACAAGCACCAAACTGGTATTTCAGGGAAGCAATTGAGACCCTAATTCCTAGCAAAATCAAAGGCAACAGGCTCCTAAGTGCACTGAAATACCTTTCTTGAAGCATATCAACATTTTAAGGCATAGCCACGCAGAAGGGCCAATGTGGTCTTCCACCTACTATAAATAACATGCATGTGCATTTGTGTATATACACATATATACATGCATAGTACATTGGTTAACCATGAAAGAAGCTGCAGGACATTTCACGGATCTTGGCGCTCCCCATCAATCCCTCATCCTCCTGCAACAGCTACCTCGGCAACATTCTCCCTCACTGTCTCAAGAGCGGCAGCTTCAGAGCACCTGCGAGCCCTGCTGTGGGGTGTGTGGCGGGCCCAGATTTGACAAATCCCATTAAACTGCTCACATATCACTGATGGTCACCCCTGCCCTGTTTGTACACACCACAGTACACCCTTTGTCAGCCCTCGGCTGGGTGTCTCTCCTGTTACTGCTGCTGCTTCACCTTCAGGAGCCTTCCTGGTCACACAAGTCTTCACAGTCTCTGGAAATAGTTTTGCCCATTCCAGGCTCTAGCTCCTTAATTTTTCTAGTGAAGCAGCTATGTCAAATAAACATGTTTTACAAACACTTGTGTTCATTTAATGCTGAGATACCACAACCACTCGAAACGCTAAACTCCAGTGAACCTTCATAATGCCTTTTTTTTTTTTGCCTGGCAACATTACATATCCTTGTATAGCTACTGTGAATATTCAAATACTGTAATTGGAAATGATTTACTTTGTTTTGAATTAACTAAAATTCCATTGTTAAGCACAAATACTGCTTCACTAAATCATCAAGCTTTTAATAGGTCCACATGAGCAGGTTACCAAGCGTGTTAGGATTTATAATGCTCCTGGGGAGCTGACCACTGTATTATGCTTCCTGCTGCTAGGTAATATGCATGACACATTTCTGGACACTAATTCATTTATTTAATAGTAACAGTATGCAAAAACAGAGTTCAAAATGAGGCTGACAAAGAAGGTATAAAAGTTTTATTAATCCATAGCTAATCAAAGGCCAGAGGAAGGCATATAATGGTGGCATTTACAGACCATATCGAATGTGAATAAATTAAATTTTTGTTTCCTAAAATCTTACTAATAGGATGTATTCAGCTTGAAACATTTATACTTTTAATTACAATGGCAGCCAATTTAGAGTGGGTATCTGGTTGTACTGTACTTCAAACTTTGCATCAAGTACCTCTACAAATCCTCTCATCAACTATTTTTTGCATCTGATTTGTTACTGTGTGCACTGTGTCCATGCTCAGAAATAATAACATTATTTACTTTCTCATTTAATTATACAGTGACAGATTACTTGTAGGGGGAAAGGGCACTGAGGGGAAGTATTCTCTTCCTGGGAGAAAAATTCCCCTGAAAGGCTCAGCATAATGTACATACAATATAACTTTATGGCTCCATCCTTGAAGTGTTTGTATATAGGAATAAATTGATAGAACTACTCATATGGAAACAGTCCTTTCTCCAGGCAAAAGTTTTCATTGGATCACACCCTCATTTCTAACAAGTTATCAAACACTCAAATTACATTGCACATTTTGTTTGAAAAAAAATTAGCCAGTTACAAATAAACAGTAGTTACAGCTCACTCAAAAATATAAATAAAGAATGAAAATTAAAAGGAAATGGAACAGGAAAACTGGCAGCCATATTAATTTGATCTGTGTTTTGAAATACCCTTAAAATTTTAGATGTGACTTTGACTTAGTCTTCCAGAAAGCAAGCCAGAGAGACACTACTCTGATTTAGAGAGGATGGAAAAAAATTAGAAGTCACAATGCTTCTATAAAATCTTTTAGATATCAGGACAAATTGGAATAATTTCTTCCTCTTCCCTCCTGCCAACCATGTTGAGTTGGGAAAAGAGGACATTTTGCTGAAAATACAATCATACTCTTTAATTTACTTGGGAAGCAAATGCATACGGGAAGTTTGTAGTTCCATGCCACTGATGAGCCCTTAGCCAGCAAAGAACTCATTTCCAAAACAAGCTCGCAATTTTATGGCAATCAAAGTGGCTACTTGCTGCTTATGTGAAGGCAGATGTTCTGTGCTCTGCTGAATCCAGACTGAGTTCTCGCCACACACCACCTTCTTGCAGAAACAGAACTCACAGCCTATTGACTACGAGCCCCATACTTAAAAAAAAAAAAAAAAGTTAAAATACAGACCCTATATGTATAGGTACTATACTTAAAAAAAAAAAAAAGTTAAAGTATAGAGCTTACGAAGCTGCAGTAACTCAGCTGCGGGTCTAAGTCCCAAAGCAGCAAGTCTACACATCTGTTTGTGAAGAAGGGGAGGAAACAGCCCAAAGGACACTCATTATTTGCTGGTTTGTGGTAGTCAATCAGAGCTCTGACCACCACCACACTTCATGTCCTCTAATTTCAAGGGACAGTAACATTGAGGAAGAAACATCTGATGTGTCTCCTCTCCTGAAGGAACACCTAAACTGAAGTCAGCTTTGAAGAAATTCATTTTAGATGTTCCACTTCACATGTTTGTCCTCTGAAGATAGCTAAGACCCACCCATATTAGAATTGCAGGAACATACTAAAAGTCAGAGCATACCCTAAATTTATTTGCATGAGTACTGCTGATGCACTGGGATACCTCATTCAGTGACCCTTCCACAGGG
Source organism: Patagioenas fasciata (assembly GCF_037038585.1). Classification (NCBI taxonomy): domain Eukaryota; kingdom Metazoa; phylum Chordata; class Aves; order Columbiformes; family Columbidae; genus Patagioenas; species Patagioenas fasciata. Next base: position 10,161,662 of record NC_092531.1, on the reverse strand, counting down.
ACAGGCATAATCTTGCTGTATAAAATCAGATTAATTTTTTTTCAGTCTGCTTCAGGGGGATGGTAATTCTTTGACATGGGACACGGGGTTCTCATTTGCACGCCAAGGCTGAATAAAGGCCTGATTTTAGCTTTCGTATAAGAAAGGCTAATTTCAATTGCCAATTAAATTATTTAATTTAGACTTCAGTGTCTAATATGGATCACTTCATAAAAACCTTTAGTCCTTTCTTAGCTGAGGTATGCTTGCTGCTAACTGAAGTTCTGCCGTTATTTCTTATTTGATTTTGTTCTTTAAAACAAATTAATCATTATTTGTGCCACCAAATAAGCATGTGTCCACTGACAAAGGCTTAAGGCCAGAACAGATTATTTTGCATTGACTATCCACTAATGTAGTTAAAGTAAAACCAGAGTAAAATATGGATCTTAGGGTTCACGTTATAAATACTACTGACTTGCATTCAGAGCAGCCTGGCTGTGTATGAGAAACAACAATCGCTGCAGGCTGTACCAGGAAAACCTAGGCAGAATTCACAATGGATTTGTTCAACATTTACGGGCAGCAGCAGTTAATGTTTGAGAGATCAAGTTATCACTGCCTTAAATCCCCAATCATGTTAACATACACTTCATAAACCAACTGGACAAGCAGACAACATGGAAAGCCTAAAGGTTAAGTACACATTATTGACCTCAAGGAAGCTGTGTTCTACAGATCATTAAATATGTTGTGCTCTTCTGGTTCAGCTGGTCACACTGAAAAATGCCCTGGGAAACATTATTTAATGCTTCCATGTTCTGCCTACATTTGTGTGACATAAAATCAATACGTTTCCCCTAACCTTACTTGCTTAGATTACTCTCAGCTATTAGCTGCTTTTTAAACAACATGGAGTCATATCACTTGCATGTATGTGTATGTGTCCATTCACACATTTTAATGACACATAGACACAAATAGGGAACTCATCTTCCCTACGTTGGGGTACAGCCTACTTAACACATGGAACAGTAGACATGTTGCAACAAGGCGGGTTCTTGTTCAGTTGTTGTTTTGCAGAGGCAACTAATGCTTTTTAGCTGGTGGGGATCCCGCTCACCAAGGATCCCCATGTAGGTGCACCACACCTGCTAACAAGCGCCCTGGCCATGCTTACTGCAGGTGGGAGGTGAGACTCCAAATGAGACCATTAGACAGTTCTCATTGCCTGAGAAGATTTTTGGACATTTTAAGCAGTAGCACTGCTTGTTAGAATGACTCTCTTACAAAAAGCTTCTGCTTAAACCTCCGCTTCTCAAGAACAAACTTTCTTATAGAAGTGAAAAAGCCCTGTCGTATTTAATTTACATAACAAATTCAGAAATAACTAACTAGGTAAAATGAATCTACACATACCTCAGAAGCATGAATACTTTAAAAGCATAAAATCCCAGATACATCGTCTTGTTTCCATATCCATTTCAGCTGTTGTTTCGGTCTAAATAAGCGTGGTGTAGAGCTGTGACATTTGATGTTACATCAGTCATTCTGTGGACATCTTGCTAGATCCATTTCATATATAATATTATATTTCAATATATAGGTACATGTACACATCTATATACACATACATATGCACACATATAAGTGTGGATCTGGTAAATTATATATAAGAGGATCTAGTATATATAAGCAGATCTGGTAAAAGACTTTTTTATCTAGATTGCTTAATACTTTCAATTTTAGAGAAATTTGTGACCTCACCTTTGAGAAGTTCTCACACATCCACTGTGTGCAGGAGGCCTTTGATACACAGCCCTCCAGGTGAAGTGTCTTTTCTTTGTCTCATGAAATTCCATTCAGATTTAGCAGAGATAAAGTGTAGAATCACAATTTCCCTTTTCTCGCTCTTTCTGCAAGACAAGTTTGGCAGCTTGCCCAAACTCCTGAAACTCCCAATGCAGGCTTCTTATCATCACCAAAAGAACTGCAGCAGTTGATGCTGCACTGAATATACCTCTGAGCCACAGGGCAGAAAGAAACCACCATTCCCTATTCCCTCAACACAGCACTGACTTGTGGCATCTACTGCTCCCCAGCTTGAGGCAGTATACAAGGGCAGCAGGATCCTCATCTTTTTGGTAAGCAGAGAAACCCCTCACCCCATGCACTCCTCCTGCCCATTTCTGCATTCTATTTTCTCCCTTCATCCTTTCTCCTCTTCTCTGGGCTCAGGTGCACACAGAAGGAATAGTTTGCTGCAACTCAGTTACAGTTTGTTAGTGTGGGCACCAACAGCAGGTGAAGTTCTGCTCAGACCCATGCTCAGTGCACGCTCTCTGGAAAATGGCCAGGATTTCCAGACTGTTTCCAGATTTACTGCGCAGGAGCTCCAACTAGGCTGCAGCTCCACAAAGCAAACATAAATGAAACAACCATCCTGGGGAGGTCTGCAAATAGAGAGTGATGATATAGCCAAGAAAATCCAGAAGCACACCCACCTAGAAAAATGACCAGTAGTCTTTGGAGGACACCTCTGCACAGCATCTGCAATTGAGATTAGGAGTCCTCAGTCTTCACATTCCTTTGCTGCAGTCAGTTGTGACATCCAGAGACAGCAGTAATAATAAGGATTCTCTTTTTATTCCGCTGTCTGGTTCACATACAATATAAAAGACAACCATTGTTTTGCTAGTCTGAAAACTCAAGGTGCACAGATCCATATAATAAATTTAAAAGAATTGTTACTACCCAAATGAGTATTGATTTAGTTTCACATTATTTTACTTTTTATTGTGGCTTATTTATTTGCATTTTAATTGAGAAGTGAGAACTGGAAATCAATACAACTGCATTTCGGTTCTGAAACTTTTATTTCAGTAGACATAACGCTAGCGACAACAAGCAAAGCAAAAATCAAATGAGTTGCCTTTTTTCAGCCTAACTCCAAACATACTCTCTGCATCCACTAACTTCTGATCTACTTTGTCATGGCTGCCAAAATTAAACCTGCAACTTCAGGGGCATCCCTGCTGGCCCACCTGGGGCCAGGTCAGGGCTGAGGGAGAGCACATCCTCACCACTTTGTGCAGAGGGTCAGACTGCTGTAGTGTTCATATCCCACAGGTGAGAAGCCTTTATCTTTCTCTTCTATCACAAGCAAGACTAACATCACTCAAGTCTAAGGTTTTCATACATACTTTTATAAACTGATTTCTACAGTATAGTAAGCTTCGGCTACCAAAGATAAAAACCAAAGTATATATTAATCTCCTGGGTCTTTTTGTGGCAGCAAAATAAAATAGGTCTCGTTTCAGACACTGCCTAGACAGGTGCTTAAATTTCTCTTGTTACTTGACTCTGTGGACTTAACTTCAGGCACCTTCTTAACAGCCTTTTAGCAAAAAGATTTTATGTGGTTTTTGAATGGAGGCCATGCAGAAGGATAATTTCATCTCTGGAATAAAAGCTACACTTCTGGGGAAACATCCACCATATCACAGTTGGTCCATTGTAACACCACAAAAGAACAGGAAACAAATATAAATCCATACTACTTAACTTCAAAAGGACTTTGGATCAGTCTGATATTCAAAACATTCTATAGAATGTTATCTTTATGACCCCATGGGGTAGCAAGAGGTTAAGCAGGGACTATGAAACCAGACCATAATCATTTCTGTCAGGATCTCTCACAGAAACCTGCTAAAACACTGTTTCTCTTCTCAGTTCCTCTTTCTCTCTTCTTCTCATGGACACTCCCAACCTTTCAAAGAATCTACCTTTTTGCTCTTCTTATGGATACAATCATCTAGCTATAATCTCTCTCAACAGAACCTTGGGCTGCTGCCTGCAAAGGCTCACAGCAAAGTCTGCCAAGGGCATCTCAGGGCTTCAAAGGTACTGGTCAGTAGTTCAGATACTCTTTCACACAAACATGCAAACACTCAACCTTAGTTTTGAAAAAACTACCAATAAAAAAGCACCAGGAAATGTCAGGATGAAGAACATTCCCTAAAGCGATAGCACTAAATAGAAAATGTTATTATCCAGAGACGGCCTTCCTGACGCACCATGCCCTTTCTGGGAAAATTCCATGGAAGCCTAAGCTCAGCAAGGTCACCGAAATTATTTGCCTGGCTACTCTAAGAGGGTCAGTGAAGCAGGAACTGTTCCATGACACTGGATTGAAATATGTGCCTGCAGGACTATACCTGGAATGATTCAGAAACCTGCAATGCATTAATCCCCACAAAGGTCCATCCTTAAACATAACCTCTAAATCGTAATTTTAAACCAGCTTCTTCTCCACCTGTTTTCTGTTTGCACTGAAATTCCTCCCCCTCAACCACGAGCAGTGAATCTTCCTTTAGAACACAGCAATATTTATTGACTGTATTCTTTGTTCACATCTGTCAGACATGGGAAGTCACCACTGCTTTACAAGACTATCAGTTTTAAGTAATGCCATTCATCATAAAACGGAATAGTGTGAGCAACATTTCCTCAACTGCAATGAATTATACAAGGGTCAGCAAGCTGGAGTCGCGGTTGGCAACACAAACATTGGCCTCAGGTAGCAAACCCATCTTTCCAGCTGTTCTCATCCATATGGGTTCAATGAACTGCAGAGAGTACAGGCCTGTGCTTATTGAGAGTATCTGTTGGAACTATTTCATCTAACCAGCACCATAAAACAACTATGAAGTAAGGTGAATGCTATTCATCTAAAGCTCATCTGGTAGCAAACAGCTGATAGAGGAGAAAATAGAGATGGCAAAGCAGACAGATGTGATCAGGAAATGCAGGTGTTCCGGAATTTCCAAACTCAAAGATTAAAACCACAAGGTATCAAAGCAATACACCTGTGGTTCACAAGCATCTGGTCACCCCAACAGTGCTATGTTGCCTGACAAGCAATTTTCAGGATTCCTCAGTGTGTTTCCTCGCTAGCATAATGCCCTTTTAATTCACATGCTGTCAAACAGATTTGTTTGGCAGCAACACAATTAGTCCTATTTTTCCTCTGAAACAGAAGATTTGGGTTATGCACATGGTTTTGCAAGTAAGACTATTCTGTGACTAAACAAAGACATTTTACCAAAAGCCTTGTCACTTGTACGCAGCACACACAAGGTTCTAATTCTCTTTGCCTTCCGATTTATCTCAAAATTCTCTAAGATTTGACTTCTAGTCATAGGCCCTGTGATAAATTATTTTTCCTAGAAGACATTGTTAACACATATTACTTTCCTCAGCCTTGTTTTTCTCCTCACTTCCAGTAGAGTAATCAGACTCCTAGCAGTTTTCTACTTAAAGTAGCGATTGTGCAAACAACTGACCAAGAATGTCAGAAGTCCTAATTGGATTAATAGCCGTTAACTGCAAAATGCTACAGATCTGATTCAAACTAAAAAAGCAACAGATTTCAGAGAAAAGACCTTCAACAGAGATTGCTTCTGTACTTAAGAAGCACAAAGGAGTTTCAATTTTCTTATCTTAATGGCATTCAGCCTGACAAAATTAATTCTGAGTTAAGAACTCCCAAGAAAAGAAGAGAAGCTCGTAATGGAAATATCAAAGCCTTAAATGTCAGTTACTGCCCTGGTTTTGTTAAAAAACAAGTTTCTCTTTTAGTGAATTTGCCTGTCAGCTAAAGCCTTCATATTAGCTGCATTTTCCTGGAGAACCAGACACATGTGTTGGTAAACATAGCAATGGAATGCAAACTTATTGATAAGCACGAATGGACATCTCGCGAGAGGGGCAATGAGAAACCGGTGACCAAGAAACTGACCAACTGTGTATAACATTCCATTCATGTGAATACTTCATATAAAAGTGTGAGATCACAAGGATCTCGTCCCTTTTCCTCTTTTTCCCTTTTGCTTATGGCCGACATTAGGAGAGGACCTTGCTAGTTGTCCCTGTGAACTGAGGCCTAGAGAGAGACTGAATCCAGCTCCGGTTGGCTGCAGGGTCCAGTCCAGGACTTTGGGTGCTGGCTCTGCAGTTGCTGAGACTTTAAAGATTGGTTTTGTATATTTTGTATTATTTTCTCTATTCTTATTAGTAGCATTAGTAAAACATCTTTAACTTTTTCCAGCTTTCTTCTCTCTGTCCTTCTTTCCCTCCCGATCACCTGTCCTGAGTGGGAAGGGGGGAGAGGGAGGGGCAAAAGGGGGAAGTTGGCGGGGGGAGGAGGTTAACAGTACATCTGCCAGGGTTTGATTGTCACCCCGCAATCTAAACCCTCGACAGTTACTAACACAGCAATCATTTTCAAGTAACACCATTGACCCAGTTCGCTTTGCCCACTAGCTGTAACATTGCAAACCGTTCACTCAAAAAACGGATCTTTCAGAGACACCGTGTTTCCAGTGGGCTAATGACACCAGACAACTATTCTATCTAATGTCATTTCCTTTGGAAGCATAAGTTGTCTTGTTATTACATAAAATGAGCAAATCCCCCAAATATGGAGCTACTGTACCGATGGATTGTAGCAGGGCAATAATGAAATTAAAGGGTGGCTTCATGACTATAGGTATATAGTACTTCACTCTTTAAGATGTTTCCTGGGATGAATTAAATTATGTAAATATATGTTAACAATAATTCATAATATTTTAATAAAATCTTTTTATATCTCTTGGCTTCTTAGAAGTGTAGTCCCTGGTGTCCATAGGGTGGTGGGTATTTTGTTTTTACACTTTAAGGACACACAAGGTTATACACTTGATAAGCAAGGAAGCACAACTATTGATATACAATGCAGATAATGATGCCAGGCATCCTTTGTCTGGTATAATTCCCAGTTTTTGCTGGGAGCATTGTTCATCAACAAAGTGACTTGGTATCAAGAAGGGGATTCACATTTTTCAAGTTTTCTGCCAGCTAGCTATTCTATTAAGAAAAAAGTATTTTGATTTTTTTTTCTTCTTCTATTGGAAGATTAAACAGTGAAGGGCTTTTGCTGTTGTCAAATCTTGCATTAGTAAATGGAATCAAATCACTCTACCCAAGACTCATGCCTCAAGTGAACTTACTCACCGAAAACTACATCCCCTGGGACACTTTTCTCCACACGGTCCTCCTGCTTGTTCAGGCTGTGAAAGTTCAGCAAGTTTAAGGTGACCCTATTTAAAAAAAAAAAAAAAAAAAAAAAAGTAATGACATTCTGTAGCAGCATTTCATAGCATTTACCTAAGAGAGGCAGTTTCATCAGTGGCAGGATTCTGCCACAGGTCAGATGCAGTTGTGCTTCCTGGAACACAAAAAAAATTCCCCAAAGCAGTCCAATTAAGTTCATACATAACACAGCACTTCAGCTTTTAAACTGAGCAGAAGAGCAGCCCAGCATTTGGGCTTTTCTTCCCCAGCGCTGAACATGTATGCCACAACCCTACTTGCTTCCAGAAATCATAGAACAAGTTGCCACCTCAAGATCAGACTTCGGATTTCATTTTGGTATTTTTCCTACACATCGGTTCACTCCCTGTGACAACACACAGGGTAGATTAATTACTGTGCTCCTGCTCGAGTGTCTATAATGGTGTCTTGAAGAGGTAGCAAGAGGGACAGAACAGCATATGTTAGGACAGAAAAGAGAAGCATCCATGGTCACAAAGGGTCAGACTACACACCACTTTATTCCTTGTTTCTGCAGGCTACAACCAGAAGCAGAGAACTAAGGTTCAATCTTTGACAGGTTCTGCCCAGCCATCTGAATTTAGAGAGATGGATCCAAGCATCAGAAGTAGCCTTTATTTCCTGTTTTTCTCTGATCTCAGTCTTTCCTTCATCAGAACTCTACCGGAAATATTTTGAAATAATTTCTTTGGGAAGAGCAAATACTGGGGTTTTTTTTGCCCTCCTCTAAGATCCACCCCAAAACAAAGAACAAACAAAAACCAACCAAACAAAAACTGACACTTAAGGATTTGCCTACTGGTGAAGATAACCACCAGTTTGAAAGAGGTGCTGATGTTACTGAATATTCATATTCTTTTTCTATTAAGCAAATGACTCAATAACGTAGCACCTATTAAAAAAAAAAAAGCTTTCAATAGGCATTATATGGGGGTTTCTTTATTTGCAGCTTGTAAAAACATGCTTATTACAGCTGCTACATACATCAAGTTTGCCTACAAAATTCCCATAAATTGATGTTCAGTGTGCTGTATTCAACAGCATGCATGTGCCTATTGAATCTGCACAGCAGGATCAGTGCCCAAAACACTACTAGATTGGCAGCATGTTCATTGAAAAAACACCCAAAGCGCAAAACACGCACACATTTCCTCAAGCCACGCTCTGTGTCACAAACTTCAAGGGCCATTCTACTCCCGCTTTCTGCGAGGAGCTCTCATTGAAGTCAGTAGGAGTGCTGCACATAGTGCTGCTGTCAGACCTATCCCTGAGCAGAAATGTCGCTCTGAAAAATGCCCTGGAGTTGGAACTCTGAGCTACATAAGACAAACAAGGAATTAATCCCAGAGACAAGCATCACTTTCCTCACCACAACCATCTTGTCGCCAGCCTCCTCTCCATAACAGGGTGATAGCAGCGCTGCCTGTCATCATGGCATTTGAAAGCATCAAGCACAAACAAATTGTTTTCCTACCAATACCTAGGTACAAAAGCCAACCACAAAACTACTCAGGGAGAGTCACTGAACCCTGTAGGGTACCAAACATCCACCAAGTCTGACTCAACCAGCAAATACTGGTGGTCCTAAAACCTTAATTAAGGCTGAAAGTTTCACTGCTTAAAGCATGCAAGATCAGCCTGCATTAGGAAACAATTCTGCTTTTCTCTTGTTTTCGAACCCTTTGGACCTCTTGACACTGGAGTGTTTTAGAGGAACCGACTCTTCCTCAACATGAAGACTTTTAAAAGCTTCTGTAATGTGAGCAATATTGTCTTCCAACAGTGCTGATGCCTGGGTGAAAATAAGATTTGCTAATGTGCTAAGTACAGAAATAAAAAAAGATCACATCATTTACAGCAGAATTCTTGTGGATCTAAAAACTTGTCTCATTTTTCCATTGATACCAAATAGTCTGAATTACAACCCCCACCTACAAACCTTTTCCTGCCACTGTCCTCAGACCTTCATGGTTACATGAAAGCTTCTGTTTCTGATTGTATTTTTATTATTTTTTCCCTTAGTGCAGAAAAAGGAAACTGCTAAACAATGTGAAAATGCCTAGTCATCTGGGAACATAACTCCATTCAGGACAGCATTTACCTAATGTTTTCATCTCTAGGATTAAATTTAAGCACACGATGGCAAGTCATTTAACAGATGAACTGAATAAGCACGACTCAAGTTCATTTTGTGACTTGGGGCTCAGATAAGTAGTCACACTTTATGGAAATCTGTTTACATGTTTCCATCCCTCTTTTTCAATGTCTGCTTTGGATTATTTCTCTTGTAAAGAATGGTGATCTGCATGTGGCAGTCTGACAAATACAAAGATGAAGACCAATTGCATGACAGGTTTGTTAAATAACTGAATTTGTTCAAGTGGTAAAACGGTCTGAGGAGCTTCCCCAGAATGTGTCAGACTAACTCTACCTTGTGTTCTCAGAGCCCCATGTGGACTTTTTGATGACCACCAATGCACAGGCTCTGTCAGAACTTGGATATTTTGTCTGTACTCAAAAGTATTGCTTTAGTATCAGATTTAATTGTCTCTGTACACCATCACATTAACAAAGGATTCTTTGAGCACCAGAGGGCTTGAAGACAGGCTCCAATAGCTTTATGCTGCATTCAATTCCTTGGCTTTTTAGGGCTACATTAACTTCTATCAGAACGTGATGATCCCAAGTCCAGCCCCCTTGCTGGATGAACCAAGGTCTTGCAGCTCTCTAGATACCAGGAAGCAGAACAGAAGGGAGATGGTTAAGGTGAAGGGCTGGAAGAGGAAGATACATAGCTTTTCCTGTGCCACGAAACCCGGGTCACATATGCCAATCTAGTAAATACCGAGAGAAAGACTGCAGACCCTTAGCTCACTAAGCTAGTCAACTCCAGCCATTCAGGGCCCTTGGGGTTGCACTGGTGATACAAAGGGGACTAAAGATTCAAGGATTCTGGCCAGCTGAACAATCCCAGTGGTCACAAAGCTTTGTGTAGTACAATTCCAGGTGATCGCTTCCATGCCCACAAGTGAAAAATCAGCACTCAAAACCTGACAATGGAGAAAACTGGTTAGCAAAATTCCCTAATATCAAACCAGATATGACTGATACAACTCATTTTAGTGTTGCTAAATGTTAATACATCCCAAGGTCCCTTCCTTTCCTGTTCACTCTCTCCTCCTCTCTTTTGCTAGAGGTTCTCATGGTAAAGCACTTTTCACTCTAACAAGGTCTCTCTTTGGAACAGCATCTTTAAATTATTTAAATACTCATCTGGTAAACAATGCAGTATTTTTAGCAATAAGGTAAAAATCATGTCACTTTCTGAACTAATCCCACGGGAAATGTTGAATTACATGAACCGGTTTATTTCTTGATTGATAAAGCATGCTCAAGGAACTCCACACATCATGACATTATGATTAAAACCAAACTCTTAAATATCTAATTCTATGGAAAAATAAAGGTCTGCAAAAGCCTCCTGCAGTAACTGTTACATTCGCACAAAGGTACATTTTCCATAGAGCAAACATGATGGAAAACACCAAAAGCTCTTGCCAAAAATAAGACCATACCTTAAGCATCTGCACAATATTCCTTTACATTCCATGGAAAAAGGAAAAAATGAAGCCTAAAGCCTTACAAAAGCAACGAATCATCTTTCTAGATTTTTACCAGCATTACCAAGGCAAAAACGGGGACTGTTCAGATGACACATATCCCCTCTCACTAGTGGGATGCACCTCTGAGAGGTTTCTGAGATGCCGCAGCATAACATCCTATGAAACAAGGACAGCAGTCGAGTGTCCCCACCACGAATACCAGCCCAGCAAATGCAAGACTGTCATCATAAGGAAAAGCGGAAGAAACAGAATATCTGCCTATGCTTACATCCTCGCTAAAGGACTTGTAAAATATTAACACCACATGTTACAGCAGTGACCCTCGTGCAGCCATGTGATCCCTAAACAGAATGGTATGGGTCACTTCAGGTGGGACTCAGTCAGTGCCAAGGCCAGGCAGCACTGAGCTTTCCTGCCTTGTTCTGCTCTCACAGCATCCAAACTGCTGCCGCACGCCTGTCCCTGAACAAAACCCTCACTCTGTGCCCTTCTGTCCCGCTGAGGCCTGCAGGAACCTTCTGAGTGACGAAGAAGAGCAGTTTTATCCTCTTTTCCCCAACAGTATCTTCTAACTGGAAACAGGATGTTACCGAAGTTGTGAAAATTAGATGAGGGCATGTACACGTGAAGAGACAGGAAGGCTGTTCAGTTTCACTGCTACAACCATAAAACTCACCGAGACTTTAGTTCTGTAAGAAAAGGAACCAGTTACTGCTCTCAGAGTCAGCAGCCTCTGCACAGGCACAAGTTCACTTCTGACACAGTTGATCTAAAACCTTTTGCTGTGATGGCAGTGTTGGTAAAAGCTTTAACTATAGTTTTTATGACGCTATTAAATTTTAGTCACTTGTGGGTTTTGCAGTATATGAATACTACAGATGCCACCCTAATTAAAAGGTCTTGTCATCTTGTGCAATTACAAAGAGAAATTGTACTCTCCTACGAATAACCAGGAACAAACTGAACAAGCTGCATTACACACGCTAAGTATAGAGCAATTTTGTGCCCCTTCCTATATCACGCATATTTGCAAGCATTCAATACTTTCTAATAATCCTGTTACAATGTTTTATGTATAATTGACTTGTAAAGTACCAGTGCCATGACATCTCTGATCATTAATGACAACTAAGTTAAAGTTCTACTTTGCAAATACATACAGACTTTACATACACAGCGTGCAGAAGGAAGACTGTGCTATATCTCAGGATTTCTGTGTACTGACACCTCTTAAAAGAGGCATTATTTTTTGCAGAAGAAAATATATAATGGATAATAAGGCAGCCTCTTCCCAAAGAGCACAGAGTAACATAAAAACCCACTTAAACAGACTTTAATACCCATGCACCTATTTAATCAGACAGCATATGTATACAAAAAAGATCATGCACATAGCATTCACAATCCACACATGAAAATGTACTTCCACAGCCACCCAGATGGAATGCCAGCAGATGGTTACCAGCATGTGTCCGCACTCGTCAGCTGCAAACAGAGTCACCTTCACGAGCCGGGCTCATTCTTTCAGTTTTTACTCCAACTCAAGGTCTTTAAGATAATAAAGCAGCAAACGAGAAGGACTGCCTTCAGGATCCACTAGTAAATTCTGACCATAAGGAAACGATATCCTGCCCTGGGGCACTATACTGACAAGGCAGCAAGAAGATCAGGCACATCTCCCCGGAACAGTTAGACTAAAGCATCCAGTTCACACTATCTTATCAGTCCAACACAGCTGCCAGGCCACAGCGGCTGAAAAGCTCTGTAAAAATTAGAAAGGTATGAGATTGTACATCGTCGGCTCCAACAATGCCTGGACTTTTGCTCAGACCTGCTGGCACTACTACGGCACATCACATGGTCATTTAGACTGCAGGATTTGCTATAGGCTACCGAGTCAATAAGATTTATGGCAATTCTTGACAGATATTCCAGCAGGTCCGAGCAGCATAGCTCTTGTGCCTGGGTCATAAAGAAACTGAATGTAGCCTCACTCAGAAGTCACATACAATTCATGAGTGAATGAGGTAGATGATTATAATCTGTAAACTGCACCAATTCCACTCATGCCAATTAAAGCAGAACCTCCTACCTTTGGGCCTGGCTTTTAAGCTATATGACTCCATTGGAGAACTTATCTTTTAAAGGTGTTAGGCTCATAGGCTTGGCCAAAGGGATTTTATCTCAGTCTTTTCCATCTGAGAGTACTTGACCAGACATTTGAGTGAAAGTGCAAAGTTAACATACATATGGAAAACAGTTTTTTCCCTGCTCTGTCTTGCAAATAAGTAGGGCCTTCTGTTTGGAGGGCTGACACCTACCATCATTCAAAAAAGTAACATAGTGAACTTATGGGTAGTATAAGACAGCAGTAACTTGCAGGCTGGAAAGCTTACCAGCAGCAGAACAGACAATGCTCTCAGGCCTCCACAAGGGAAACTCCACCTCCCCAGCCCCCTTGGTGCTTTGACTCACCCAGCAGTTCCCCACACAGCTGCTCTAGCTTCTGGGAAGATCTTCACAACCTGCATAGAGGATCCTGGCTTGCTGCCTCATCCCTAAGTGCCCAGTGCTCCCCTACAGAAGGAAACTCCAAAGCTGCTCCTTGAAAGGAGCTTTTCCTCTTACATCCATGCCAGCAGCCACCTTTGGGGCTTAGAGCACCGCAAGCGCCTGTTTTCTGGCTGCTAGGAGCCTGCAGCATCTCCTTTGAAGTGCTGCAGCCTTTGGGGAGCATCCTGGGGCACTTCTGAGCTGCACAGGCAAGCAACAACTGCTGCAGCTTAGATAAGCATATGCTCCAGAGGATGAGACACATTGTAGATGAGGGATGAGCAAAGTCATAATCACAGATAAAGTGAAGGTGAAAGGTTTTGGACGAAACTGGAGAAATACTAAGGATACAAAAGGCCTCAAAGCAAAAAAGAGCAATCATATTGGCTATGACAGTATAAGCTCTCCACGTGTAAGCTAATCAATAATCCTACTGACAAACTACTGAACAATTAGAATTAGGCGTGGCTCTGAGACCAATGGTTTCACTTGAACAGGAGCCCAGCAACCAATTAGCAACAGAAGCAATGCTAGAAATGTGATGTCCATTGTGCATGGGTGATGGAGCCACACCACGCACTGTACCAGCAGCAGCCTCAGCACTAACCATAGCCCTGGAGAGGAGGCCAGTGGCATGACTGTCAAAAAGACAGATAAATGTATATCACCACGCAATTAATTCCTGTCAACCTTCCCCTCTCTCAAAGCGGATGCAGCTGTAATGGACAAGCAGTGCCCAAGCACCCCTCAAGGACCCTTTGTAACACTGCCACAAGGAACAGCATTCTGAATCTGTGGGCCTGAAACTGAACGGTATTCCCATATGGGCATTCCTTGGAAGCTGGCACAGATTGCTGCCACCACTCTCTTTCCGGTCAAAGGCCATCACAGTAGGACAGAGTTTGTACAAACAACAACAACAAAATAAAAACCCCAACAACCTGCATACTGCCTTCAACCGATTCAACAAGAAATACACAACTATCATTGATTAGAGAGCTTATCTCTCCATCTGCCCTGACAGAGCAAGGATGCATCTGGTTTGCAGGCTGTGAGCCGTTGCAATCCACATACAGTCATTTGAATGTCCCCTGGCAGCAGGTAAACACATGAATATGCTATTCCTGAACTACCAGCCACCCAAGGACAAGACCAAAGCAGGAAGTCTGAACACAGATTAACATGCTCATAACTTTGCTTAAAAATGAACTACACACTGGAGAGGCTAAGCTACAGCAGTCTTTTAGTAGGGGTCTCATCCATTAAAAGAAGAATAATTCACAGGAAGTGGCTTCAGAATGGATCAAAGCACAAAGGAGAGAGGGGAGACGGTAATTTTGATAAAGATATCCACGAACAGGGCATCTGGGCAACTCTGGATAGGTAAGTGCTATTCCTCCTCCACCCTCCAGTTGAGCTTCAGCATCTGTCTCGTCTGAGCAGCACAAGTAGCACTTAGATACTAACTATGCCACCTTCTGTACAACTCTGGGTAAATATACACTGCTACATGAGATACAAATAGAAACGTATCTTGATTAAAAAAAAAAACAAACAAACAAACTGCAGAGTACACCTGGGGTTTACCGATCATCAGCACTAATCTGTGCTGCTTACTACTGTTACAAAGTATGAAATATTCTACATCAGCCTTAAATTACAATGTGGAAAAATAAAGATTGCTGCATCAATTAATATTTTACTGTCGATAAAGTATCCTAGACCACTTTTGTCCCCTCTTTTTACCTGAGCACATCAACTGTGTCAGGCATTCAGATGCGCAACTTTTTATTTTAATGTGTGATCTGCAACCCTTTGTGATCCAGCCGTGTAAACCAAAACAAATGAGAAAAAAAAAAATCAGCAGAGAAAAAAGGCAAGCAGGAAACCACATGGCTTGAAACCTAGAGGCTGGTGCCCCACGCTGCACCATGTTCTAATTATCAAGCTAAGTTCCTGACCCCTATATACAAGCCCTTCATCGAAACTGATGGCAGGTTCAGTGCCTTCCTTTCTGGTGTGCTGCCTGGTTTTGAACTTGAGCTGCTGAGAGTTTATGAACAGAGCTGCTGTTTTATTTACTCTCAATTAATCATGCTCGACTGTAAACAAAGTGTCTGTTTTAGTTCTGCTGACAATTATCCACTTGTCAACATCTCCCTCAAGTACCTTCAGCATCTGGCAACAGAACAAAACTGCTACATCAAAATGAACATTTTGTCTCAATAAAAAGATAGACGTGTGGCAGGTTTTCATCTGTTTTCTAGCCCATCAGCAGTCAGGCTATATTATTACTCATGCAAGTAGACCACTTCCTATGGAAAATTTATTTACAAAGCAGGAGAGAAGCAAAATTTTATTTACATTAGTAAGTAGGACTCACAGAAGAAACTACTAGAGACCCGCAAAGAGCTTCCAAGCTCCCCACAAAGGCAGAAGGGAGGCCTCCCTGCAGACTGCCTGTTCTGCTAGGCAGGCCTGGCTCCACCAGTCACCTTGCCAAAAGCTACAAAGTAGGACTTCTTTCCTTACTTCACAGTGTTCAGCAAATCCCAACGTAAATGCGAACCGCTACTCAAATACTTTTAGAATGAAAATCCTTCCACTCCTCGCTCCATAGCCTGGGCTTCCTTTGGTCTCCAGTGTTCCCTTACTGGTTTGAATTTTGCCATTTTAAGCTTTCAAGATGTAATTATTCCCATTAGCTGAAAATCCTTCCTGCATTTTAACGCAACTAACCCCAGCCTGGCATCTTTTTGGGTGCAGTCAGGTGAAGCTGGACATCCCTTTTCTTCTGAAGGGACGCGGGCTGCCTCAGCAGGCAGCTCCTCAGCCTCATGGCAGCTCCCTGACCTGTGAGGAGACCCCCGGGGGCTGGGCCTACAGAGCAGCACCTCAGAGGCACAGAAACAGCACGCCGTGGCTCCAGTTACCTCAAGTTTTTAATATTATTTGAAACTTAACCCTGCTCTCACAAAGTAACAGAAAAATCTGACTCACTTCACGGAGGGTAACACAACCCTGCACCTTTTCTCCGCAGAACTGAGTTTTCTTCCCCAAAAGGGGGTGCGCTGGAGGGCCGGGGGCTCGATCATAACTGATCCCAAACCGAGCAGGCAGGGTCACAGCAGAGAGAGCGCAGCCCCGCCGCGGGCCTTACCGTGCACGGACCGGCGGCGGGCTCCGGCGCTCCTGGCTCGGCGGGGCGCGGATGGCGGCGGCCCCGCGCGAGGAGGGGCGGCCCCTCGCGCCCTGCATCGCTGATCACCCCTCAGCTGCTTAATTGATCCTAACGAGCGGAGCGCTCTGCCCGCGCGCGCTAATGACCGCCCCAAGTCACTGGTGGGTCCGGCCGCCACTCGCTCGCAGCCTCTGGCCTGGCCGGACCCCCAGCGCCCCTTTAACCTTCTCTTCTCTCCGCAATTAATTGAGATATCTTTTATACTTGATGTGTTGTAAAATTAATGCCTAATTTATGTAATTAGTCAATTAACTATAACTCTAGCATATGGTGCCAAATGCCCAGAAGGTGTTCTTGTTTCCCAGGTACTTATTTTGATGTCACGAAATGCAGCTAATTAATTTTACATGCATATTAATTTCGGATCTATTTAGCGGCTCCCTTTGTGAAGGCAGATTTAATATTTGTCTTTCTAACCTTTTTGGGCAAATTCCGCGCTCGGTGTTGAAATGGAGGTGGCTTTTCAAACACATTTCTATCGGTCTCCCTTTCCTCCGCGGAGCCTCCACTGACACCGGGTCGATCCCTCCTGTGTGAAGATGCACAAGTGCTGATTATGTATAGCTTCCTGCACATCTATAACTGTCGCAACACACGGCTATTGAATTTAAATCCGATTAATATTTAATATTAAACATTTCTGAGGGAATTTTTGTTTGTTTTTTGCAAAGCACAATATCCCACGGACATTTTTTTTTAAATAGCTGCTCTTAATACAATGCTCCTTGGAAAAATTATGAGAATTCGCGTATTGCCTAATTAGAAAATGAGCGTAATCCTGCTCTCTGCCTCCTGTCTCGCAGTTCTCCTGTCTGTGCTAAGAAACGGCGATCGCCCTGCACTCCACCGCTCCCGGCACCGGGAAGCCCTCCCCGCTCCTCCCCGGCCCAGCCGTTCAGATGACACCAGTTTCGGGAAGAGATCGCATTCGATTTTGCCCAGAGTACTAACAAAGAGGAGACTATTCCTCTTCTTTTCGCAGTTTGTGAAGAGATTAAGGGGTTAATCGCACCGCGGGCTTTCCCTCTCCCCAGATGTACACATTTAAGTAGAAAAGAAGATGAAACCTGTCGTTTACCCTTCAAAATTCCTAGCGATCCCGTTTCTTCCATTGCAGCAGCACCAACTGCCGCGCCTCACCCGGCTCTGGGGCGCGAGGCCGCTTTCCCGCGCAGCGGCGCGGCCGGGCCGGGCAGGGCTGAGTTGTTAGACGTCTACGCCAGTGCTGTGGCGTCATAAAACTTTTATCCTCCTTTCTGGATAAATTAATGAGCAATTTAATTAATAAAATCAGAGAGTAGCGTAAGTGCTATGATAATGAAGTTAAATGAGCGCGCAGTAAAATATTCACTAATCCAGCACATTGGCAAATGCCCCCTTAATTCTGCTTAGCACTAAAAGGGTTTTGAGCGCCATAATGAGATTCCTCTGTCTGCTAATTAATTGACACTCTCCTGAATATTCATATGTGCTAGCACCAATACGTTCCTAATTGCACCGTGGAATGGATCTCAGAGGAAAGTAAATCGCCATAGACTTAATTAAAATAATGTATGCCAGATCCAGCTCGCTGAAGATGAGACATTTGCCATCAAGCGGTGTAAGAAAGTGGCACCTGGTTTGTAGCGAAAAATGAGGGGAAAATCTTTATCCCTCCCAAGGTGAAGTCAGCGGGGGCTACGAAGTGCCAGGCTTTTCAGCCTGAAGACCTGGAAGCGAAAGCGCTTTCCCTTCAACTAGCGCTGGCAGCGGGCGCCCCGCGGGGGCGGCGCGGAGCCTCGTCTGCAGCCGGCGGTGCTGCGCACGGAGTCGCCAGCTCCGCGGTTCCAAGCGCGGGGAGCGCGCTCTGCACGGCTAGGGGAAGGAAATCTGGTCAGGGATGCCCTCTACAGAGGCGTTCAGGGAAAACCGCTTGTCTCCGACGGGGGCGGGGGGGGGAGAGGCAGGGAAGGAGGGAGGGAGCGGCCACATTTGTAAACTTTTCCTTGAGGGGAATCCGGTGCCTTTGAAGCTCGGTCTCTGAATGGATTGTTCTTTGCACCTCCAGACTAATACTGTGAGCTAATATTGTACATTTAAATTGTTCTGCTGTTAAAAGCGTGGCAAGTTGCACTGAGAAACGAGTGCCTGTCGCTGCCTGGCCGCGGCCTTCGCCTCCCGAGCCGGGGAAGGGAGCGGTGGCTGCGGCCACCGCGCCCCGCGGCTCGCTGCAGCGGGCCGGGGAGCCCAGGCCCTGCATCCTCCGTTCTCACTACAAGCAGACATGAAGCGCTTTGCTAGGTCGCTTCCTTCCCTACCAGCTCAGGAAACGAAAAGGAAAATTGGTTTCTTGGAAAAGACAGCTTTTAAAAAAATCACCACAGGTTAGAAACGAAAAAGAGTTTATTTGAAGACATACAAATGCATATTTATTATACACATGTAGGCATTAACAATGTAAATTACACCGCCAGCACTTGCTGGTTGTTTATTCATTAGATCTTTAGAAAATCTACATTGCCTGCAGATAGCAGGATGATAATGTGAAATACACAAGCAGTTTACCCAGGACGCTCCGCCCCGCTCCGCGCATCTCCGCGCGGGGCCACCAACAGGTCCGCGGGGCCGGGCGGCTGCGCGCCGCGGACAGGGAAGCCCTCCGCTACCGGGGGCTTCTTCGCGGGGCGATTCCGCCCCGAGCAGGAAACAGTCGTGCCGACCGAAACTGCCGCCACCCAAGATACAGGGCAAGGGTTTCGCAGGTTGCGGCCCGAAAGAGAGCAAACTTATACAGAAATACTTCCTAGCAGAAGAAATACAAGGGGATTCTCCCCTGAACGACAGAGCAGACATCCCGCTCTCAGACCTCAAATACCTGCTATTTCACGTCTTTTACTCCCATGTAAAATCTTTCCTCGCTAAGCTGATTAAATGCTGTATGACTACAGTGTCGCTCGATAATAAAGACAGGGAAAAATGTAAGGGAAGAAATCGCTGCGGGGAAATATTTTCTGAAGTTAGATCCAAAGAACCTCTTCCAGGAATGAAATATTAAAGAAGGTTAATATGTTTTTTGCTGCAGAGATGAGGGTTGATGGGAAGACGGGAGCTTCGCTCGCGTCGCTAGAGCAGCAGCCGGGGAGCTGAGGCACGCGGAGGATGTCAACAAATGTAAGGAAGCGCTGGAAGCCGCTAGCCTCCGAAAAAGTAACCAGCCCGTCGCCTGTAACTGCCAGGCTGCCCGGTGGCAGGTCGCACTCCTGTCCTGCCCTTCCTCTCCACTCCCCTCCCCTGGACGGGCGCGGAGCGATGCGATGCGCTCTACCGCGCCCTGCCCCGCGGTGAGCGCAGCCCAGCGCCGAGCCGCGGCCCGAACTGCCCGCGCGTCCCGCTTGCCCCGGCCCCGCAGTACGGGGAGGGGACGGGCCGCCCTGTTGCTTTTTCTGAGGTACAGCGTGGCCAAGGAAAGCGCTGCCCCCATCCCGGCGGCCGCCCTCCCCCGTGAGAAGGGCCCGGGCTGCATGTGTGCAAGCACCGGGGGGTCTGGCGGGCGGAGCGGGGCCCGGCCGGGCAGTGGGGGCGGGGAGCCCTTCGTTCAGGAGTTGTCTTCCCCATCCCCGAGCAGCTCGGTGGGTGGCAGCTCGGTGGGAGGGGGCGCTGCGGCAGGAAAGGAGAGCGCAGCGCCCCGCGCCCACACACCCACACCGGCCCTCCCTCCCTCCTTCCCTCCCTCCCCACCGCGCCGCTGCGTTACGGCTGTAACTTACGGATCTGCTTGCAAACATGCCCCCTGCCAATAGGGAGGAAAACACAAGCATTCAAAGTTCTGACCCTAATTAAATCCCGGCTCGTTAAAGACTTCACACAATGGAGGAAAATGTTTCTCTTAAAGTTTGCCTGAGCCTGAATTCCACAAGCGGTTATTAGCTTTGCTTTTAAAGAGGGGAAATAACCGTAACGTGCACGCCATTATTCTTGTGGATATCCAATTTAAAATCATCGTCAATCGTCATAAAAACCATTTCACAATGTTTGGCTAAGTAATAACTTAGTCATTTAAAGGTGGTTTTGCCCGGCGTCACAGACATGCAGTTCAGGGATGATTTACATGCTTATGGATTTTGCACCGCAATTCTGACCGTCGCGGAAAGAGGACTCAGCGGTTTTTTTTTTTCTTCTTTCTGGTTTTGTACGGAACACCAAGACAAGAGCAGGCTTTGGCAGAAGGCGTGAGTGAGATGAGCATGGCTTTGAAAAAAGCTGATGAATTGAAAAAAAAAAAGTTTATAAAACGGACTGATTTGGAAAGAAGAGTCCTAAAAAAAAAAAAAAAAAGAAAAGAAAAGAAAGAAAGAGAAAGAAATAAAGGAAAATCAAGTTTGCTCCACCCAGCTATTAACCAAAACACAATACCTTTTTCTGGGTGGTACTGCACAGAAGTTGATTCAGTTTTGACAATGTTGTTTAGCTATCATTTGCTATTTTGAATGAATGGGAGCAATCCCCCTTTTTACAACAGTTGTTTCCTATTATGGAGAGGTGCAGCAGTTGAGGGCAGACATGTGAAAGTGGCTGTTTGATTCCCTTTTTCATCCCCCTGACCCTGCCTTTGTCCCTCCTCACCCTGGGAATGTCACGCCTCACTACTTCACTTTGAGATGCTCTAGAAAGTGGCTTTGTTATTCCCTTTTAGACATACACGAAATTGTTCTCATTCCCCCTGCTGTAAAAGATACTTCAAATTGGGACTCGGTTCACAAGTGCAATGCAATTTGGCTTAGCTCAACCTTTGTTCTGCTTGTACAAATGACCAAACAGTGCACACATTATACAGTTGATCTACTGCTCCCTTTACACCAGAGTTAGGGGCTGGGAGAAAAGCAAGTTAATCCCTTCAATACTAAGGTGGCATTTTCAATATTTCCTACAATGCGAAAAAGAGAAGAGAGGGCAGCTTGAAATGCGACATTTATTTAAAAGGGAAGATTAAAAAGAAAAAGTTTGCGAGGCCCCTCCGATGCTTCTCCAAATAAATAAACAAACCATCAAATCCCAAAAGTTTAGATAAATAGTCCAGCGCCTCCGGGAGGGGAAGTTTACCACAAAGACAGGCTCTCAATACAGTAACCGACACTCGAGCTGGAATCCGCGCTAAAAACGCTCGGGGGGAGGCGCTGAAGCGGTGGCTAAGCCCACGGCCCCGGGCGCACACCTGCGCATCCCGCGGAGGTGGGGAGCGGGCGGACAGCCGAGGCAGGGTGGGGGGGCAGTGCGGGCACGGACGGATGCGGAGAGCGGGCCCCGTGCTGGGCAGGGCTACGTGCCCAGCCCGCGCTCATGCACTCGGTGTGTGGGACCCGCCTAACCCTGGCACCCCTCAGAGCCGTCCCAGAGAGCTCCTGGCGGGTGTTGCCGGGCCCTGCGGTGCTGCGCGTACCCGCGTGTGGATTTACTGCCGGCGGCAGGTGGAGCGCAGAGGGGAAAGAGCTCTCCTGGGAAACCGGCTCCGGTCAGGAACCAGGTGCTCCCGGACAGCCCCAGGAGAGATGATCGGGAACAGCAGCCTTCTCTCGGGGTTAAGGAAGCCGGGTAGTCCCAGCGCTGGCTCTCAGGGCGCTGGGCACGGGCAAAACGACTGCGCGCTGCGCGGGGGCCGGGGCCAGAGAGCGATGAAGCCCGCGGCGCGCCCAGAACCACTCGCCGCGGCAAGGGCAGCGGGTCCGGAGCGCAGCTCCGCGGCCGCCGGCAGACACCTTTGAGTTTCGACAAACTTTCGTCTCGGGGCTCATACGCACCTCTTGGCAACCACTCGCACGCTTGCATGCAGACGGGCCCTGGGGCATCCCAGCCCGCCTCCCTCAGGACCGCCGGACAGGGCCGCAGCGGCCCCCGGGAAGCGGGAGACCGTGCAGTGCCAGAGCTGTCTCCTCCCTGAATCCCAAGAGGATCAGGGTCCACTGTCCCTCCAGCCACGAGGAAGGGAGGGAGGATGTCCTGGGACAGGGGACCCGGCGGCGGCGCAGCGGGGCCAGATGCCCGGTCGGGCTGTTGGGGCTTGAAATCCCCGACGGGGCGGGCGAGAGAACACGTACGCGGAGGCGGTATTAAGCAGCGCGACAGCCACGAAGCGGGCGGCGCCGGCAGGGAAGCGGCGGCAGGGAAGCGGCGGCGAAGCGCGCTGTCCAGCGCCGGGAGCGCCTAGCCTCGCGGGCCGCAGCCGTGCCCGAGCCCGGCTCCCCCAGAACACTGTAAATCCGAGCAGTTCTGTTGCTATCAGGAATACAGGTTTGGGGAGCAGCTCTCAGTCCAGTTTTGACAGGCAGGGGGAGTTTGTTTAGTGCTCATTGCGAAAGGAACAAAATCCTTTTGAAAGGGCGCTAAGTAGTTTCACGCCAAAGTGGCAGATTTGGTGAAGAATGTGGGGTGGGACAAAGCCCCGCGGTTCCCAGAGCGGCTGGAGCGCTTCGGGAAACCGCACCGGTAATTCAAGCACACAGAAAAGCGGGAGAGCCCAAATCTTTCCGCTTCCTTCTCCCTCCCGGCCCCCAAGGAGCAAAGAGAAACAGAACCATCACAAAAAAGAGAGTCAGGCTTAGCCGAAATGCACCCAAAACCAGCAGCGTGGAGTTGACTTTCCAAAACGGGGGAAGCTTGCTCAGAGCCTGGCATTGTGTTCCGCAGCCTAGGAAACCCTAAGAAGCTGGTACTTTCCCCCTCCCTTCTCTTTTCTCCCAACTGGTTTGTAAATATTAACAAGGTTGTGAGCTATTCTCTCACACAGAGTTGGGGTTTTTTGGTGTGGTGGTGTTTTTTTTTTTTTTTTCTTTTTTTATCCTTGGAAAACTTCTTGGCTTCCCCCCACAGGTCCTCTCCCACTCCTCCCCTCTGCAAAGCTACACACCTGCTTGCAGCCACAAGGATTCAAAATCAATATTGTATTTGTCACTTTTCTGTCTCTTTTTCCTCTCTCAACAGCCCTCTTTGCCACTGAAGCGAATTGTGGATTTATGGAGGAAAATTAGCATAAATTATTACCAAATCTGTAAACGTGTGTGGTCTTGCTTGTGGGAAAGGGGGCTATTGCGAACCTTCCATGCAGAAAGGTGGTTCATGATGGGCTCCATGCAAAAGCTGAATGGCTATTGCAAGAAATAGATTTCCATTGGGTTTGCACATTGATATAATTGACTTATGTGTATTTTATACCGTTTTCTCAACACTTCTCCTGAGCTCCTTATTTGAATTAGGCTTCAGAAAAACGTCTATTTGTTTTGGTTTTCTGCACAATGGATTTGGATTCACTTGCCCCCTCCACTCCTCTCTAATAGTGGCTTTCAAAGTAAAAGGCAAATGCTACAAGTTACATTGAAATCCTATATTGCCCAAGTGTATCATCTGTTGCGTGTTTAACGGGAGGTGTAACTTTGGGTATCAATTACCAGGATGGCTTCGCCTGCCCTACCCCTCTGCTCACACATTCCTTTGCACCGAGCAAAAAAAAAAAGAAAGCAAAAAACACACCCCCCAAAAATCCACCACACAGC
Organism: Patagioenas fasciata; assembly: GCF_037038585.1. Lineage (NCBI taxonomy): Eukaryota > Metazoa > Chordata > Aves > Columbiformes > Columbidae > Patagioenas > Patagioenas fasciata. The sequence goes on along the minus strand of NC_092531.1, from coordinate 10,137,588 downwards.
CCCCCCGCCTCCCCCCCCCAAAAAAAAAAAAAAAAAAAAAAAAAAAAAAAACCGGACGACTTACAGCCATACCTCGTTCACACTCGGAGTAGCAAATGACAACGGAAGTCGACTTTAACTTTACAGCTTGTGGGTCCCCATTTGCGCCAGCGTTTTGGGTTTTTTCTTTCTTTCTTTCTTTCTTCGGAAATAAAAGATACCGGCAAAAAAGAGGAAGAAAATAATTTGTCAGACTGATTTTATTTACTCCAGTGCTGTTTTTGAGCTCTCGTTTTGATAGGCATCCTAAAAGCGAACTTAGGCTGAGGGACAAAACCTGAACTGAGGGTTGTCAGAAGTTGGAGGCGATCGGAGGTGTCCATTAAACCCACATATTTGGGGACTCTCAATACAAAAATAGAAGCCTTCTGGCCAGTGTCCTAGATGACTCTGAGAGGAATCTGTCCTAATTTCAGAGTATTGTCTTTCCTACCCTCTAACAAACGCCCACCGGCTCATCACCTCTTACCCCCCCAAAAAAGTTTGGAGGCTGCCTTCCTGCCCTGCCCAGCTGGCGCGAAGCGTCTCGCAGCCGGTTAATTGAGTAAGGTCGCTCCCGGGCTCCGAACCGCACCAACACCCTCTCTGCAACGGGGTGACAAGCAGCAGGTGTCCCCCGAAAAGCGCTCGTTCGCTCGGCAACGCCGGGCCGAAGGCGGCTTCTCGGATTCCTAGAAACATAATTATTTGCCCGTTATACTCTAACAGACATCCTGCCCCGAGAGGAATTAGATGGGACCGATGGCAACCGCGTTGGAACGAGGGGAACATAGTTGAACACACGCAACGCCGGAGCTAGCTGCAGTGTGAAATGCGTTTTCAAACTGCTGCCAGGTTTCAGAGAGCCCTGCCTGCCGGGGACTGTCCCTCCAAAAGCCCTGCGCGCCCGCAGAGCCCGGCTCGCCGCAGCCCGCGCCGCACGGGCAGCCGGCGCAGCGCTCCCTCCCCCTCCCCACCTCTTTTTGCTGAATTAAGAAGGTGACATTATTCTTTTCTTCAAGTACTTCTGTTAATATTGAAAAACGTGCGCTTGCATTTCAAGCGGGCGCGCTCAGCCTCAGCAGCCATTTCAATATTAATGAAATTGTTTAATCTCCTAAATTCATCGTGTTTAAGTTACGTTTTGGTGAGTTATTGACCGACTCCGAAAATATTGTTAATGGAGTGCATGTGTATTCACCACAAAGGCAGGGTTCGCAGCTCCCGAGACAATCTTTTATTGTGGCTCTAGGGTGACAGGATGCACCGCAGCCTCGGGAATACACATCATACAAACTTCCCTCCTATGCCAGGGCAAGCCTGGGACCTTCCGGGCCTGATCATCCCCCAGGACACACGGCTTTGGGGGTGCTCGTCGGGGCTGCGATTCCAGGATCGGGCCTTGGTTCCCGGGGAGGAGACAGCACAGTGGGGCCGAGAGAGACGCAGCTCGGGTGTTGCACATCCTACCTGCTCCCACACGCACAAATGCGCACCGAGAATCGTACGGGCACACGAACAGCCTAAGACACATCACGCAAATCCCGCGGAAGGCACCAGGTTTACGATATTTAGCACGGTAATCGGTGACAGGGACCGGTTACCCCAGAGCAGCTCTGCGGGATCCCTCCGGCCCCAGGAGCAGGATAGCGGCGCAGAGGGCAGCTCTGCACCGAGCACACCGGGGCTGTGCCCCGGCCGCGGATCCGAAGCCCGGCCGCTGCGATATATTTTAAGACGACTCCCACGGCTTTGCACCAACAAGTCCGCGGAACTAGAGCAACGGTGCTGCCTGAGATGGGGGGCGGAAGGAAACTTCCCGGGGCAGTTACGGAGAAGCCCCGATCTTTTCTGTTCTCGAAAGAAGCCTTCGCTCGGGGAGAGCGGATTTGGCAAAGAGAAAGTCTCTCGTTACAGGGAAAAAGGCTCGCCTTAAGTTAGCCAACAATACAAATCAGATAACAATGCAGAACAAACAGAATACCACAGCCAAGCAATTTCCATGTCAAACATCCCACTGCTCAGTACCTCCATTTGTAAGTGTGAATTGCAGACTAAGCTTCCTGCAAAGTCCACAGAGAGGTTAGTGCATACCTTCCCCCACCCCCAGCCACCGGGTACCATCGCACTGCAATTCCGCTGGCGGAGCCTTTTCACCCCTCGCCTTGTCTTCAAATGGAAATGATTCCCATTGGCTCAAGGTGTCCATGTAAATAGGTGTAAATGAAACCAGATTATGCCTTTCTCTCCAGCCCCCTCCTCCCCATTCCCCTCCCCCTGCTCCCAAGGCGATTGTCATATGATAGCAAAGAAGTGGCACATTAATGAAGCGCCTCTACAGGGGTCTTTTCTGCTCATGTCACCACATAAAACTATCAGATGGTTAGAGGAAGGACATGGAGGCAACTACTTAGCTCATCGCGGCTGCAGAGCAGCAAACAAGCCTCTGCTACAGTCCATCTGCCGGTGGTGTAAAAGAAGCTGATTCAGCCCGCGGAGAAGGGAGGGGTGTACAAGAGGATTCCCAAAACCAAGCCAGCTCGCTGCCTCCTCGGGACTAAACCGGAGCGGAGTGGCCGGGAAACGAACAAGACACACGTCGGCGGAGCGGGGTGGGAAAGAGCCCGGACTTCCAGCTGCGTCCCGGATGCGGACTGTCAACTTCCAGCAACTTTAAGGTGGGCATCTGCAGGGCTGGAAGGGAGTGGGGTGGGAGACGACGGGAGGGGGTCCCCTTCTCCTCCTCGCCGACACCAGAAGGCACAGCTACCGCTAGAGTAACTTTGCGGGAGCGGGCTGCTGTGGGGAGGCCAGCCTGAGCGAGGCCGGAGCTGGGAGAAAGGCACATCGCTTTTCCCCCACACTAGGCACAGAGCTCAGGGTTGTTTACCCCTGCCCCCATCCCACCCCCGAGGGCGGAGGTCCGCCGTTCCTCTTCCCTGTGCCCTTCTCTCTCCAGCCTAGCCCCACACCCACCTGCTGCCCCGGCCGGGTGTTGGTGCAAATCTTCTCGGACTCACCCCTCTCCCCCATCCCCGACCCCCTCCTTGTCGCTGCCCATCTGCAGATCTCTGCGGGTCCCCTAGCGAAGATGCCTCGCCCGGGCAGAAACACTTACAGTGATCAGAAGCCTCCCTACTCCTACATCTCGCTGACCGCCATGGCGATCCAGAGCTCCCCGGAGAAGATGCTGCCCCTGAGCGAGATCTACAAGTTCATCATGGACCGCTTTCCCTACTACAGGGAGAACACGCAGCGCTGGCAGAACTCCCTCCGCCACAACCTCTCCTTCAACGACTGCTTCATCAAGATACCGCGGCGCCCCGACCAGCCGGGCAAGGGCAGCTTCTGGGCGCTGCACCCCAGCTGCGGGGACATGTTTGAGAACGGCAGCTTCCTGCGCCGCCGCAAGCGCTTCAAGGTGGTCAAGTCGGACCACCTGGCCCCCAGCAAGCCGGCGGACGCGGCGCAGTACCTGCAGCAGCAGGCGAAGCTGCGGCTCAGCGCCCTGGCGGCCACCGGCACCCACCTGCCCCAGATGTCCACGTACAACCTCGGTGTGTCCCAGCCCTCCAGCTTCAAGCACCCCTTCGCCATCGAGAACATCATCGCCAGAGAGTACAAGATGCCCGGGGGCCTCGCCTTTTCCACGATGCAGCCCATGCCGGCCGCCTACCCCCTCCCCAACCAGTTGACTACGGTGGGCAGCTCCATTGGCACAGGCTGGCCCCACATGTACAGCTCCGGCATGATCGACACCGCCACCCCCATCTCCATGGCCAGCAGCGAGTACGGCGCCTACGGCGTGCCCATTAAGCCGCTCTGCCATGGGGGGCAGACTTTGCCGGCCATCCCCGTCCCCATCAAGCCTACCCCCGCCGCGGTGCCGGCCCTGCCCGCCCTGCCCGCGCCCATTCCCACCATCCTCTCGAACTCGCCTCCCTCCCTCAGCCCCACGTCCTCGCAGACGGCTACCAGCCAAAGCAGCCCGGCCACCCCCAGCGAGACTCTCACCAGCCCGGCGCCCGCCCTGCACTCCGTGGCGGTGCACTGACCCGGGCCACCCGCACGGACTCCACCGCCCTCCCCTTTCTCCCAAAGTTTCCTCGGAGCTCCCCTCCTTCCCTTCTCTCCCTCCTTCCGCGCCTTTCTTCCCTCCTTTCTTTTCCTCGAAAGCAGAGACAGCTTCTCGCGGGAAACAGAGGTTTGCCGTTCGCGGGAGCTGCCTTCCTGCTTCGGCCCTGCAGCCGTGCCCTCCTTGGCCTCTCGGCTTCTTTCCTAGTTCCGAACTTTTTTTTCCGCTCTTCTGAGGCAAAAAGAACCGACCCGGCCCGCCCCCCCTCCCCGCCCGGTAGGACATCACTAGTTTTCCAAAAGTATTTTCAGGCGTCTTCGATTTGCCAGAGGCAGGCAAGCCTGGCCCGGTGATGTCTCTTTCCCTTCCTTTGTCTAGGGAAGAGCAGGGGTTTATATAGGACCGATCTTTAAAACCATAAACAGTGTGAAACGGCTGCGGTCTCACTGCATGAGAGGAGCGACGTTTCCAGCCTCCAAGCAGCAAACGCTTGGATCTTGGAAACGCCGGGCAGAGCTCGTGTCCTTTGTGTGGGTGCGTGTCTCGTTGTTGCGTAAAAGGCAGGATTCCCGCGGGGAAGGCTGCGGGACCTCCAGGCTCAGTCGCTCGCACGCAGAAGCGATGCTGGGCCGGCAGGGGCCCCGGGCTGAGGCTGCGGCCGGGGGCGCCGGGCAGTGCGGGAGCAGGATGCCGTGACACGCACAGGCACCCGGTCACTCACTCCACACCTATCTTGTTTACAAAGCGCCTGTTTTAATGTAAATATTGGACTTGCATCTGTACTGTAAATCAGATGAGGCCCCCTTTGCAGCACCTGTTGTAACATGGATGTTCACTGTAGTTTTCAGGTGGAAGAGAAAGATAAGTTGATTTGTCTGTTAACTTCTGATTAACCTGTAGGTTTGCGGAGCTGAGGGTTTATTTGTTTTTAATTTTTGTAGCTATTTATTTCATAGCTTAAAAACAAACAATAATAATAATAATAATAAAAAACCTGTTACCAAGCACACAACCCGACATGGCTTAAGAAAAGCTGCTGAAGTCACTGGTAAAACGTGGAAAAGTAACACGACAGCAGGTACAAACTGGAGGTCATCCTGATTTCTGCTGGAGCTTTGCAGGCAAAAGAGGGGGCTAGGGAACCTGTAAATGTTTGTGCATAGGAATGATTTAAAAACGTGTAAAACGCACTTTTGTTTGATATACTCCTTTCTAGATTTAGGTAGTTTGCTGGAAACTGAACTGTTTTTCTGTTGTGAACTGCTTAAGTTAAGAAAAACAAACCAACCAACCACAAACGGCATTAATGTCTATTGAAGCTGTAAAGACGTTTCTTTTAAACTTTTGTTTTTCTTTTTCCCCTGTACAGAATAAGCATGGCATTTTAAATATTGGTGTTCTTGTTCCCAGCATGTATGGTTTAAGACAAAGGTTAAAAAAGTGTTTACGTTAAATTATGAACCTAGTCGTCCAAATAATATTTTCTCATTAAAATACGTAAATGCAGATTTATTTTCTTGTCTTTTTAAAGAGTTTACACGAGAAAAAGTAAAAGCATTCATTTATGAAAAAGAAATGATGTTATTGCAATATTTAGAAAATCTAAACAGCCTTTTCACGGGAGGTTACTATAAATATAGCTATTAACATACCATAACATGTTCGATAAAATTATAATTATTGCCGGTTTACCGAAGAGGTAACGTACATAAACGTGCTCTCTTTTATATCTATACATATATGCATATGCCTACACACATATATAAGTATTTGTGTCCTGTACACTTATACCGAATGTAACCACATATTACATTTACTCCTATGTATGTATTACATTTACTCTATGTATGTATATTTATCGTTTACATGCTCCTAGTTAAATTTTCCCCAAGAAGTATAAAAATTAGTAAGTTTCTATACTACAGGGCAAACGTTAAAACCTTTAAATAATTAGTTACTTTTCAAAACTGAGAATACCGAAATTTTGTCAGTTGTGGTTTTCCTTACAAGTGGCATCTCAATTTTTTTTTCGGGTAGCAGTGAGCTATTGTAGCATTTTACCTGTCGTTTTACCTCAAGCACTGCAGTTACTTCAACCACTGCTATAATTTCTCCATATCTATTGATCACACTTTTCAAAAACAGTAGTTTGCAAACTGTAACACTTAAAATCGTACCTCTTTTTCTGTAAGCCAATATACAGTGCTCTTTAAAAAAGGGCAAAGTAGTTACAACGAAAACTAGATTCGGGACACTTTCCAGTAGGGTTCTCCAATCTTTTCAGGGATTTTGCTAGGATTCTGCAACTGTTGAACATAATAAAAGCAATCTAGTGAAATTAGTGTCTCTGACGTGAGGCAGTCTGCACCAAGAGCACACTTACGAGACAAGCGAATACTCAAAGACTTATTAGAAAGAAAACGACATTGTATTCTAATGAAGAGACAGGATTCACTAATTCTACGGCAATGATGTTACAGAGGTCTTGTCTCTGCCTGAGCTCTCAGAATTTCTGGACCATAAACAGGAAAAGTGACATCCCCATTTCCTTAACACATATTGCAAGGTTCTTGCAAAAGTTTTAAGATTAATGTAGAGGGTAATTAATCCAGTTGCGACATTTTTTTAAAAGAGGACGGATCCCACACACAGAAAAAAAGGTGGAAAATACATGAATCATTGGGCTGATTAAAATGCATGAAGCTCCTAAAGCTTGTCAGATGGGGGACAACTGAACTCATTCATCAAGTCCAACCCACGATTATATCAACACGATCAGTTAAAGAAAGCATTCAAAACTTATCGCCAGATCAATGGACACATAACTCGACAAACTTTTCCTAAACAAGCAATGACCTACATTTTTAGACGACGAGGACTCTTCTTCTCCTTCCTTTTTTTTTTTTTTTTTTTGTTCCTTTTAAGATCTAGCAGTCAGAACAAATCCTCAAAGATTAATTCCAAGCTAAGAAGATGAAGCTGCACTTTCAGGCTTGCTTTTTTTTTTTTTTTTTTTAAACTATATAGTAACCAGCGGAGATAGCGATCTGAAAAGACTGTGCCCCAAAGCAAGATATTTTCAAAAGATGCAATAGCTTCCGTGCTACGTAATCCCATAGTAAGACTCGAAACCGAACTTCTAAAGTGTTACTTTGCTCTTTATCCCTGCGATCACCCGAGACTGCCCAGCCCGAGCACTCCAGGCCACCCGCGCCCTCGGCCGCCAGCGCGCAGCCCGCGGGCTCCTGCGCGCGTCTCCGCGCTCCCGGGAGCGGGGCGGTGCGCATCCCAAACAAACACGGAGCTCAGCTCGCCGCTTGAATTTACTGCTTTGACTTGTTAAATCTCCCTAATGGCTCAAGTCCAATGTCAATAAACACAGATCTGAAATAGAACAGCGAGAGACAACAGCGCGGAGGGAAGGGGCGAAGCGGGGAGGGGGCGAGTGCATCAGCCACGGCCGACCTCTCTGTCGTGTTTAGACATTTCGCGGGGGTCGGGGGGGATTTATTTTTTATTTTATTTGCCAGCGAGACATTATAAGCTAAGCGTACTTGATGCAAAGAGACCGTTCATTCTGGGCAAAAGCTCTCTTCTTCCGGAGGATGAGTTTGAGCCCGGCCGTGCAAGGTAAGCCCGCAAACCCAGTCGTCCTTGGCGACTCGGGTTTTTTGCTTCATGTCAGTGCATGGTATGTGAATCCTTTCTCGCCTGGATTGTTTTTTTCTTTCCCCTCAACGTGTGACAAGACACCACCCCACAGGACTGAATCTTCTATTGAAGAAAGGCAGGCTCTTTCTTACCCAGAATATTTATTTTCTCTCGGACCTCGCCTTGTGGGGAAGGGTGGTCTGTGCCAGGTAGGGAGAAAAGAACTCCCCGGCGACCCCTGAGAGGGAGTTTTATGAACCAGCCTTTCTTCAAAAGTGGTCCTTGGGAAAGGGAGAAAAAACTTAGCGGCTTCATCAACTTCAGTGCCGAATTAACTCGGAATCTTAATATAAATGTCACTTTTTTGTTTTGTTTTGTTTTTAACAAAAAGAAACGGAGGCTGTGAAGCCTTGGAGGGGTTGTATTTGTTTCTTTTAAACTAACAACAAATTATCTAATTAATATGTTTCAATTACAGCATGAAAAAGAGAGGCTTTGGACCGCCTGCAGTGGGTTTACAATAGCCCCAAGAGCCCACTATAAGAATTTACAATAACTTCACATCTGTTTCTTTATTTCCCACTTTTCGAGTCTAAAACTCTCCTCGAAATCACTTCAAACCGTGGCCCAAGTTATGAAATATGGTCTCTCTGCCAGGAAAAAAAAAAAAAGAAAAGAAAAGAAAAAAGTGGAAAGAAAAAAGGGACAAAACTTTGCAGATCGAGGCTTCATTTGCAAGCTAGAAAGTGAAAGCCCCATTGAAGAGCATTAAACAAATATATTAGAATTCTGTCACTTTATGCAATTGAGTAGATCAAATAAAGGGTCCCAGGCCACTTCATTCACTCTCATTCACTTGAATAGAAAATGCAAAGAATAGCAAACCTAGACTGGGCCACCGATGTAGATTTAGCCCTTTTTTTTTCTGAGACACAAAAAGGCTGAATTTTCACAAACACATTGCTGACTCGGGGACTAGGAAACCAGCACTGAAACCCCTTTGGAATTTAAATTCATTTTATCTTCCTCTGTCTTTCTGGGTCCGTTTGCGCTACAGGGCGAGTGGCACTGGCACCCTTGCTCGCAAAAAAATACAACAAAAAAAAAAAAGGCTCCAGATTCATCAAGCCGAGCCACAGTGCAGTTTAAATGGTAACGTTTTATTTATAAAGAGAAAATGAGGAATCATCCGCCTTTTGCCCAAGCTGCCCTGAGAATCGCAGCCCCTCCACGGAACGCCTGAGCAGAACGCTCCTGCCCGGCCCGCCGCGCCGAGGGCAATGCGCACATGCGGAGGGCTGCCGTGCTGCTGGAGACACTGCGCACGTGCGGAGGGCTGCCGTGCTGCTGGAGACACTGCGCACATGCGGAGGGCTGCCGTGCTGCGCGGGGCCGGGGCTGCGCCCGCGGGCGGAGGCAATGCGGGGCAGAACCCCCGCTTTAGCCCGCACCCCTCGGTGCCGGCGCCCGCCCCGGTTTCGCCCGTAGGCAAGGCCGGGCCCCGCGCTCCGCGGCCGGGCCAAGGCCGGAGCTCCCGCGGTCCCACGCTCCTCTGGGCTCTCAGAGGCCGCTCTGACTGGCCGATGCCCGGAGTTAGCCTTTCCCTCCCACTCATCCGTGCCGGTGTCTGGAGAGCAAGCAACGAAGACAGCAGAGAAATGGCTGCTGTTTTCGGGGAGGTCAGCCCGGAGGGGTGCTGACTGCTCATGTGAACTAGCTGACCCTGCCCTTCCTCCGGCAGCATTTTTATGTGAAGGTACCATTTCTGCCACCATTCCTCTGCTGTGCCTTAGCACTGAGGCAGCTGGAGCCAGGCAGAGCACACTCGCAGCCCAGGAGGGCCTCGACTTCCGCTCCCTCACATGTCCTTAACGTGGCCACTGCCAGGAAGTACCAAGGTGTATGAAAGGTTAACTTGTACCTCAACTGTAGGCACTACCAAATAAAGGCTCTTAATTTTGCACTATTTAGAACGGCCTCAGTATTTATTAAGTAGTAACTAGAGTATTTTGCATTAATTAGAGCAGCTCCTTCGAGAGCCATAACAGCCAAGACTAATCTCACACCATAGGAAAATGCTCAGCATTTCCACTCTCCCAACTCGCACAGCCATGGACAGCACAGACCACCTGCACATACTGAGCTTCCTTCTAAACATTCATATATAGCATTTTTCCCCGTGATGAAAGCAAGACACTTTGAGGAGCTGCTGTTTCCATCCTCCTAGCTTGCTTTAGTGGCTAATGGACAGTAGATAAGTAAGGAGGGAATAAGAACAAAACTTTTACTTGTTTCTACTCGTAGGCACGCTCAGCTGCTCTGGTCTTGGCAGCATGAGGTTCCTTCTTGGCCTTTAAAAACCACTAGCACATTTAGTGCGTGCTGGAGGATTTGGGAACCCCTGAGCAGGCCCACGCATTAATTCCATGTTTTAACAGTCTAAGCTACTGATTACATGACACTTTTATTCCTACTATCAGCAGTGTAACTGTGCTACCAAATAAACATGAAACAAATATAAACTCAAATAAAATAAGCAATAAGACACCAAAACCTCTGTTTTGGAATGCCCGAACGTGAAAGCACACCATGTCATCCAGCTCCAGCCAAAAATAGCTGCTTTAAAGGTTACATCAATGTTAGGCCAGACAGGAAACTCTGCTGCAGTACATCAAGGTGGACTAAGTACCCATTTGGAGCAGAGAAGACAACGCTCCATCGCCAGCTGCAGATAGCAAACATCTCTTCAAACAATTGCAAGCCCACCTCTTCCACACCACAGATGTGCATTTTTCTACCAACTAGAGCAATATCGCCACCCAATTCACTCCAACTTCCTCTGTGTTTCTCTCCTGTGTAGTCTCTGTGGCTTTGGCTGCCAAATTGCACTGTAACTCCTCAGCTTAATGATGCAGGTTCCTGGCAGCAGAGCACTGAGAAGCTGAAAGGCGCAGGCAGCATCCCAGGGCATGTAAACAATACTACTGTCTCATTCCCTGGAGACATCCCTCCCCTTGGGCTCACTGGGGCTGGACAGTTATCCAGGTCTTTCACACTGCTGTGCTGGATCATCCTGCACTCTTGCCTCTCCGTGGCCTTTCACAGGGTCGGGCTATTCAGACCAGTGATAAGACTGCTCATATGCAGAGCAGAAAAGTGGGATTAGGCCTGCCTGGACCTGCTGAAGGAGACCACAAACACACAAATAGTTTGTGTTTCCTCTCAATTTGTTCTTGATGTACTTCAGTCCTCGCTGAAGATAATTTCACAATTGACCCTCATAATTTCCAGGTTAAGGAAGTTCTCTGGGGAATACAGAAGAGGATCAAGAGAGGGCTGATCCCTGTTACATGTAATTTGGCTCCAAATTGCTGTTTTGTTGATGGCTATGAGAACAGAGTGGAATTATAACAGATATAAAGCAGGCATCTAGGACTTTTATATCTGCAGAAAGTTGTTAATAGTCATGTTCTTTTTTTATTGAGCTGCAGCTTCCTCATCTTTCCTAGAGCTGGAAGTCTCAGGTATATTCGGAGGCTCTGAGAAACAGACATACTCCTGGATATACATGGGGACAAGCTGGACCACATCAAGCTGCTTCCCCTGCATTTTTTAAGTAAGCTATTTTCAACCATCCATGGTTTGTAAGATCGGTACCAGTATTTTCTCCTGGAAGAAGTCAGGTACTGTGCATGTCAGAGGAAGATACAGAGTTCCTGTAACAGACAATTCTACAGAGAGGGAAGAGCCTGTCCCTTTTTGCTTGCCTTATCGCTGCTGAGTTTTTTCACCTCTCAGCCACACAATCCTCTAGTTACATCATGGCCCACTTGAGTCATGCTTGCAAATGCTCCATACAGCAGGTGTAGATTTCAGGGTAAAATTTTAATTGCATTAAAATCCACCAAAATTTTCTAGCGAATTAAATAGAACAAGGGTTTCACCATGAAGGTTTTTCAAAACATTCACAGGTTTTTTTTAAGTAAGTAAGTAATTTACCTTTCTCTCAGTTTGGGGCCACAACCAGCAAGGTCATCTACACAGGTACCTTAATGCCACATGGTCATGGGCAACTCTGAAAACTCTGGAAATATTTATGTTCTTTTTCTCTTTTTTTCCTTAACCGTTAGTCTAGTACTTTCAGACCATAAGCCAGAAACCTTTATTTTTCCCCAGCCACCAAAAGAACTGGTCAAGGAATGACCAAACCCAGAATACTGGGTCGTATGTTCCTAATCTGTCTGAACACCAACAAAATCACAGCCCTAAATACTAGAAGGTTCTGAGAAATTCTCTCTTTTCTGTGCTTTGACCCCATGTTCTCAATTGTGAGGAATTTTTCAATTCCCTCTGCATCAAAACCACATTATCCAGTATCCATATAATCGGTAAGACTTCAAACATACTCCCTCCTTTTCAAACAACAAATCAAACCCTGGATATCCTTCAGTGTTCAGTTCCCTAGGATTGTTAAGTAGAGAGAGCATTAAGCACTGTGAGACTTTTGATAAAACCAGAGTTATTAACACTGGATTTTCTTCTGAAAGCAGCACTTAAAATAGTTGGTGGATGAATGCCTGTGATGGAATTTCACTAATGACATCAAACCTGGCAGTAATGGGTCATGTCTGCATCATAGCAATGTTTGTTGGATTCGATGTAATGGGGTGAAGAATTAATAATTTTCTGTAGTATTTCTGTATAGGCAAAATCCCAAGTAAGGGATTACACTGCTATGAAAGCTGTTGGTGTCTTCTGAGGGAACTTACACCGTAAGTCATGTTCCCCTCCAATCAGAAGATATACAAAGATCTGCTGCCTTTTTATCAGCTTAGTATTACTCTGAAATGTTTCCATGAGCTCAGGATCAGGCTGTTTGGAAGTTATCACACAGGAATCACCAGGGCCACCTACTGCATGTTCATCTGAAGGCTCTCCATTGGAAAATAAATCCAGTTCTGCCTGTAGCACTCAAATTCTATCAAACCGGTCCTCTTTCTCTATCTGCAATTGATGTGTCTGAGTTGTGTGTCAGAGAACGTTTTCTCCTAACTGGTCACAGGCATAAATTATAAGCCAAACTACATTTCTAAAGTGAAGTAAAGCCTTGTCAGACCAGAGTCTCTAACTGAGGCATCATATCATATAGCCACCCAGAACACTAGAAAAGAAGAAAACACATGAGACATCTAGCGCTCTCCATCATTCATTAGCCCTCCCTTTGCAGTAAGGACTGTATACATCTATGTAAGTGCTGCTTTTTCTTTTGTTCAAAATATTGCAGGTCCTTCAACATTTCTCTATTTTCCTGAGCATTCTTAAGCAACCTCAAACCCCAAACTGCTTCTCCATGATCAAGCTCTGGGAGGTTTGGTTTTTTTTTGGTTTTTTTTTCTTTCCAAGTAAAGAGATACTGCTTAAAAGGACAGTTTTGAGGTCAAATGCCACTGCAAAGAAACTCAATGGGATGAATTTGGGTCAGTAACAATGCGTTCCTTAGTTCTCAATGCAAGTCAGGGAGGTTATGGTTCTGTGAATGTGGATGTGGCACAGTTGGGTAGGAGGTCAACAGCACAGAGTTAAGTACTATTTTCAGCATTGTCTTCTCCTTCAGCTTTTGAGGATACAAAGCAGAAGCTGTCAGTATTCATCCACTTTAGCTCTGGAAATACTTACTGGGAAGGCTGGGAACTGATCTCGTAGAAAACCAGAAAGTATCATTACATAAGCCTGGATCCTCAGAGTATCCTGACATGAGATGGAATTCCTCGTGTCTCTCAGAAGAGCAACGGTAAAAGCCTCTCTCCCTGGAGTGAGGGATGCAAATCGTGCCTGTACGCTTCTTCACAACATGAGCCGAGAGGAAAGCCTGAGCTACCCCTTGCACTGCACACCTTGTCGTGCTGTTTTGGTAATTTGTTTTGTACTAGCTCGGGCAATTCATGCACCTGAAAAGCCTGTGGTGTAGCAGCACAAGGCTTTGGAGAGGCTAATTTACCTTGCAGAAGCTCCAAACCCTGGTCACTCTTTGAGACACAGAAAATGTCCCACTCTTCCAAGCATGCTACACCATACACTGTGCCCTTTCTCTGTTTGCAGTAGTAAATCGTAATTGTAAATTTGAAAAGAGAAAACTTATTTCTTAGAGGTATTTATTAATTCTGCCTAAACCTCCTCTTGACTCTGAAGGAATTATAATTAGCTCATTTTGTCTGTATGGAGGGAAAACCCCCTAAATTAATGCTTTAACTATAACAATTTGACTGAACAAACACTAATCTCTTTAGCAACCTCCCAAAAATCTCCTTTTTGTGCTCCTTATTTTAACTCAGCAGAATCGGTCTCATTTTAGTTATGCAGAGAAGTTCATATACAAAGTTCCTACGCTGCTAAATTATGTATGCAAGTATCAACTATGTTCACAGAAAGCATCATGCATACCATGCTCAAGCAAATGGGCATGAAAATGTGACCATTTTTGTTTTCTTTTCAAAGTAAAATCAATTTCTCAGTCTCTGTGGACAATTCAAAACTCTAGGAAATAAGGTGCCATCTACTTATCTGTTCCTTGGAAGTCACCAAGCAATGCAAAGCAGCATATACAATTGTGTAAAACAAATGATCCAGACTGTTCTTGGATGTTTCCATTTCAAATTTTACTTGCTGAAACTGTGTAATTGATGCTCAACCACTGGAAAATCAACAGCCAGAGAAAGATCTGCCAAAATATTCCCATTAAGTATCTTCTCAAGCAGTGCAGCATCCAGACTCTGACACAATGAAAACTTTTCTCTGTTCTTATAAGCCTTCTCCACGACCTTGGTGAGAGCACTACTAGGATTTCATCCTGTAAGTTCTGTAAGGAGCTATTAGTGCTAGCTCTCAAGGAGCTCTCTCTGGACACAGAGGCTTTTCAAGATCGTACATCACTGTTCTTTATGCTGTTACCCTTTCAGTCCACAATACAACTCCCCTTGATCTCAGTGGGGATGGTTAACACAGCACAGTATCGTAAAGCATATTGTAGTGTAAGCACTGGAATAATGTACCTGATTCCCTACAGAAAATGTCCTTTGTTCCCTAAACTACACCTGCCTGAACAGCCCTCCCTTCCCATTTCCCATATGACAGGCTACCCAACAGGAGCAGATGAAACAGCGAGCTGCTGCTGCCTGTTCCAAGGATGTACTCACTGCCTGACTGCCTTGCTGCTGCCACACAGAATGAACAGGACCTGAGTCCAGACTGCCTTTCCCTCAAGACAGGACTACTTTGAGCCTGCCTTTTCTATTCAGCCAGCCTTTTAAGAAAATATTTCAGAAAACACTTGAAAAACCAAGGAACTCGGTTAGTAGAAAAAGGACTTTTACTCCTCTTAGGTTTGACTGAAGCTGGCCAAAACATTCAACATCACTTGGGTGGCCTGACAGAAGGAGACAGGCACAAAACATGCTCTCGTAAGCCTCA
The DNA here is from genome assembly GCF_037038585.1 of Patagioenas fasciata. Lineage (NCBI taxonomy): Eukaryota > Metazoa > Chordata > Aves > Columbiformes > Columbidae > Patagioenas > Patagioenas fasciata. The sequence goes on along the minus strand of NC_092531.1, from coordinate 10,122,377 downwards.
CTTCCTCAGCAAACCAGGATAAAGCACTGCAAATTTAGTCTATACCACCAAAACCCAATTAGTCACTAGGACTGCCTAGATAGTATTCTCTGCCCCCAAAATTATCTAGAAACACAAGCAAGTAAATCAGTCCCACCGCTAAACTGAAGCAATTCTGTTTAACCTCTAAGTTCTTGCTCTGAATGGTGCCATTTTCAAACATATTTTGTCTCCTTGCCCTACTCTTTGTCCTAACTGCTTCAAACTCTTCGTTTAATAACAGCAGATTAATAATGCAACTTACAAAGAGGAATTAGGATGGATTTCATTAATGCTAACATCTTGGCTATGTTCTCACCATTTGAATATACCATAAGTAAAACACTTTTGATGCTAAATCTTGCACTTATGACACACTGAATTATTTCATTCAAAGTCCCTGTCAACTTTCCATTAGTTACTGATAAATCAAACATGCTAAAATGATGCAGCAAATAATCTCCTCCCATTTGGAACGTGTGTGCTCTCTTTGGGACTGGCCTATTTACAACAGCTATGATGTTCCACAGGCTTGGAAGGAACATGGGATTTCTTTCCTTCATGCTCTGAAAGCATTCAGAGTTGTTTTTTTTTAACAGTATGTGGTTTGGGTTTTTTTTGGTGTGTTTTTTTTTTTTTTTTAAAACTTACTATTTTCCTACATTTCCCATCACAGGCTTGCACCTATTTTTCCCTTTGTTCTGAGACCGAGCCTTTCAAGATCTATCTGGTGACAAAATAACAGCTTCTACAGGAATTACTTTTGTGTTCACGGCAACTCAATATAAAGATAACCTTCTGGATATAGAGTTTCTGCTTCCTACCCACCCCGTATTTTCTCCGCATGTTCACTTTTAGGGCAAGCTCTGCAAACACAGTGGCTTGACAAATGCGGACTCCAGCCTTGTTCTGTTCCAGCTCTCCTGAAGGCAGATTATCACCCGACAGAGTCTCTCAGCCCCAAAGCGGCCTTCAACCTACCCACCTCTTAGAACTGAAAAATGTTTATATTTAGAAATAAGGACTCGTGACTGGTGTCCAAACCAGACTGGCTATTTAGGGCATCTGAACTTTGTGGTTACTTTTGTTTACTGATCTGCTGCTTCCCTCAATGACAAAAATGATCAATGGTATGAAGAAGGAGAGCTGCAATGGAAATGGGCTTTTTTAGGAGACGACAAAGAGAACCTGGAACTGGAAAGAAGGCAGGTTTACTCCACCTAGTCATCAAAAGTCTGCCTCCTACACAGACAGTACAGCAGCAAGAGGAGGGACTGGGTTATAAGAACTGTGTCAGTATCACACTATGTTTGTGCTTCATCACTTCTAAATGTGCCTTAAAAAAAGAACTGCAATATGTCACCAGCGGAAACTGCAATACAGTCACCATATTTTATTGCCACAATGGTCAGCAAGTTATTGGTTCTTGCTAGGGCTACTTAAGAACAAAGATTCTAAGGCAAAAGCAGAGTGCAGTGTTGGATTTACAGAGATTTTTTTTTTTCACTATAATCTTAGTATATTAAAAAATGCACAAAATAAATCCCTTAAAAACAAACATGCACAAATACATTGAACAACTTGTAGCCCTTGGAGGAATAATTCTCTCTCTCTCATATTGGGACATCCCCTATTCTCTCTTTAACCCTCCATAGGTGAAGAATCCTCTCTCCTCCACATGTGAATGGATATTTTATCTCGGCTCCCAATTATTATAGACATATCAAGTTCAGATATCTAATCTCTGGAAGACTCTGCTCTCTGCATCAACAGTCATTCAGCTGATTACATTATTCATTATTTATTTATAGGACACTAATATGACTTCATGGTCTAAACATGAGACTGTACATTTGTGAGAAGTTACAAAACTATTCTGCTCAGAAAGAGGAATTTCCTGCTCTTAAGGAACAACAAACAATTATTTATAGTTACTGAGACCACTCACATTGGGCAACACCAATTATTGTTCAGTACCTGTGGAAAATTGGCCAAGAAATTGGATGTCAAATGATAGGTTATGCTATGTGCTGTGTTAAATGTTTCCAGTGAAAGGCCTGTCTATTTCAATCCTTTCTGTTTTACCAGGAAATCCCAGAATCAGTCCGAAGTGACAGGTGAACTGGTGGCCATCATATATGCACTTCTGCCACACACCACTAGCTGCTCATTTCACCTGGGTGTACAGATTCAGCCATGTAAAATACATTGAATGGGATGTTAATTCAAATACTTTGAAAAGAGGCTTCAAAAGATTAAATCAGGCTGCAGAATTGGATAGATATTTCACAGAAAAAAAAAGGGGAATATTCCTTCTACAAGTTCAATGTGAAAAAATAAATAAGAGTGAATAAAACCAAAAATGTTTGGAATTGATTGTAAAGTATCTAAAGACATGAAAGTCATTAATATTTATGACATCAAATATTAGTTATATTTGATGTCTAACAAAGACTTGTCTGTTTCATTGGAAATAGCTTTCTTATTTTTGCCATGAATATAGAGGCAGCCTTATTAATAAAACAAAATACTGTAAAGCAAAACAAGCAGAGACTGAAGGTTCTGCTAGTTTCTTAAGGGTTTGTATTCTGCTATGTTATGTACTTATTTTTGATGGTTTTCCCCTTAAATTATGAGCTTGGGGAAAGAAAAGAAAATAACTTGAGTGTAAAGTTTAAACTGCTTATAAATAAGACAGACACGTTTGAAGCTGCATTGCCTTGTCTGGGGAAAAAAAAAGAGCTACTACACAACACACTTGAGAATCATAAATCAGTCCACATCCACAATCCCTGATGTCACCAGCTGGAGCACTGCCCCAGCTGTGGACACAGCCCTGCGTGTTGTACCCCTGCGATCACAGAGACTGGGCAGGACCAGCTGCGGGGGGAACTTGAACGTGTGGCTGCCCTTGCTACCCCAGCTCTGGCCCTTGTGGGTAAGAGACAGGACACTCCAAACATTAGTGTGCTTGCTTATAACTTAGGGAAACTAGGTTAATATTCCAACTCATTCACAGATTCCCAAAGTGCCCTTTAGGTCTTGTAGAGAGAAGGAAAAAAAAAAAAAGGTGGCAGATGAGATGTCAGGAGATCCCACAATCATCTTCCTGAACCTAGAGTGTATAAAACAGGCCCAGACTGCCTTGGATGTGCCTGTATACCCTCTTCTCTAAGCTTGCAAAGGGTTTCACAACAACCTACTGTGCTCCAGCATCTAAATATCTTTATGGCTAGTATTTCTGAGACCTGACCTGTATATTCTTTGCTGCAAACATTATATGTTGGGCTCCTCTATGCCTGTTCCCCATAAATAAACCAATGCCATTTGCCAAGCTCACAGTGATCCTGTGCAACTGCATGCACAAATGCTTGTGAAGAATTTGAATCTTACGGTAGGAGGAGTCACAGGAGTATCTAAAACTGAAAATAACTGGCATCTGGGAAATGCGTACCTCAGCTGCAGGAAGCCTGCAGGCTCAGAACAGCACAGAGCTGATAAGCTCTGGATGGGATTCTCTTGCTGCAGAGGGTCTGTACAAAGACTAGTGCTTGGAAGAAGTGCAATACAAGGGCAGGCTCTATTGCTTTGAGTATCTGATTGTACCCTAGAAAGCTGAGATGAAGAAGCTGGAAGTAAAGAGAGTATAAAAGCCCTGCAGAGGACAGTTTCAATATCTCAGACCCATACTTTCCTAATATGACCTCATAAAAGGAGAAGACAAGTAAACTCACCAGCAATGTTCAGTTTGGTTCAGTCCCGACTGCCACTGCTCACCAGAGATCGCTCCAAGCTACAGCAACAGTGCCCTCAGCAGCCAGAGCTGCTCGCACAGTGCTGTGCCTGACATTCACATTTATCTTTCTATGTATCCTATGTCTTTTGTCTGGGTGAGCAGAGCCTTTTTTTTGGGTTGGTACCCTATGTAAATTAGAAAACATGAATAAATTGGAAAGCTTATTTAATTATCCATGGACAAAGGAAGCATGACAGTTGTTTTGAATAGAAAAATCATTTTGTGAATGAATCAAATTCTACTAAGAAAAGATGTTGCACCTGCAATACACTTAGCCTGATGACTTCCCCAAGTTTGCTACCCATTATCCATATTATAATCTTTAAAATATAATTAATTGCTCAGTTACATAATTCCAATGGCACAGTTGGAGTAAAATGCATCTTGTTTCTGAGGTCAAATGCAGTGGACTGGAATTTTTCCAGGGCAGGGCAGGGCATGTCATGTTGCTAGATGAAAAACAGTCTGCGCTGGAAGGCTTGAATTTGACTCTCTGTTTCAAAAATATGGGTTGGACCTGCATGACTGAGGAAAAAGAAGCCACAAAATAACTGTTTATTTGGTATGGCATGAGAGATCATGAGGAACTGAACAAGGTCACAGTCCAGATGTCACTCCTCAAGGTGACGCATTTCACCAGCAGGTAAATATCTAGGCCAAAATCTCGTTCCATTTGCTTTTTTTTGTGGTTAAATGGCTTCTGGGCACAACACTGATGGCTGTACATAATAAAAGCTCTTATGTCATGACAGAAATCCTCATAGATACTTTAAATTCATGGAAAATCCTGCATTATTTCTCAATACTGTGAGTATGCCCTGGTGAAGAAACAGGGTCAGAAATCTACCACTATACCAATCTGGTATGGAGAAACCATTAGGAAATAGATGCCCTGCACATTAAATCATGTATGTACTAGCAGAGCTGCAATACACTAGTTCTATAGGTTTCTTCAATCTAGCAACAGTTTTCATCTCTATATTGCTGAGGTTAGCTGATGGCTAAATGATTTTAGGAGACATTTAAGTCATATTTGCAGGGCTTGCTTATTTCTTTACCATTTTGTTAAAGTGTGTGGATCTCTTTTCCGGTGCACACACGCAGACACATACAGCGAAAAGCCAGCTCCTCAGTTTAACCAGCAGATGCTGTCCTCAGACATCTGCAATTGAGTTGCTAGTGCTTCACAGGTCTGAACCCAGGCCCTGGGTAAGTCAGGTTTTTCAGCTGCTTGCACAGCATGAACTCCCACTGCAGGCACCGAGAGTGTGAGGTGCAATGAACATGGGACCCTGCCCTCCCACAACATGGGGGAAGTAAACATCTGTGGGAAGACTTGAGGAGCACTGAGAGATGTAAGAAGAATACAGCAAAAAGCAAGAACAAGATGACATACCTGCAGGTGGTAGAGGGCTCAGAATTAAACCAGACCAACAAGGAGAGCTGCAAGTCCTGCATACCAGAAGATACTAAGCTACTAACCTTGAAGCTTGGGCTTACACATCTCCCTGTGGAGATGACACGGTCAAATGCAGAAACACTTAACTATGTTCAAAGAAACAACAAAAATACAGCGCTTTTTTTTTTTTTTTTTTCCTAGAAAGAAAACAAAACTCTGATCCCATCTTTATCAATAGAACTCTAAAACTAAAAGGTCTGGAATGAACTGAAAAACTGTGACAACTAGCTTTCTAACTGGGAACAAGCTTTGATCTACACATCACTATTGGCAAAGTTGCTAGTCATCTCCTAGCAATGACAGCAGTGACACAGGCGTTGCTCCAGTGCTGTCAGCAGCATCCTTATACGCAACTTTAAGAAATTTCTCAGTGATTTCTGTAGACACAGGATTTCCTCCCTTCAAAACTGCATCAAAATGGTTCTAGATTTCAGGCTCTATTGAGGTGTATAGACTAACATTTTGTCCATGAAGATCAGCATGGCCAGACTTCAAGTTTCTTTCCACTCTGACTGCAGTGGGGAATTCACCTCTCCACTCCCCCATTCACGACTGACCCCAAAGCTGCCTTTGCTTGGGCTTGTTCTGGTGCGGAACAAAGTCCTGCTGTGAGGTGAAAAGCTCCCTTGCGTGTGTTTCTGTGAACCTTCTGCAAGATAAGAAAAAAGATACTCCCTGAAAATGACCCCAATTCCGCTCTTGGTGGCACAAAAAAGAGCTTGCAATTTGCACACGTTTCCACTGTGCGTAAGTAATTGTGAGACCAGGTATGGGGTACACATTTTGTGTGTGTATGTGTGCAAGTGAATGCCTATGTGTAGGGATATTCCTCTATTTTTTTTGGTTTTGTTTTTAAAATGTCCTGGAAATTTAACAGAACTAAAATAAAAGACTTGGCCTGGCTTTACTTGTATATCTTTCTTATGCATTTGTCCAATCAAAATGATAATGTAGACAAACTGTGGACCGCAAAGTGTATTATCCAGCAATATCTCATTATTATGCAAAAAATCAGATATTCACAGCAACTGTCTCATCTATTTATTGTTTGGTTACTCATCTGGAAATTTTAATACTTTCTTCAGGGGCAGGGGCTGGCAATATAAAAATAGATCTATATATCAAACCTTTAACTTCCAGCCATCATTGTGTGCCATAATACAGATGGAGTAGCTATCAGCTCTCTTTACCATGTTGGTTTATTTACTTCAACTAAGAATAAAGATTTAAAGAGAATACAGTAACAAACTCCACTGTCAGCTAAATTTTCATGTTCCAAAGTGGAAAAGCTCTTGACACACAATTAAAAAAAAAGTAGCTAATATGCAGCTATGTAACTAATTAATTTATTAAAACTATATGCCCAACCTTAAAATTTCTCTGTTTTTTCCAACTACACCAGTGGGTCTAGTGAAACATATAAACAGGCCTGCACCTCTGCACGTGTAGTTCACATCATGGCTACAACAACAGCATTACCCAGAGATTTTGCTCTTTAGTTTTGTGGAACGCTGCAGTACATTGGCTCACTTCAAGCTTCTCATTAGCCCTGCTGAAGTCTCCAGCGGGACTACACACTATCTTTAAAAATGTCACAGCCCCAAAACAGAGAGTTTGCTACACAAGAACACAACACTCTGAGGAAGCATTTATGGGGCTTTCAGTCTTGTCACCAAATTCAGCATCTACAATTGCAGCAATAAGAAAGTGGCTTTTGTGGACCAAGCTTGTGAAAGCATTTTAACTGTCCTCGAGCCACTACAGCTTCATACATCGCTTTCTAATAATACCAAGAGAGGATTCTGCCTTCTGAAAATTAATAGAGCTTTAAATAAAGGGTACAACAGCTCTTTCTCTAGCCATATATACTTACTGCCATGTCTAAACTCTTTTCTGTGGTCTCCTATTGCAAAATTCATTTGTTGCTATAGCAATTGAGACTTTTCAAACTACACAGCAGAACTCAGAAGCGTCAAGTTCTTTCTCTATACATTTTCTAAATGCATTAGCTCTCTCAGTGTATTAGCACATCATTTTTGTCATACTGGTTTGCACACACCTCCTTCCTGAGCATAGTGCCTCGGTGGGACACTGCACTCCAGCTCTGTGGGGACTGAATCCCCCCATTCCAACTGAACTAATTCCAGTAGGAGCTCCGTGCAAGACTGGGATTTTACTGAAAAAAGTCCCACTACAGCCAGTGTACTTGGACAATACACAGTTGCCCACAGCTATGTGCAGACTCTGCTCTCAGCAGAACCACAAGGGGATAAGCCCGGCCTGCCCAGACTCCGCTTGCCTCCCGGGCTCAGCTGGTGGTTCTGCCTTGGTCCCAGATCAGCGGGCTCTGCACAACCACCTCCACCCACTCCCCAGCTCTAGCAATTGCCTCTGGTTTGCTCAATTTGACAGCAAGTCAACTAAATCAAGATGCATATTTATCAAATCACACACTCGTTTTTCCTCACAAAAGGCTACTTCTAGGAAATGCATCAGCTTTCATTATTCCAGTCACACTGACAGAATAGTTGTTAAAAACAGACAAGAATTCATTAAGCAAGCCATGGTTCTTACAGGAAAGGAGAATGTACCTCCTGGTTGGCATATGCTCATCCACAATTTTCTTTTGGTTCAAATTTTCATTATATGAATTATAATTCGGTTATAAAAATATTTTGTGAAAAATTAGACAAAGAAAACTTAATACAAGAAAGGTGTGATTCAGGAAGAACAACCAGATTAAAACAGAAAGTGAGATGGGAAACTGCTGCCACACACTCTGCTTTTGGCCACCTTGCCACCTTCACCTGCAGTGTGACAGGCCTGGATGAAAGCAATACTACTTCATAAGTAATTCTCCTAGCTACATGCATATGGTTCAGATGGTTGTCATTTCACATCCACACACCAGGGTTTATTGTGATAGCTGACTTGGAATAGTCATATACCCATTGAAGAGTGGAAGTTCTAAGAGGAAACACAGAAGAGTTTCAAGAAATAAATCTGTATGAATACTAACTTATTCTCATGTAATTCAGACGTTTCCTGTTCACATATTTGAACAAATTTAGTTTTTACTTACTGTTTTGTTTTGTGAATTAATTACTGTAGCACTGAATGAAATCATATTGAACATTAAGCACTTACTCCCTGCACCTTCAAGTAATAAGAAATGAAGTGACCTCTATGCCTTCGCAGATCGTCAGTGAAATCAAACTCCTTTGCTACAGGAATTTGAAAATATCGAATAATTTACAGGTTCCTAACTTTACTTTTTAAAACAAGACATGCTCCATAAATTCCTTTCTGTTGGGAAAGCTGCTAACTGATTCGGCATGCTGGTACAACCTAAACGAAGCGTGCAGTCTCTGTTATCATCACCAGTTGCACACACACTTCTGGCTACCAAGCACTCCATTAAAAAAAAAAAAAATTAAAAAAAATCTCCATTTTCTGTATCTTTCAATAAAATACCAAAGGAGTTTTCACTTCCATAAACTATTTTTGGTTGGAGTGAGAAAGCAATAATCACTGAAATGTAACAATTAAAATCCAGCCCTTCCAAGCTGATTCACAGCTACCTGGTTTGCTTATTCTTGATGCTCTTCAATAGAAGTGATCAGTCAAGAAAGGATGCGCTTGCCTTGAGGGGGTTACTTAGCTTGGCAGCCGAGGGAAACTTGTTGTATGTCTTTAAAAAGAATATAATGGCATTGCTTGAAACTGGCTGTGAAACACCAAGTGATTGATGGGGTTATTACCATCTACTGCTTCTGTTTACCCCAAATTAATCTCAAGTAGAGTTACTTGTAAATTATTTAGCTGTTGATATTCACTACCCTTTGTCTCTACAGATTTGTCTGAGGTTGGGAATAAGCAGATCACCGTTAACCAAGCTCCAAATCCAAAAAGCTAACTGTCCTGATAATAAGTTACTAATTTCTGCTCAGCACATCATATCTGAATAATCAAATTTAGCCTATCCTGTGAGTATTACTTTTCATGAAAGAAGATGTGCACTCCGTTCAGAAGTATTATGTTATCTGATTTGTGATGTTCTTCAAGAGCAATTCTTGACCCTTTGATAAAGAATCCAGATGTATTTGAGAATAATTTAGGCCCCATTCAAACAAATGCATAAGTTTTACATTAAATCAATGCTATATAAACACTTGTATCGGGTTTGCGTGGCAAGGTAGTGAGAGGGCTACAGGAGTGGCTTCTGTGAGAAGATTCCAGAAGATGTCTGACAGAGCTAACGGCAGCCAGCTCCAGGATGGACCCGCCCTGGCCAAGGCTGAGCCCATCAGTGACAGTGGTACAGCCTCTGGGATAACATATTTAAGAAGGGGATAAAACTGTTGCACAATGGCAGCCGGAAAAGAGGAGTAAGAATACGTGAGAGTGAAGCTGAGCCCAGGACGAAGGGAGTCCTTTGGTTCTAATCCCTTTCCCTATACCAATAATGTCCCATTGGTTCCATAAGCTGCTTCATTATCACATGTGTTAATACTTCTGTGCTGAAGTAAGAATCTCTGACCTATGGAGAAAGCCAGACAGAGGGTTTGTAGGCACTGGTGGCTGCCAAAAAGACAGGCTGCAAGAAGTGAGACACTTGGGAAACCTATGGAAACCAGATGGCTTGTCAAAACATATGCTATGTAAGAGCACAGCCTGCAGGCACGGTGAGGAAGACAAGCCTATGGCAAATAATGGCATCAAGGAATGACTGAAGTCACACAGGAATTCTTCCAAGAAGAGCAAAGCCTACACTGTAGATTCACCCAAGGAAGTGCAGATGAGATTAAATCTGTTCCAAAGTGCATATTAAAATTCATTCCCCAAACAGAAGAGAAAAATGCAGCAATTGCATACCAGCAAATACGTATTTTTTAACTTTCTAAAATCTGCCTCTGTCTATATGGAATAAACTGGTCACGTATTACGAGCACAAACATTTTAACTCATATTCACCGTGACTGAAGACCAGACTTTGTTTTCTCTTACAGAATGTTAAATTCAGCTGTTGCCACAGCGATCTCAGAGAAAACTCAGAACAGAGTACAGCACCAAACATTCAAACAAATCTTAAAAGTTAGACTGATGTCACATATGCAGTATATTTGCCATTTCTCTTCATATCATACCTCAGACTAAGCAGTGTGTAAACACGTAAAAATATTTTGGATGCACTGGATGAGTAGGGACATGATTAATCCTGTCTCCATAGAATCATAGAATGTTTCGGGTTGGAAGGGCCTTTTAGCAAGTTGCTTCCCGTACGTACCACTAGAAGTAGTTCTGTGATAGGAGACAACTACACAAATAACTCTATGGGCAGATATTCCTTTCAGAGTAAGCAATAATGAAGAAACAACACCAAAGAAACACTGATAGTGGGATCAAAGAACAAGCATGGGGTGGATGAAACTATCTGCAAACAGTGAATTTAAAACAGAAAATTCCCATTTACTTTTGGGGATGTACACCTTGGCTGATGCACCAGTAGCAAGCAAGCAACCAGCGAGCTGTGAAGGAAATGACGCAATACCGTATTCGATCTATGGGGAAAGAGAAGGACACAAATGTGCCAGCAGGACTGACCAGGAACACACCTTGCAGGTATGTTTTATATAGACCCTGGAGGAAGGTAACTTAGATAGATGGAATAGATGTCAAGACAGGCAACCTTTGCTATTTTCCTTCATTAATACACTATCGACAGCCACTATACCTATTTTTAACTGAGCCGTTAGCTTGTCTGTCCATTGATGCACATCCAATGACCATTTTTATTCCTTGGACTCTGGGAAGCCACACATGCCTCAAAACTGCCAAGAACAGGCAAATAACAAGAACAAAATAATAAGCTCCAGCAAAAGGCAAAAAAATGAAGGGTACACAAATTTCTGGATTTTGTATGTGGGACCAAGGACAAAGTAACTGAGAGGCAGCAATTACCACACTTTGCTTTTAAGAATCGAAATCAAGTGAATCATTCAGGCTCTGCTGTTATTCCCACTAGTACACTACCTGTGCTGCCACTGTGGACAAATCACTTCTGTGTTACCGTGTAACTGTGTAACAGTTATGCTGAGTTGTTGTGACCTGATCATTTTTCAGAAGCCAAAGCCACTTCAAAGGAACACAGTAGGGACCCAGACCATTCTGCTACAGAAAATGCCAAGTAACCGAGATGTCCTGGGAAATGATGTACTTGTGTTTGGTTTGGAAATTACTAATACTACACCATCCTTTACATTCGTTCCTGCCTTTCTTTTTCCTGTGTGTTGCCCCCTTGCCTTTCTGCCAGAATCATAACTTCTCACTGAATAATCTAATTCCTTAGCAGTGAAACAGAACACATGCATTTTTGAAATTTCCCTGTGATAGTGAGAGGAGGTTGCTCTTTGTATATACTGCTTAAATGAATTAAACCAACTCAGATGTGTGATCTCTCCAGACAAAGATGAAGGTTACATAGTTTAAGGATGAAATATAGACCATCCTCTACAAAACCACTGTGTTGCAGTTTAATTAAAAGAATTCATTAAAGTCGTGCCCCATCCAAGGTAATTAGTATGCATAATTTATGCTTTGCCTAATACACAAGGGCAGTAGCCTGAATAATAAACTCAAGTTAACCTTAAGTGGAAGAGATTGAATGGTCAGATGTTTATTTAGCTCAGGTTTGCTCAAGAGCTAAGGTTAAAGAGGTGAAATTCTGTTACAGTTAATTAATTTCTTAAATTTTGTTCATAAAATGCTGCCTACCCAGTAGGAGGAAAGATTTTTTTGTTGTTCTTTTTTTTTTTCTTTTTTTCTTTTTGTAAGGAAGGATACAAATAAATGTCTTCCGTCCTCATCAGTTACCAGAACAGCCTGTGATGATGCACATGCAGTTTGCCACAAAGATTTGACTTCAAGGAGGGTTCTCCCGAGGATTTTCACCAAGTAGCAAATGGCTCTAAAACAACAACTCTCAAAGATATGGCTTCACCATCCAAAGTCAGTGGCTTCCACGGCACCCTGACCTATTGCTTTTCCACTACTTGTTCCAGTTCCTGCCTCTCAATTGGTACCTCTTCAGTTGCATGGCCCCACTGCAAACCAAATCAGCAATCTGATGTCATCAAGAAAAAACGAAAGAGCACAACACACCTTACTTTGATGCGCTGTTTTCAGTGGGATTCAGTTCACAGTCTCCCTACATATGCCATCAAGCCAGTATTACTGAGGGTGTCCACGAAAAGAACAATACTGCCTTGAGCTGCTATTACTACTGAAGACTTTACTAACCTTGTTACAATCCATTGAGCATTAAGCAGCTGTAAGCATCTGTTCCACAGAGCAAAGCAAATCAGTTCCTTCCTATACAAACTGTTAAACTGGAGCTATGCTGCTATGCTTCCTCATGAGTGACAACCCTGCTAAGACCCAGGCGACCCGCAGTTCAAGTCCTGAACAACACTACAGTGTCCTTGTGACACAGAGTTCTGCTCTCGTATGAGTATGTCAAAGCCGGGGCTTGTGGGTCCTGTGAAAAGACACAGGGATGTCAGGCAGATTTGTGATAACAGTATCTCGGTGCTTGGGGACAGAGATATAAGGCAGGTAAGACTGTCAAACATCTTAGAAAGGATTTGTCACTCTGGTAGAGGAATTGTAAAGTTCACTGCTGGAACAGAAGGTCTTGAAGTCTTCTGGCAAGAACAAGGTGGCACATTTGACCCAAGATCTTTGTAGCTCTAGATCTTCTTTCAGACAGTAGCTGGGTAGTTCTTGACACATGGAGTAAGGTGGGATGGCCACTCCACAGGAAGCATGTGCACACCTGCACGGCCTGGCAGCACATGCTCGGCACTGAGACACTGGGGGGGAGGCCAAAGAAGTTGATGAGAGTGGAAAGATCCCATGGAATGAGAGAAGACAGAAGCAAAGCTGTGGGGTGTTGCAATATTTGAAGTCCAAAGCTCTGAAAAAAATTTCTGTGTGCTACTTTCTATTTTCTGAACATTTTCTTCTAACAGCAGGGTAGATGGCTGTGGCTTATTCATCACTGCAAAACATCAGAAATGTTCATCCTTGTTGAAGGCCAGCTGAACCAATGTGCCTGAAACACAAATTTCACTTTGAAGGGAGAGAGTTCCCTTACTCCCTAACTCGTTAGCTGCCACACAGGTAGATAACTTCCCCCAACTGTTTTTGCCTTGTCAACATGTTTGCCTTGGTTGCTCTCACATCTAGTTTCTATCAACAATAAGAGGTCTTCAGCTTTCCAGACTTTGAGAAAAATCTGTGGTTGATTTCGTCATTTCTACTGTTGCCTGAGTGCAAATACTCCTTAAAGTGCACAAGTTGTTTCTTTTTTTGTGTTGGTGTTTTTTTTTTTTAAGTTGCAGAACAAAGCCATTCTGAAGTAGTATCTGCAGGGAGATTTTTGCTCCAAAATGCATGCATGATACTAAATAAAATGTTTGTTTTGGGGTCTGTATCACCAAAGAATCCTTATTTGCTTTCTCTTGTTTATATTTGTATTAATAGCCAATAAGAAAACTTCCTCTACAGGGTCAGCTATTATTTCAGGAACCTACTCCATAGCTTTAAATGACAATCCAATTGTTGGTTTAAACATCTACCAGTAGCGAGCTCACAGTAGGAAGAAGATGAATTAATAAGAGTTGTCCTGTAGAACTAATTGATGTAGGATGGAAGGCCAGGACTCAATCTGACTGAAAGTGCTGGCAAAAGACAGGCTATATTTTGCTCTTAAGGAAATTGAATCTATGTTGATTGAAATGAACTCACTAAAGCCAACAGAAAATCTGCTTTCCTTTGGATCAGAATACTGTGTTCACATGGGAGTCCTCTAGCTTATGCCAGTATCACTTAGCTGAGGCTCAGTACCATAGTCACTAAAAAACCCAAGGATTCAGAAATCTGTGCATGTAAAGATTCAGTCAAGCCTTCTGGAATATACAATAACAGAGAAATGTCAGCCAGAGAAATACAGTACATTTTAAAATTAATGTGTTATTTGTCATAATTATACTGCTGAACCTTATTACAAACTGTAAGACATAAAATCATGACATTTTATTAACTTTATTAATATTTTTTTTAATTATCTTTCCAGACAGATTTACTCCTGAAAAATCAGAATAATTCCATTAATTCAGCTGTTTTCCTATTTTTAAGTGATCTTCTGTTGGAATGTGTTTCCTGAGGTGCTTATGCCCTTAAAGAGCACAAGGTTTCCCTTGAGAACCTGCCATCCCCTCCTCCCCACCACAGCACTGCCATCTACTTCACTCCCACTACTTTTAATGATGTGGCACGTGTCCAAAGCTTTATCAGTGTCAATTTGCTGGGCACCTCAGTGTGTCAAACAGTGTTCAATGTACTAGGCTGTATACTTCTCTTTCTTGGACTCTATTTAAACATCTAATTTTTAAAAGATGCACAAATAGAAGCAACTACAAATGTAATACTTATCCAACAGATTCCTCCAAGACAGAAATGTAATACCAGACACAGCTTTACTCAACTTACAAAATCCCACTTCATCCTGTGATTTTTAGAATTCTTGTACACTTATTTGAGGCTCTAACGTTGAGTAAGTAAACAGACCAAGTGAGTATAATGCTCAGAGCGAAACTCCTGCAACATTCTTTCAGTATCTGGAGCAATGCCCTTACTAATCCTGTCTAGAGTGAGCATGCAAGACACATCAATCTTTATCCATTCCAATTACAAACAAAGGTAGTATCACAGTCAAGCATACATTCAGCGTTAGATGGCACGTATCTGGGCAGACCTGAGAAGCTGCAGAATAAATATTGATACATTAAAACAGAGTCTATTACTCACTTCCCGAATAAACCACTGATTTTAATTTACCTACAATTTTGCAGTAGCATCTTTCCAAAGAGAAAATTAGATTTTTACATATCATAGCAAATCAAAAAGCCAAAATGTCACCTTCATATATCAAGCAATTACTTGTACTGTTTATTTTTGCAGAAAATTTTAACATATATTTACTTAGAAAGCCACATGGGTCCCTCCAAAATAAATAGGGGCTATAATTCTTGCAAAAAAAATCCACAGTTCCAAAGATCTACTCATCAATTTCCTGCAGCATTAATGAGGAAAGGCGCTGAGACAGTCATTCATACTGTCTTTATGATAAGACTAACCTACAGGGCAAATCAAGATTAAGGACAAAGAGAAGACAAATGAACAGAATACAGAACTAGGTCTGGCGAGGTTTTTTTAATACATCACTTGAAGTTTTTTGTTTACCATTTTAAATTTAAGTACTACACTCAAAGTGCACATAAAAATTAAAGATATTCTCCAGACAGGGAACTACATAAAAGGAGGGGTGGAGTTATTTTTACCTCAAGATTTTTCGTCTTGAAACGCAGAGATTTATACGGCTAGAGCTGGCTGATGGGGGAGCAAGGCCACGTTACCCACAAGTTACTAAGATCTTTTGAAATTGGTACAAGTTATCCTTATAACAAGAATAAAGTTCAAGTTAAGAAAGACAAGGTCAGGAGGTCACAGTAAGCTGGCTCCCTAAGGACATACTTTGCCACTATCAAAGGCATGTAAACTTTCTTCCAGAAATACTTGCATTCATACTCTAACTACACCAGAATCACATTTCTACATGAATATTTTGTTGTGGTTTTTTTTTTTTTTTTTTTTTTGCTTCTATGCTACTTAGAAAGGGACCAGTGACTTAGCCTACTTTAATGAACATATAGGTCTTCATGAGTCTTACATATGTAAGAATAAAGGATTAGAAATTATGCAGTAAGTTCACCCCCAGGTATCTGAGAATGCAACTTCTTGCATAAACCATTAGATGTTCATGGGAATGCTTAATAAAATATGTGACCCTGCTGGCACAAAGGACAGTGCCAATCATCAGCCTCTGTCATACACTCACTTCTTCTCTACTATAAACAACACACCCATCATCCTGAAATCCAGACATGACTTTTTTCAAAACTTGTGACATTTTAATTGTCAGAACACTTCCTCTGTGCATTTTTTCCAGGCTGAGAGTGTCTCTATTTCTACAAGAGATGTATCGGCATTAGAAAGTGGCCAGCTTTCTGGACTTAGGCTATGGACACTGGAGATGGTTCTGACAGTGCTAAAACTTGGCACGGAAGTTTTGGGGGATCAGTCCAGACGCACTTGGGCTGGCTGCACATGACAGCTGAAGCCCTGGAACAGGACAGCGGTGCTGATGCTGCCCAAGCCAGTGAGCCTGCCCAGAGCGTTTATCATCTCCCATCACTATAAAACTGCCCCCAGCAGCTCTCCATTTAGTAAATATACCTAATACTGCTGCAAACAAGCTTTAGTTTCTGTTAACTAACAGGAGAGGCACATACTTATGTGGAGCTTTCTGTAAAAATGTCAATGATTTTTCATCTCAGTCATGGTACAACCCTTCTTGGACAGTCAAACAGTCATAGCAAGCATTGCATGGAGGGAGCTAATTATATTCTTACGCAAAGTCTAAAGAAATTGGGGCAAATAGTTATCATTCAAATTTCCCCCAATGACATAAGCTTTCATGGATGAGATGGGCAAATGGCATCACTTTGTCTTTTCATTCTCAGCATGTATTTTAATTATTTTCTCTACCTTCCCTTTTACTGCTTCCTGCTGCTTTTCCCCCCTCAGTCTTACAGACACCATCTCTGCCTCTCTCACATTAGCTACTGTCACTTCAATGGAAATAACAAGACAGAATTTACCACTAAGCTCCTCTAAATGTGCTGCTAAGCCCTTCAAGCTGTAATTGATTTAGGAGACTGGCCCAGCTGACAATGTTCTCTAATCCAGACACTATATGTTCAACATGATGGAATAAAAAAAAATATATATATTTAAAGAGATTTGAAATGCCTCAATCAACTCTCAGGTTTCATTTGCTCTAACCCTGTTCTTGGTGCATGTGCCTGCATCTCTCTCTCCCGCACACTTTCCCACGCAGGAAGGCAATGACACCCAGAGCAGCCCATAGAGCACTGCAGGCTTTTTATAGCAAGTCTTCCTGCTGAGCTGTCTGCTTGACCCTACTCAGCAATATCACTGTGCAGCACATTATTTTAACCCTTCTTTCCCTCTGTTTGCCTCACCTAAGCAGGCAGAAGCTCTGCAAGTCACAGCTTGGTTTTCTCAAAGAATTTTAAAGTTCGATCTAAAACTCACTCCTCATTATTTTGGTTGCAGTTTGGTAAGACACCAGCCAGCATCAGGAACTATAGAGCAGATTGCCAGCTGATAAGGCTGCTTCTCTGTGAGATGCTCATACGGCTCCACTGCCAGGTTCTCATTATTCGAAAATATCCAAACCAAAAAATTCTCCCTTCCAGCCCTCTCCTTCTGGCCTAACCAGATGGCTGAAAACAAACAAATAAATAAATAAAACAGTGAGAAAGAAAAACAAAACCAAACCAAAATAAATCCTGATTAGTTTTTGCTTAGTAAACCATTGATAAAATCTCCTGCAAGGCCAAGATCAAGTGGGCAAGTGCAGCCACAGACTGGAACGGTCTTGAAAGGGCAGGAACAGGGCAGCTTCTCAGTAACAAACCTCAATGCCGTGAGTCCTGCCTGCTGGTACATAGAGGATGTGGGGAAGAGGAGGGGATCCCTTCAATGTTTTGTTTCTTTATTTGGGAGAAGGAAGTCCTGAGGGCAAGCCAGAGGGCTGCTTCAGAGCATAGGGAAGACCACATGGGCTCAAAAAAACCCCATTGATGCCTCTTGGGAGAAATCTAAATGCTGACACATCACCTTGCTGACAGAGTATCAACAATATTAGCCTGTTTTAGTTTATTTTTCCCTGTTAAACACATACGAGCATTGGGAATGCATACGAGGAGACTGGGAAGTTGTAGGTTGCCACAAAAACATCCAGAATGTCTGGAGTCTGAAAACACAATGACAGGGAGCTGACAAAGAATATAATAATTTATCAGCCAGAGCCATTGCGCTATCCACATCCAGTTAGTTCCCTTTTCCTATCAAAAGATTATTTTCTTCTAGCTGCTGACACTAAATCTTGCCATATTCTTGAACCTTGTTCACAGTAGGCTCTGCTCAATGCTTTCAATGCTAGAAAAGCTGGAGAATACCCCATATTCTCTGCTGACTTCTTATACAGCTGATGATGTAGAACATGGAATTGAGCCCAATTCAGGTAACCCCAACTGTGTAGAAACCACATCACTGACTAAACTTAAACACAGACTCTCAGATGGCCTGCATACTGAGTACATTGTTTAAAGGGAGATAAGCTGGCACATACATGAAGAAATTTAAAATCATTTTTCCTGGGTCTTTTTTCTATGAAGACTTTTCTGCCAATAAGCACAACTAAAATCATGCAACTATCAAAGAATATCAGATTGAGCTGTATGATCCATAGAAATGTGACTTGGGAAAGCTGCTCTCTATAAAAGCTTGTATTTGGTGCCTTGTACGGCATTTCCACTGATGAAGGCAAAAAGCCCCAGCTGAGGCTGGACTAAATAGCTCTGGGCATGCAAACAACATCCATCAAAACTAAGGAAACACTCCTGTGAACTGCTGCAAAAATAGTGAAAGAAAAGCCTGGGCTTCTGGCAAGGTCACTGGCTGAGCAGGAGCTCTGCTAAAACCGGCTCTGCACACTAAGCTTCTAGTTTGAAATCTTCGCATGTCCCTGAAACAGCACATCCGATTCCAGCAGGGTTTACTCAGCTCTCCGTCCTTTGGAGGGAGATAAATTCACTTCTGCACAATTTACTGAGCGTCATTCTTTTTGACTAAAAAAATAAGTTCCATTTCACTCTGAATGAACTTTAAAGATCTGGCACATCTCAGACACAACGACTTGTCCAACGGGCTAAAATCTCTTCCCTTTCCACCACCTCGGTACTGCACACGCCTGCCTTCCAGTTCAGTGCAGACGGTGCATCGGTGGGCTGTAGGTACACAGGCCAAACAAAATAACTGGAATCCCTCCAGAGGACAGGAGATCTGTATGTGCTACCATACTTACACAGTTCAGTTCATGGCACTCCTGTCAGATCCAGGGCTAAACACTCCTGTCTAATCTAGGGATGCCAGAGCTGAAGCGCTGGACTCCAGCCACAGTCTGTTCTGGACCACAATGAATTGAAACAGAGAAGTGTCACATGGCTTATGACTACCTGTTATTCCCATCAGGACTTGGTAACAATCCAGATCTTCCAGAGCTTTCCAAACACACACAAAATTGGGAAAGCAGCAAGCAGGTATTTTCATGTGTGACAATTTGCTCTGTTCAATAATCAGGTGCCAACAAGCCTCACAGAAATTCCTTTGGCATCATTCTCCGCAATTCCACCATGAAGCTCTGGGAATGCTTCTGAGATGTGCCATTGTGGAGTGCCTCTAGATCTCTGAATAACTATTCAAAGCCATTCTTTTGGCTTTGCCGTGACTTTTGGGTGCCTTTCAAGAAAAACAAAAGACTCTCTCTAAAGCAAAATAAATCTGCTCTTTCACTACAAATAACTGTACTTTGCATGGAAGCAGAAAAAACCTACAAAACAGAGACAGAAAAAGCAATGTTTTTGACACTTGCAAGATTTTACCTGCATTTGTAATAAAAAGCTAGGTTTCTGAGATTGATTTTGCCACTATTATCCCAAGAAAGGCTCAGGATTGTACTTTATACTTCCCAAGTGTGAAGCAGGTCTCTTCAGAACGAGCTGCAGGCAAAATAGGCCATTCCTTGGCAGAGCTGACAGCGAGGGTTGTCCCCAAGGCAGCCAACTCTGGCCATGCACAAGCCATGAAAAGCCAGGCTTTCTGCTGCGACAGAGGAAAGAGGCCAGAGGAGACGGCAGCCCCTGCCAGAAACAGCAGTTTCCTCAGCCATCCCCACATCACCTCCCATGCAGCTGTGCCAGCTGTGCTGCTTCCTCCTCATGGCAAAGGTAACCCAACCCCAGCCATGTTATGTCCTCTCTTCCTCTCCGGGACCACAGCCTTGCACTGTTCCTAGTGACAGAGGTTACGAGACTAAAAGGACAAAGGAGAAGAACTTAAGCTTTATAGCCTCTGCCCGGTTCCTGGCAGGTGTTCCTGGCCAGAGTGCTCAAAGATTAGGCACATATTGAAGCTGAGTTTCATTTTAGCCTGGGTGGTGGCTGCTTGGAATTAGGACTGAAGCACCTTGGTGAAACATCTTCACAACAATCATTAATGGGCTTCAGTCCCCAGGGGCAAAGCTGTAACAGCTTTTGCATTTAAGCCACTTGGCCAGAAAGAGTTGCAAGAGAAACATCTAAACAGTTTTGCGAGTGAAAACATCTATTCCATACAGGAATTATAAGAAAAATCTGTTAGACACACTGAATTTTGTTTGTTTGGTTTGTTTAATTACAATTCTTTCTGTAAACATGCCTGGCCAGCCTACTCATACAGTCACAGACGTTATCATCTCCTGCAGCAGAATAAAGGGCTGCACAGCTTTACTCAGCCCAGCACTTCCTGAGAAGGTAGCAAGTTCCCTTTGGGTGGTTGTGAAAAGGCCTTGTCTCCCTGATTTACACAGGTATGGAGTGAATGGCTCAGAGGCTGAGGCCTGCTCAGCCAAACACCCATGTGTGCATGAAATTAGAATGTCAACATTTGATTCATGCTGCCAGGCTGTGACTGTGAAACAAATTATGTCAGTGGGTGGCAATTGCAATATTAGTCTAAGCAGATAACATTTAGCTAAAAGGAGGGGCTCAGTTCACATTCTTCTCCCTACCATTTTAATATGCCAACATCATTAGACTTAGAAGGCCTGGAGTTTTGTGAGAATAGAAAAAATATGGAGACAAACAAAGATATTATAGGTTGAGAGAGGGTTTATGATAAAGCACAAGGCAGCACAATCCAAATAAAGCTTCAGCAATTTCATTACTACTCCTTACCACAAACCTTCACTACACACAGTTCAGAGTCCTTAAATTTTGTCATGCCCCGCACCCCCTGCTTTATGATTTTACAAAACACTGACTGAACACAGTGGAATGTAAGTGACAAACAGCATCACCTACAATATGTTGAAAACTGCCTCTTTGGGGAAGAAGTGACATTTACTAATTAATTTTTCATAAAGAAAGCCTTGGAAATGTTTGGTTTGAGCTATCAAACTTTTAAACACATAAAAACTGGGCTCTAAATCTGGCTTCTTTTCAATAAAAAATACAAATTAGTTTTTAGAAGACTGAAAGAAAAACAAGCTTTTCTAAGTTGCTCCTAGCATTTTCAAGTGAATTCCCAAGAGATCAACAGTTTTTGAGACGTGAAGTCAATATTTTGCAGTAAATTAGATTTTAGGAAAAAAATGTTTGAAACCAATACATGATATTTAAGAGTAAGTGTTTTCATTACAGAGTTAAAAGAGAAACACACAAAACTCACTATGCCGCAAAGATAGAAAAGATATCCTAAGAAAAAATAATGGTTATTTTCTTCTGGCTTTCTGAATTAATTCTTAATAAGCCCCTGTGTATCAGAAGACAATTTTACCACAGAATCCATCATTATCCTTGCTCCATTTTATTTTCTCAGTTGTTTTTAATAGAAAAGTGGCAAAACATCAATTTAACGTTATATTCCATAGCAAACACCCATGTTGTCAAAGTCAATGTTGTGAAAAATCCAGCTTGTGACAGTGAAACATTTCTAGAAGCTGCCATTTCGTTGTAGAACTAGGCAAGAGCTGTCAGCTTCCCAGTTCATGCTCAGAAAGACAGAATATTCAGGTGATCCTGCCAAAAATTAACTTATCAGCTTTATCTTCCAGCTTATAAAAACTAGCTTTATCTGAAAGATAATGGGAAAGAAGTGGAAATGACCTCCTGTCTGCCCATCACCCCACGCTGCACAGCCCAGAGCGGCCCCACACCTGCACGTGTGTCTGCGTCCAGGTGACCGGGCTGAGCCGCAGCAAGGGCCACGCTGCTCTTGCTGAAGGCAATGAGAATTTCATCACTGGGTCAAATTCTTGCTGCCTTCCTCACTTGAGAAATTTCATTGAAGTTAATGGGCCAAATTAATCACTGGTATAACTCCATTGCCTTCACTGAGGATCAATTTGATTCAATAGGACTATTCTCTTAGTAGACTAGGACTGGATGCACAGACTTCAATGGGAGCAAGACGGGGAACATAATGAGAAATCCAGATCATTTATTCTTCAGACTTCACAAAGATTGATTTAAATTGACTTCAAAAAACACACATTGTAGTAAGACATGTACATGTGTGTGGCCCAGCTCTCATTTCACAAGCTTCAAATTCTTAAACTGCGTTGCCAGTGCAGCTACTACGTAGTATACCAGTGATTTCCAAAGGCCTGTTGGAGTTCTTATCACTCTGCTCCAGTAAACAGTCTTTTAAAAAAATGCTTATGTGAATAGACTATAAAGATCCAGATTAGAATATTTTGCTACTTGAAAAGACAGACAGAAAATGCAGATATAACTGACTCCCTTAATACCATTAAACTTATTTTACTTATTGCAACAGATGCTACAGTGTGACTTTTACAAATAATAGCAAAAGAATGGAAAGAAATCACAGTAGGAGATTGCAAGTTTCCTTCCACTTAACCTACTTCAGGGTACGTTTTTTTGGAATCTTTCAAAGGGGAGGATTTTTCATCCAAATCTTTCAGAATTGCCTAAATTGGTAAAAAAAGGTCCAAAATAGCTTACTCTTTTTCTCTATGTCATAAACTATTCTATTAAGTTCCCAAAGCCCTCAGAAAAAACCCAAAATCCATTTGTGTCAAAATTTACATCTTTGTCAACAAACGAACAAAACAATGGCAATGTCTGTCTTAGCACACCACACTCCCATCCCCCCAGTAATTAATAAGGACATAATAAGCAAAACAAAACTGAAAACAAACCCTAGGGAATTTAAAATAATCTTTGTCTCTTTGGACTACTTTATAGTGAAGAAAAACATCTGGGAGAATGTTGTAGCTCATTTTAAAAGCTCAGCTATTCACTCTGTAAAGAAAAATAAGTGTAAACCATCAAACTTTTCTGAAGGTAATTTGGTAACAGTGCTTACAAAGAGGAAAGCAGAAAGACAGCACTAAGACTGCAGGAAAGATTCTTTCTTTATGGTGTAGTGACAGCTTTGTAACTTCTCCATTATGATGGGAACCACAGCATAAAGATTGCATTATCATCTGTGGTTAACTGTCAAATGCATTTTAATGCTTTATTTGGGAGAGCTAAGTTAAAGACAAAACAATCCTCCTCTTCTTAATCTATCCATCTTGGAGAACGTAAATACAGCTCATACTTGTGTGTCAGAGTGTGGGGAGTTAACTGTATTCTTTCAGCTTCATGTAAATTCCTGAAGATCAGAGAGCTGAGTAAACAATATTTTGATGTAAACAGATTATCAACATGAGAGGAATGACCGTCTGGTCACCCGTGGGGGTTTATTCACTTAACACTTCCACCCCGTAAAGACAATTGTGTGCAATCAATGCATATAGGGCCTTTCACTGGGTTGCTAAGTGATAGGTAGTGTCAACAGAAAAATGTGTGATGTACAGAAGGGCTGCTGAACAGCCAAGAGAAAACAACATACATGGATGATATTTTAAACTTAATTCAGTGCGTTATGAAGATTGTGACAGGCACAGTGGCTGATCAGAAAGCTCTTCAAAAATTTGACTTTATAAAGTTGGATCTCCCATGTGCGTTAAGAGTTTAATTTGGTAACAAGTGAATCACAGTGCAGAACAGTAGCTGCTTCGAACAGGAAAAGCCAACCCAGCAGGGAAGCACTGAATATTCATTCACTGGAAGGCACAGCAGTCATTTTACAATCCAGGCTTCAATATATGAGCAGATCGTTTGTCTAAGATTGTATATGCATTCTCTCATTTTCCTCATCTCTGGAAACTATTTTAGTAAAAGCCCAGAAGCTGTTTTCAACAGTTTCTTCAGAATTTCTAAAGAAAGGAAAGAAAGTTGAATGGCATCACATTGCCCCATACAACCATGAAAACCTGTTTTGTGGGACATTCTTGAAACCAGCCCAGAAAGAAACCCTTAAGAGGTTTTGTATTTATTTACCCATTCTCTCCTCACCACCCACTTGATCGGTTTTATATTCAAATGCAAAATATATCTGCCTTTGTTCTAAGGATTCAATCTGATTTTGGGTTGATTTACAGAACAATCCTGAGAAGTCCAACTTTTTGCCAAATTTTATTTTCTAATAGTTGCACACAGTACACAGAAAACTTCTAAGCCTCCAAGATTTTCTAAATCACTTGTGATGATAGTTCAGCTTACTGTCATATCCACAGGTTCCTGAGAGACCACAAAGCTTTGACCAAATAGGTTGCTCACTGGATCACTAAGTCTATTTTCTACAGAACACACTTCCCAAACTTGCAAAATGTTTTTCTTACAAGATGTTAGTGAGGTCTGTGCTCCCCAGGCTGCTCCTGGCTATACACGGGCAACATGAGGCTCTATGGTGACAAAACTGATTCTGAGTGGATTAACCATAACTCAGTCATATGTATCAGGCAGACCTAGCTAAGCTTGTAAACGGCTGAGCTTTCAAAAACCCACAGTTTATATTAATTTATAGAGGTCTTCTTTTTTTTTTTTTTTTCTTCAAAGGGATTTGTAGTTAACATATTTTGCCAGATTTTACATGGTGACAAAAATGTTTTATTGAGAGAACCTTCTTCTGAAGCACTGCCTAGGTTCAGGCTCATGAAGATTGTTACCAGAGTTTCTGGTAGCTCCAGGTAACCAGACAGGGCCCTAATTCAGGAGACTCAACTTTCCAAATGCATGTGTAGATTTCAGCCCAGGACACACAAAGCAATCCCAACTTTAAATATGCATAAAGTTTCTCTGAACGCAATGGGGTAAGTTGAATTCACACTGAAATACTAATGCATTATTGCTATGGTTCCTATTAGGCTAATACCTAGCAAGCAGACACATGGCATATATATTCTCTAAAAAGACAGAAACAGGACATGGTCTCTGCCCTGAAGAGCTTGCAAGGTAGTCAGGCCAGCCAAGGAAGGAAAGGATGTAACAAGGAGGATCAGGACCCGGCTCATTATTCTTTAAGGAAATACAGACAAGACCCTGCACTGGAAGGCAGAAAACTACTGACAAGAAAGAAATCAACCAGTTCAAGAAAGAAAGGATAATTAGGTTTAGGGCAATTTCAGTAAATTGTCGCTAAAACCGGTCAGATTGCTGGATTTCTAAGTTGAACATATAGCAACTCAAAAAAAGAGAAATCTGGAATTCTGTCTTTGAAAAATACACCTGGGTGTGTGACAGTTTTGAGGATGGTAAAAATGAAGTTCCTTAAACAATCAGCTTGTAGCTGAATTTGAATTAACAGGTTGGATCTGACTCTTAATAATAGTAACTCATAGAACATTATTTCTTAATCTCAAAATTATCCAAAAATGTATCAATAATAATAAAACTGAACCCCTGAGTCAGGAACTGAGTTTATTTTCATCCTTAAAGAATTATAAGATTGCCTGGAAAAGAAATATGAAAAGATTTGCCTTCCTCATAGGAAACTCCCATTCTGGTCAGAAAAGCTCTACACAAAAGCTAAAGTTATAATATTCATCTTATATACTGGAAAAAAATCCCCAGTCAACCAATCCCTTCCTCTGCTCCTCCCCTGTGCTGTGTTGTTTTTTGGTAACATTAATTTTAAAGAGTTAGCAGGCAAACTGAGGAAAAGGCCAAACCCACAGGCACAGCAAAACTTTCCTGTCGTTCACAGCAGTCACCTCAGCACAATAAACAGAGAGCTGCTCCAAGGAAAGGGTCAAGTAAATAGGTCTGAGCACAGATTCTGCTGTTGGGGTGCACACAGTCTGTGGAAATGTCTCACAGGCTGTCAGCAAAGTACATTCTTCTATGGGACTAGCAAATTCTTGCACTACCTGGAGCTGTGTACGTGGTGTAAAACACCAGTGTGGATTTTGCTGGCTGCAGGTCCCTTGGGCTGTCTGACACGGAAGCAACATAGGATCGCACCTCTTGTGCCAGTTCTTCTACAAGAAGAAGTCATAAATCAGAGTTGCTGGAAGAGGTGGCTCTGGGTTACATCAGGGCCAGAACAATTTGGGAATAAATTAGCCATATCTTTAGCTCACACAATGTTGGGATAAAATATTTTTCCTTAGCTAACAACAGTACCCTGTGCAATATTAGAAAAAAAAGTGTAAAAGTGTTTTTCTATGTTTACTTATCACTATCACATGGCACATTTCAAGCCTTGCTTGAGAAATCTACCTCTAAGTGTTGCTTCATTAGACAACTTTTTTTAGTCTTGGATCTCAGTATTTAAAGATATACATACACACAAAATGTACCTGATGACAGTTTACAATGCAGAGAGATGCAGGTCCTGTTCCAGCTTCATTCCTGAATCCCCACAAATTTTGACATTCTGCTTATCCTAATTTTCACGTTTCCATCTTCCAGACGCTGTGTTAGAGAGCAACTCAGTCACCAAGGGGAAAGGACTCATCCTGCACTAAGCTCAGAAACACTGTGCAGAGAGGGCAGGTTATCCACAGAGGAGGGCTCAAAGGGGTTGGACTTTCCTAACATGTTCTCTGAACTCCAAGGACAGAGGGATTTATCTGTGATTGTTGAGAAGAGGACACTGGAGCATGAAGAAGCTGTGTGAAAGCAAAAATTGTGTTTCTGGTGTTTTGAATTAAAGCTCCCAACATGGAATGGCATTGTTCTGTTAAAAAAAAATATTTTTTTCTATGCAAAATATTTCATATTTTAAAACCACATCAGAACATGCTCATCTATTATTTTTCTTTTCTGTGTTTTTCCTGTTTTGTTACTGTAAAGGAAGATGAAACAGAGGAAAAGAGAAGAGGAAAGAAGTCTGAAATAGAATTTTTTATTTTAAAAAGATTTGGAAAAAATGGACACAGGGGAATTCCCACAGAGAGGGAATTTTGTTCACTAAAATTATTCCTCAGTTTTCATCATCATGCAAATGCAACATCTGCTTTTAACTTTCACAAAAGCAAACTTGGCTCATTTTAGCAGTACATGAGCTAATGTGTTTAATGCTGAAGTAGACTCAGGTGCTCTTGGACAAGGTATGTTCAACTTTTATTTTTTAAAAGTTTGAAAGAAGCAAATGACCCTGACAGCCAACTTAACACACACGAGCTATCAGTTTAATCTGCCTTTTCTTAGCTGAGAAGTGAGCTCCCAGAAGTATGTTTTGTTTTATGGTATACAGCACACTAAGGACTTGATTCTGCTCTTATCAGCAGATGGTTTGGTTTTGGCTAAAACAAAACCAAAATGGGTCCAAAGTTACAAATTTATTTGGTGTTTTATTTCTTGAGTCAGCATGTTGCTACTTTGAATACCTAAGTGTAGGTAATTGCATGGTCAATAGCAATCCACACTGGTTTAAGTGTGAGGCTGCACTGTGTTATCCAAGGTGATCTCAGCAACACCAACAGCAGTCTGAACTGACCTGCCTCCCCCAATCAGAACATGAGAAAAGAATGAGAAATATACTGATGAAAGAGTCTCTAGGGGCTCATTCCAAGCAGCTTGTTCATTCCAACACAGAACATCTCTGATACGGCCTCAGGATCCCCAAGACTCAAAGAGCAGAAGTTGTGAGTCTCAAAGAGCTTGTTCACCTGGAAAGGTTGGCTGCTCATGTGGCTGTCACAGCAGCTCTGCCCCTGCCTTGTCACATACACAAGGTCTCACCAGTACCTGGACCACTGCTTGTCACTTTGGTTTTTAAGCAAACTTGCACAAGGCTTCAGACTGCTCACACCATGGAAAAGGGTTCTCAGCACCACTGCATTCAGGCAGTTCTGCTTTAGTAGGCAAGATTAGACTTGTAAGTCCTCTGTCCATCTGTGAGGGTGACAGAACACTGGAATGGGCTGCTCAGGGAGGTTGTGGAGTCTCCTTCTCTGGATTCAAAACCCGCCTGGACACATTCCTGTGTAGCTTCATAGAGGTGTTCCTGCTCCAGCAGGGGAATTGGACTGGATGATCTTCCGAGGTCCCTTCCAATCCCTAACATTCTGTGATTCTGTGAAACCAAAAGGCTTATTGCAGTTGTAAGGGACATTCCCTCACCACCATAGACAGCAATGGAACTTTGGCACTCTAGTTGCTTGGAGGAAATTTCCTAGGAAGATAATGGGGGGTTTGATCTGTTTCCTTTTAACAGGAATTTGGCAATAAAATGATCATTTTACCTTAAAGAACTGATGCGATTAAGCTCAGACTAGCTGAAACAGCAGACCAAACTCAGCAATATTACTAGACAACAAATAAGACTTAGGCTTGACATATATTAACAGGTAGCTTGAAAAGCTGCAGTAGAAATCCTGGGCACTGTAACTGTTGTCAGGACTGACTGCAGCTGGTTAATACTGGAAACTAAGCAGTAAAGGCTTAAGTGGAGATGTCTCGGGGGAACACTTGGCCAGCACTAGATTACAGCAACCAGTCTTGGGGACATCTGTCCTCAAAACACTCTCAAACTCCCTGCCATTGGAAACAAAGGAAATGTTTGCTACTAATTTCTGTGTCTATGGACAGATGAAAGGACTGTACAAGTGTGTTTCAACAATACTGAAAAGCTTTTCCATATAAAGTAGCCAATTTACTGTTATGGTTACACTTAAGTCAATTAAAATGTTTTATTTGCAAGGATTTGAATCTCTTACCTTCATTAACATTTAACAATAAATGGGAGAAAAAAGGTAAATAAAATATTATCTGGCTTTTTAAAGGTCATTCCAGCTTGATCATTATAAAAAGCCAGCTAGGAACACAGAATATGCCCCTTTGTGTGGATTTAATACAACTAACCCATGAAGAACAGTATCAGTACAAGACAGCAAACAAAAAGTCAGTGGCTGGAGAGTCTATAATGCTGCTGGTGTTTAATATATGCTTAATTACAGCCACCCTTTGTTCATCTGATTTGCAATAATTTTATTTTTTCCTAAAACCTCCCATCATAAATCACCTTCATCACAGAGCATTTCACTGATGCACCTACTCTTAGCACCTGCTTTTAAACGACCCTAGGCTAGCAATCCAAGCTGATGGAATTGCATACCTAATACTTTGCATGCCTTTACCGAAGGAAGAGTCAGCCAGCTTCTGGAATCTGGGTCTCACCGAGGCTGGAGGGTGCTTAGGAGGGCAACCCCTCCACTGTCCTTAGGCAGTTATTGCAGTGCCTTACTTCAACAGCTTTCATATTTCTGTTTATTAAAAAGAATAACATGGTATTATTTGTAAACAGATGCAAAACTAATGATGCAGGAAGACCCAGTGTTTTTAATATACATATTAAAAATAAAATAGAAAAATAAGAAATATTTGTGCTCCTGTGGGCAAATATTTATTCAAACACACAGTTTATATTAAACTTGCTTCTTTCCCCTTCCAGTTTACTACATCCCTGGAAAACAGAAATACCCCAGAAACCATAAAAGTACCATAGCAAAATTCCACTAAGTACAACACATGGAATTATATTCCATCATATCATTGCCCTTGGTAAACAAGTTATTTTCAATGCAAAGGTACAAGTCGAAGCCCACAGAAAATCAGTTCTTGCCTAACATAAGGGTTCAAATGCAATGTAGCCAGCAAGTTCGAATGCTGCAAATATCCATTCTGAAAGTCCACGGAAAATTAATCCCTCCACCTCCAAGGCAAGAGACAAGCAGTACCTTACAGCCTTAAACTACAGCATCTGAGGGACTTGCATGAAGAGTTGACGTGATCAACCAAGAATCCTGCAAGCACCTGAACAGCCCAACTTGCATCACACAAATCAAGGAATGCAAGTTACAATCAAATCCCCAGAGATTCAAGGAAGGTGCAGACTAACTGAATTTACACATAGGTGTATACTAGAGTTTTAATGAATATTTAGCTAAGCCAGATTGCTCTAAATTAAATTTTCAGAACCACAACATTTTGAAACAGGATTTCCTTCATTTTCAAGAAAACTAAAACTCCCAGCACATGTTAAACGCTTTAGGTTTTTGCAGTGAAAACTTCATATGGTTTTATTGGGCAGCTGTATGTTGTTTGTATGAAAGAATATGTATAGAATGGTATAATAATGAACATCTTAGAACACTATTTTAATACTCTTTCTTTGTTTATTTGTCCTCCTTAGTTATCGTTTCTTCACAGAGGTGTTACAACTTCTGTGTATTTCAGAAGGGAAAGAAAACAGTGATGTGCAGGATGCAGTTGCCAATCTCATATTCCTCTGAATTCACTCTCCCCTGCTCTCTTCCACCAGAATACGCATGTGGGTCATTAAGACTGTTTGATATTCGTAGCATAATATAGTTTATTTACCTATGGATAGTTAGCTATTTCACTGAACATTGATTGTTTGTTTTTTTAATTATTAGCAAAAATATTATTTCAGTAGCCCAATAACATTTCATAAAGTTATGTCAAGCTTGGAAAATGGTATAGCTAGAGAAAAATATTTTAAAATAAAAATCAGGGTTTAAATTCAACGTTTTCTTAACATAAAAGGTCCATGTCTCAGTGTTTTGTTTGTTGAGTATGGAGTCTTTAATCTCCTTTCCAGAAACATTTCATTTCAAATTTTTCACACTTGTTCTCTAGAAGAATTAAAAATAATCAAAGAATTTGGAAAGATAAAATATTGGTTTTACTCAAAACATTGTTTTATAAACTTTCTTTCAGAATTGCAAGTTCCCAAACCAAAAATAACTAGTAATGTGTCCAGTAAACATTAACAACTTAGTTTTTAGAATGCTCTTGTGAGACTGAGGGTAATCAGACGCCTGCTCTTTTTTCCACAGGAGTTGTGGTTGCAAGAAACCAATAATTCAAAAAGCAGGATTAACAGACACAGGAGTAAGACTATAATCTGAATCTCAGTAATCAAATTTGAAGCCTTCCAATTAAAACTCTCCTCTGTCTAAGCTAGTGGACAGCACATATTGCATTACAGAAGTACATACATCTACATAGTGTCCTATATTTATATACAGTAAATATACAATATCATAGAATTAAATGTCAGCATATTATTCTAAGGAAGCTCACCAGTGATCCAAGCTGCAACAGCATTGGGCCACCTCGGGGAGTGCAGAGTGATGCCCAAGCTGCCGCGTGCAGGATGGGTCAGTGTGAGGGCCATGGGCACCTGCTGGAAGAGCCCATCACCGTGCAGAAAAGCTGTGACCAAGCACCAGACTAGATGCAGAGAATTTGGCTCGATATAGTTAGAATGCTTCAACAATATGCAAGAGCTGACCTGAACGTTTCAGTCAAGTTGAAGGTCACTGGTTAGAAGCAAGTAATAACAAAATCAGAAGTAACGCAAAACAATACTGCTGAGAACTGAGATAAAGACTTCATCTAGTTCTACAGCAATGGCCACCTCGACAACACACAGAAACTAAATGTGACTTAGAGGACAAATGTGGCAGGAAAGCTCTCAGCTTGTTCCAAAAAAAGCCACTCTCAACCTGTATTTCACAAGTAGCTGGCTAGAAGATGTTTATCCAAGAGTACTGTCAGAACTGCTTTGGGCAAGGTTGACCACTGCCTTGAGCCCAATTTCTTGGCAGGCTGAAGAACACAAATGCAATATTTTTTCCTTTCTGCTGCTACTTATGAGATGTAAAATACAGAGAAAATCTGGAGGTGAGGTTTTAATTGCTGATTTAGGAATAGCTGGTAATTAACTTACATTCTCTTCAGACTGCAGTTTTCTGTATGACCCGGTAACCAAGCAACAGGAAGAGTAACAATGCAAAATGTAATAACCAAACCCTTATTTATTTGATACAGAAATTATATTTTCAGGCTTATAATTATTTGTTTTTCCATGCATAAATTTATTTCTGTCTGCTACTAGAAAGGTCTGGACCAAAGAAGGAAATGCAGTTAACATTAAATAAATAGAATAGTTGGGAACAGCATTATACCACATCTTAACACAGCCTGCTGTTCAGTATTCACCAAGCAAATCTGGTACATGCACTGGATGCAGGTAGGATGATCACTGTTCCTGTCGCTCTGTTCCGCCAGTGATGTCTTACACTCACAGAGAAGGAACACGTGGAGCTATATTGTTCCTTCTCTAACCCAGATACCATGACCAAGTGCCAACAAGTCTTGAATTCAGATCCTACACACTAATAGAGACTTAAGGGACAAGTATGTACAACAGTATTCTTCGAGGTAGCTATTAAGACTTGTGGTCTATTACCCCATCGTGTGTCCTTTCCCTCCACAAGCATTCAGCCTACACACAATCACCTTATCCTTTGGAACACAGAGAGGTTTGTCTGGGTTGGCTCGGAAAGCGACTCTTTGAAAGCCAAATCCAGAATTCTGAGCACCACTGAAAGACCAACGAAGAAAGACCACTTTGGCAAGAAACATCTGCAAATGCATTTCACACTGAGTGTGGGAAGGTTTGCACAGCCCTTAGGAAGTGTTTTCTACTCTTTAATTTGAGGAGCTTTTTCTCAAGAGCTTTGCTATTAAAGGAACCAATTCCCAGCTTTCATGTGCTATGTCTTTAACAAGATGGGCCTAATCAAGTCTTCAAACATAAGAAAGATCAAAGACTATAACTGTAATAAACCAAACGATATGTGTCTGGCATGTATTGACAAGGCTACATGGCTTCGGTTGTTCAGTTTCATTATTACTAACATTTATCATACAAAAATCTGGATGGAATACTAGAAGTTCCCTAGCTTTCCAGCAAAAATATTGTCAAACAGTAATAACACTTGACCTCAGTTTTACCTTCTTAATACCTGCAGTGATCTGCAAGCTCCAACAACACAGCAGCACTTAGAAAAAAAATTAAACCTGTCATTAGCACACAGTAAATTTGCAGAACAATAATTTTAGGGTAAAAACTTTAACTGTTCATTGACACTAACGCAGCACAGGAGGGCTACCCACCTCCCTTGATTAAGCCTTTCAACTGCCTCCTGAACACCAGGTAAGCCTCCCTCCCCTTGAGGGACGTTGCAGTTACTGGGGCCCTTCTCTGGATTGGCCTGTCTTGGGTTTGAACTTAATTGAGCACAATATTAGCTCAGAGATCTGATCTTCCTCCGCTCTCGCTAATCAACAATGCTGCTTCCCAATTAGAGGAGTCTGCACAATCTCTGACATTGCCTGGCATACACAGTCTCAATCATTTTATTCTTTCCTTTTCTTCTTGTAATTGGCCTGACTGTGCTTGCGCAACAGTTCTGTGGACTTGCAGCACATAGAGTAGAAGCATTAATCGTCAATTTTGCTTAACTTTTAAATAATGGCCACAACAGATCAGAATTTTAAAAAAATCCTTAATCAAATTGATGATTAATAGAATCTACGCTTATCTACGGTGAACAAGATTGTCCCTTTACAGGTAGTAAGGAAATAAATAACAAAAAATAAAATAAAAAAATAATAATAAAAAAAAAATCATACTTTACTATCATCGTCATTTCCAAAATGTGAGTCTTGATTTGGTGCAATTGCATTTTATTTTTAAGGTTATTATCCTAGAAGATCTAGGTTATTTCCAGAAGTCTTTCACTGAAGATACGTCACCACTTTTTCCTCCTAACGTAATACAAACCAAGACTTACTACATTTGTGTGACCAATGACTTTAACAGGACAACCTGCTTTGTGAATGTAGGCCTTTCGTTGAAAACAGGAGGAATATGAAGAAAAATAAAACCGTTTACAGTCACCATGTTCTCTCTCATATCACAAGAAGATAAAATGTTGAAAGCTGTGCACAGCTGAAAAGTGACTGTGCTGCTTCCTCCAGCTGACCAGAGCAGCTGGATTCCAGTTCCCTGTTACTCAGCAATGTTTTCCACCCTCATATCCCCACTGGAGAGACGCTCCAGAGACAGAAGTCTTGTTCACTCGCAATTGTGACTCACGTTGTAGCATGACTGAAAGACTTCATTTGTGATCCGTATTTTGTGTACCATGGATTACAATATTAGTGTCAGACAAATAGGAAAATACAATTAAGAAAATGCATTCAAGATAAAAATAGCGAATGATTCTATAGGTCCAGCACTGAAGGATCTTTTGAGCCTTCGCTGAACATTTCAATATGAGGCTTACTAGTATCTTTGCATTTCAACTGTGTCACCCTTTTCTAACTGATCTAATGACAAGTATCCTACACTGTTTCCAAATAGTGCCTTTTCTTAGATACAATAACAAGGTTATCACTTCACCCCACATACTGTACAACTGCATGACCGTTTGTTAGGTCCTGCCTTAAAGCCACTTCAACCTTTTTCTATGATCTTTCTTTGGAAGTGTCAAAGTTCTAGCAATCTAACTTTTTGCCATTTCTTCTGCAGTGTATTCTGCCTTTTATGGCAAACTAACTGTCCACGGGTTATAAAAGCCTTTGTGCCTCAAAAGTAAGGGAAATTATCTGATATCTTATTTTCTAATTTCTTTTTGTGTGTTGTACATCAAAACACATCTTGATCACAAAACGCTGGCACATAAGAGCAAACCAACGCAATGCCTCAGAAAGACTTGGAAATATTTTTATGATGGACAGCCACCTATTATCTAGTGAGTGAGACTAATTCAGCAGGAATTTACTGGAACAGATATACACAGTGTTTTCACAGATGTCCTGGTATGTGTGTACCAGTGATTATTACATTATTTGTCTATTTGCCTCTCTTTTCACACTGCAGTTCCTTTTCAACCCTCACTAAGAGTTGGTCAGAAAAGGCTCAGACATTTCTTTTTACTTACTTATTAACAGCTCATAGATATGACAGCCAAAACTGAAGTCTAGCAGCCCTCAATCTAATGCAGTCACCATTTCTAGTGAGCTTACAGTCTGTCAGCAAGCCAACAGAACTGGGAAGGAGAAATTGCGTAGTAAAACTGAGCATGTATTCTACCGTGGATGAACCAAATGTAATTTCCAGTGAGGTTTTTTTTGCCACTTGTTTAGTAACAGATGACAAGAGAATCCTGCCAGCCCTGTGGACTCAAGAAAGAGAAGGAACAGAGTAAACCTGTGTTACAACACAGCTAAAAATGCTCATACAAAATCTTTAACACTTTCTAAACAGACGATTCCAGTGTGCTTGCTCTTTAAATGTTTGACAGTGTGAGAGCAACGTGCACTTCAGAAAAGAAAGCAAGCTCCAAACCTCACCTGAACTGCAAGATGGTCCTAAATTCTGCTTTGGCCTATGAGAGGAACAGAAATCAATCAATTTCTTTAGACATATATCCATAAATATTTACAAATAAATATAGATATCTGAATATAAGCTAAAAAAATATAACCTAAAATAAAGATACCGTGTTTAGGAGATGATGCAGCTTAATTTTAGCTTAAAGGAGACACTTTGTGCTATGCTACAGACAAGTGCATGGAAATATTTAACAAGTAACTTACTGTGGAACTGCAACTTCCCTGGGAAGCTCAGATCATGAGGGAGAGCAATACAGAAAGAATGAAATTCAAATGCTCAAAAGGACAGAGGTCCTCGTGTCTGGTTTGGAACTCTGGAATTCTTTAGTGAAGAAGCCAGGAATCAGATTGTCTTTTCAGATAATAAAAACGAAATTACATGTCTAAACGGGACTTTCAAAAATGACTGTATGCCTGACAACTTTGGAAATCAAGACAGCATCTTCTTTATGGTCTGGTCAATTAGACTTCATTTTACCTCCCTGAGGGTCACTCAAGAATGTCCCCTGGGATAAAGCCTAGGGGATGAGGTCTTCCTGAGGAAACTGGCTAACAAACCAGCCAGGGCCACAAGGCAGCTTTGCTACGAATCCATGGGCATCATGATGATGCTTCTGCTTTCCTGTCTTCCTCCACCAAAAAATCAAGATTTCCCAAGGAAAGCAACCATTTTATTTTTTTTTTGCTAGAGAAACTTCAGTATGACATCCAAATATACACCATAAACTATTTTAAGCATCCCTCCTTATTACAAAGAACCCACCTGCTTTCCACTTCAAACGCCAACTCACTTTCTGCTCAAGGCCAGTAAAGCAATAGAGCATCAAGGACACCATTAGTTTTGAACACAGACCTCTCGATTGTGTAATGCCTCACTGCCTGGCTTAGGGCTTTACTGAAGAGCAGATCAGGCCTCTTCTCTCCCAGAAACAGGTAATCTTCAGGATCTGGGCTATTCAGGCATGGCGAAGATATGTATTCACTCATTCCCTACCTCACTTTGCTCTTTACTCTCACTTCCTGAGAAGGCCTGAAATAGACATTTGGCGTTTCAAAATGCTTTTGTTTTTAAGAAGAAACAGAAACAAATTAAACAAATATTATTTCAAGGAAACAAAGATCCTAATTTTCTTTGGCTTCAGAATATTAACAATCACCTGGACTCAAGATTCATTTTAAGAGTGATAAAGAGAATTTACTACAGCTTCATAATTTGCTCTTTTTGGTAGAAGAGTTTACACAATTTCAAAGCTTGACTGGAAAACCAGCCAGCATATAATTCTGGCCAATTATTTGCCATGCTAGAAATGCATCAGGGTAATGACACAGTGAGGGACTGTAAGGCAATATTGTTTCCCCAGAAGCCTTTGTCTAACAAGGTAATTTATGACCTGTTCTGGAATCCAGTCTTTACAAAACCATAAATTCACACTTCTACTCAACTTCAAAGGGACTATTATCAGTAAAGGTGGCAGAAGGCATCAGACTGCTGCAAGCTAGATAAACAGATAAGTGAGACTTTCATGGTTTTCTCCTCTAGGTCTGCTAACAGGACAAATGCACCTAAGGGTGCAGCTGCTCTTTGGCATTTGGCCCTGTTATTTGCAAAGTTCACCACTGAATGTGCTACTTCCCTTTTACAAGGTGAGGAAAGCCTTACTCACTCAAGTGCAAAAACTCACAGCACGAGCAGAGCTTTGAAAGCTCTCTCAATAGCCTATTAATGCTTACCTAGGAGCTGATGCTTTCCTATGACACAATGACATGTAAAGCAACAAAACAAAACACAAGAAACAAAAAACCCCAAAAGTCACTACTTTGCATCCTGAAGAAAAAGAAAGTGAAAGCCCTGCAGAGCAGCCAGCTTTAACTGATGTGTGTGTCGACACCTGGAAAACTTCTCAGGGCTCTGGCAGCGCTGCTCCTCCATAGTGCTGGATAAGAGTACGTGTGTCTGCGTGGGTGCTGCCAAGTTTGGCTGAACCCCTTCCCTGAAGGTGGGATATCAGGGGCCTCTGAGGGAAGTGCTACCTGAAAAAAATACAGGCCAAATTTGTACTCACTGCCTTTCAAACAAAAGCCTACCCATTTTGAGACAGTTATTCTTGGTACACTGGAAATTCACAGCCTCATACATTTGAAAACAATACTCGAATAATCTCATTTTAGTGGAGCAACAAACGCAGCAGGGAAAGCAGGCAGCTGTCCCAAGTGATTGACTGTCC
This sequence comes from Patagioenas fasciata, assembly GCF_037038585.1. NCBI lineage: Eukaryota > Metazoa > Chordata > Aves > Columbiformes > Columbidae > Patagioenas > Patagioenas fasciata. The sequence goes on along the minus strand of NC_092531.1, from coordinate 10,084,496 downwards.
TGGATGCCACTGATCTGCCCAGTGAGCCACCCAGACAGCATGGGCTGGGTCAGTAGATGTTGACAGAGAGCCGTGCCTTCCATCTCTTCTGGAGTGATTAATTACTTAATGTTTGCACAGTGTTACAAAGATCTAAAGAGCTGAGTGTGATTATGGGTGCTGACCAGAGTTGCTTCTAATTACGGTATTGGAAGTGAACATGGCATTGGTATGGCAAGGTGTGAGGGTACAGAACAAACACCCTTTTTTTGGCCCAACGATCTAGCAGCAATAGTGCTCTCTAGTAGAGGAACAGACTCGGCACACAGGTTGGACAGTGAGGGCTGCAGGGATGAAGCACAGCATAAAGGGAAGGATTCAACTGAATAATGGCAACCCAAAGAATATAAACTATTCTAACCCAAGCAGAGAACTGCAGATAGTGTCCTGCTGAGGGCCATTAATCTACTCATCATGTTTTTCTTTCCAGATTCATGCAGAACTGTCTTCTGGTTGAAATTCAGTCCTATCTGGGATGAGGCTGGAAGAGTTGTGCTCAGTTAAGTTCTCTGCACTGAGAGAAATTTAGGCCACTAAATTTGTGTCCCTGGCAGGCAAAAATGCCTAGCAAAATTATTACATGTGATAAGATTATTGATGGATCCTGACTGAAGGGCTGGGTGACAGATTCAGTACAAGCAGCATTTGCTAAGGTCCGTGTTCTGGAAACCAGCCCTTAACCCTATTACTGTCCATGCTAAAACTTTGTCTCTTTATAGTTGAAGTTATTAAGACATCAGTGGCAAAATCAGCTGGTATCCTTTAGACATTTCTTTGGCCTGGGTAGCCAAAGGAGCTTCACTCATGTACAAACATTCTTCCTGGCTCTGCATGGTAGAGACAATGTCCAAGTGACTTTGAGGTCAGCAAAAGTTTTGCTAGAAACTTGATATACAGATTTAAATATTTTGCCAATTTCTGCAGCTGCTTCTGACATGCTGAAGAAAAGATACTACCGTATTTCCTTGAAACTCTAGTAAGGATTGCCTGTGTTTAACTGATAATACTCTGCCCCATCAGAAAAGATGCTGGACTTGCTGGAGAGGCCCCATGCCAGCTCCTGGGAACGTCCTGCCTGCCACAGTGACACTGTTCCCCAAGACATCAGATGTCTTTAAGGGGTCAAAGTTTGCTGCAAAAGCATGATGGCTCTAACGTTTGATATTGCTGTTGAACAAAAAATGTGCACATGCTGCAAGTTGGAGGAACCTGGTGTTTTAGTCAGAGCTCATCACCAGCCAGCTGTGTCTGCAACTACTCTCTCCCAGAACTCAGTTACAAATTTCTCACTTCATTACTTTAAGTGACCCAAAAAACCTCTGACATAAGAAAAAATGCAAAGTGGTGGGCAGCTGCTGCTGATGTTGAGTACAAGCATTCCAGTAACAATTACTAAATTCCCTGGATCACAAATAACTGTTAATTTCAGCTTCTCTCCATGACTTCTACCTGTCCTTAAAATACACACCATTCAGGAGAAAATTGCTGCTGTTATCAGCAGTATCTGAGAAGTGTTAATACTTGCTCGACAGCCAGTCTAAGAAAGACAGTGACTTGGCCCTTTGATCTCCAAATAATACCAAGAATCTCTGATTCATTAATCCAATAACTGTTCGTTATTTAACTGCAGAAAACAAACAAACAAACAAAAACCCCACAAAGAACACCAAACCAAACAAATGACAAAAAAGAAACCTCAAGAAACTTAAACCTAGACCAGGAACAGAGCCACATCCTAAGGATAAGGAACATTTTCTGTCCTGTGTCCCTGTAGGACTCACTCTGCTCTCTCTTGAAGTCCCCACCTGAGCAACACTTGCAGTCGGACACCCCAAGACTTGGAGCAAAGGAACACTCAGAGTAACTGTGACAGTAACTGTCACAGCATCCCTACTGTGCTTCAACAAGCTCACCCGAACCCCGCTCTTCTTTTTTTTTCCTCTCCGTTCTCTGTCCCAGAACCCTAAACAGTAGAATAATCTTTGCCACTGCTAAGGCTGAGTGATAAACTACCTTGTGATGTACTCTCAGTTCCTACTCTGGCAATGCAGAATATAGACCATAGTGTCACAAAAATTAGGTTATCTGATATGTCTATTTCTAGCATGAATGGATTAGTCCCAAGATAATACATATACATAAGTATATATATATATATATACGTGTGTGCTTCTGCTGGTTTTAGTGAATGTCTTTAAATTAGTTCTGCCCTGTCAGGTTCACATTTTCTATTTTACGCCCTCCAGGTCTGAAAATGTTTATAGCTATTTGCATTTATGTTTTTAACATTGATATGAATACGGAATATTACAGCTGGGCAAAACAACAGAAGAATTGCATTTTTCCCCAAAAAAATTTTAAATTAGGACATCAGTAGCTGGTTGACAAACTTGCTCATCATCTCAAATTGTGATGGTATTGTGCCTTTTATGATGCTACCACTCACGCTGAATTTCTCCAAGCAACATCACTTCTTCACTCCATGAGTAAAAAAGAATGAAACTGAGACCTGCATCCTGTCCTCTCAATCTTCAAAGTCTTTAGGGAAAAGGAAGTAGCAGTGTTAACACTCCTAAAATGAAGTAGAAAAGTGACAGAAAAATCATACATTCTGTCAATTTATTGTGGTTTTCCAGTAGCCCAAGCTTATGATATAAATATATCTGATTTTAACTAGGCTTGCACTTCAAAATAAAACTTTTCATGCAGGACATCCATTTTCAGCAGTGTTGTTGAGGAGAGGTGGGTAAGTACAGTCACACGCAGACACAGGAAAGTCAGTGTGCTCCCAGTGTAAGGATATCAAATGGTTTCTGGCAGGTTTCACACACATACTCATTGCACGTCAAGTCTCACAATATATGGGGAGAGGGAGTCCCTTTTCATTTCTGATGCAGTCTAGTGTGAACTCTTGGATTTGTATATGGGTTCTGTTTCAGAGATATGAGAATTTTCTATTTATGCAAGCAAACTAAAGACATTTCATAGAAGAAAAAAAAAAGGAAGTATTAAAATCAAATTAGTAGACAGCCCTTTCTAACTAGTATTTAGATGCTAGGGTGACATCCAGTTCCTCTATTTCTCAGCGAGGCAAAACTTATTTCACAGCAGCCAAAATTTTGCCTGATTTAAGCTCAGAAGATTAAAATCCTAGGGAGAAACAAGACACACACTGAAGGCTGACAGCTCTGAGGAACTTAGGATTGCCAGGGCAGGTTGTACTCTTCTTGCCCACACAACAGGCCAACGTCAGCTGCTTTAAACTAAGGAGCAAGAATTCTCACAATGAGGAGATAAGGGATAATCTAACCCCACCACTGCGGTCTCATTCCATCTCAGACACACACCCTGCTGTTGGAAAGCTCTTGGGCTAAACTCGGCACATTTAAGGTCATGCAAGTTGACACACATGGCCCGACCATTCAGTCCAAGTGATCTAGTAGCAACGGGACAGACTCCAGGCACGCACACAGTTTGCTTCTTTATGCTGCAACCCACTAATCCCTGCCTTTGAAAACTCCCCGTGAATGCTTAACTCCATGAGCCAAAAGACCCCAAACAGCCTCTCACCCTCATATCATGCTGTATTTAGAAATTCTATAAACTACAGTTTACTCAGTGAGATCAAATGCCCTTTAATGCCACCGGACTCGTAGCAAAAAATGGATTATTTCATTAAGCAGTGAAATGCGATGCTTTTCAAAGAGATTAAAACTTTAAACAACTCAGCAAATCCCAGGAAGGTTCAATGACAACTGAATTTGTGTGTCATATCACAAGCTGTACAGTCTTTGTTTTTTTTTTTTTTAACAGAGTCATTAGTCAACCTGATGTTTTCTTTTGCAGTTCGGTATACAGTTGTTTTTTTTTAAATTGATACAAGTTCTCACCTCACTCAGCACAAACCAAAACGCATCTAATACAATGCAGCAGTTTGCACTGCTTTTCATCAAAAAGATTACCATTAAAAATGATTCTATGACAGACACTACCAGGGAAGTGAAGGGTGAAAGCCTGTCAAATGCTTTCAAGTGGTGGACTTCTGAGCATATAAAGAAAAAAACAATAAAAATAAAGGAAGCCTTACAAACTCCCAAACTGCAAGTTCTAAATGCAAACAGCCAGCATTCAAATGGCATTAGCAAGGAAAAAACCAATGCTGAGCAGCACTTTTCTCCTGAAAGGAGCAGGGAAGTTAAGTCTGTTTTTCATGGTTAAAGAAAAAGAAGTTAGGCCTTCCCCTGGGAGTAGCTGTGGTCTGATCACCACCACCAGATATAATACCAACATCCACAGAACTCCTATTAACAAGCCAAAGCATCGCTGCTTCCCACATCTTGTCTGTGAGCTTACCCAGCACAGGCCTTGCGCTCTCACTGCCTGAGTGCCACAAATCACCAGCTAAAATAGTTCTGCCTCTTCAAAGGGGAAAGAAGAAGTCTGGGGAGGGGGGGACAAGAGGGAGGAGAGATGCTTAAAGTGATTTATGACCTCCGAGAACAAGCCAGACTTGGACAAAGTTTTTTTTTTGCACCTGGGCCATTATAAGGCAACAAGGATGATCTCTCAAGGAGCAGAAGACATTCAAATGTACAAGTCAAAGACTAGGATCAGCCCGGCTTAAAGAAAACAAAATTCTGGAAAAAAATATACATCTCTCTCTTTCACAGAGTAAAAGGGAAAGGAGATTAGAAAACAAGAGGTCTTGTGTATTCAAAGTGCTAATTCAGAACTTCTCTCTCTAAGGCACTCATGAAACATTTTAATTGTCTGACTTTGCATTCAAAAACCTTGTTTGCAACTCTTAATTGCAGGCAGCTTTGAACAAATAATTGAAATGCATGACTTGTGGGGCCTGCTTAAACAATTATAATGTGCTTTGCCAATAGGTGCTTTGTCCCATTTCTTCTCCCCCCACCTTTTTCATAATGAAAATGAGCTAGCGTGATATTTGGAACAAAGTTAAAACCTTGCTAATTCACAGCTCTGAGATCTGGGACTGTGACAGTGGCCGTACCTGTACAACTGCTTGTATCAGCAAAAAATGCACTAATAGTTTAACTGAATGCAAAGACGACCTTTTCATTTTCTGCTGAGAGCAACCCACTGGGAGATTCTTTTCTAAATACAAATCCTTCATATGTCTGTTAGTTTTGCATTTTCTAAGATTTATGGAGCTATTTTCCTGAAAATTCCCTTTGTATGAATTAAGCAGAGCCTCTCATAAATATATACAATCTTTCCAAGTAGAGTTTGAAAAATAACTTGAATAAACCATATCCTTTTCAGAAGACACAAATTATTTTGGGCACAGTGTAGTCAAAACTATTCTAGGCAACTTACTGTGTTCCTAAAGCTGTAATAAACAGTAAAATCAAGTGTATCAATAATGAATTCAAATCTACCCTTATCCAGAAAACAGAAGCCAAATTTCCCTTATGAGAAAAGTGAAATTGGTTCAGGTGAGATTATTCAAAGTCATAACCTAAAATGGTCTCCTTTTATACTACTCTGTTTTTACTCTATTGCTAAATGTCTTACCTGTTTGTATCAGGATGATTCTGATGTCTGAATACATGACATTTAATCAAGGTCTGGGAATGATTCAAGCATATTTAAAACACCATCTTACCTCACACACTTGTTGGTGCAGGATGCAGACAGGACACAGGCTCTAAACTGGTTCTTAGAATATTATTTTCACTTAAGTCTGTTGAATTGTTAATGGACTGACAAGCAGTGCTGAGTAACACACTTAGCAATTGGGATTACTACATTTGCCAAAACCAGGAATGCATGTGTTTCAAGGCGGGAGGAGAGCAACTAATTAGGCACTGATTCCCTTTTAACCCAGTTCCCCCACTGCATTTAGGCTCTCAGCTGGGCAGGGGCAGCTTGGACATCTGATAGTCACAGTCACTTGGCCACCTCCTCCTCAGGTCCTGGCCTTGAGCAAACACATACAGAAACACAAGGACTTAAGTTATGAACATAAAATCTAATGTAATGGAAAAAAAATTAAACTGTAACTGTAAATCAGATTTAATTGAAATCTAACTAATCAAATTAGGCTACTCAGAGCTGTTCTAGCTGAACTCCAGAAGTTGGAAAAGCTGCAAGAACTTTAAACAATACAGAGATATGTGGCATCCAACCATCTGCCACTACAAGGTAAAGACCTCTGTTGCTATCACTCCTAGCTAACATGCTTAATAAAACAAGAAGCAGCTGTCCATAGGCCTGGTTTTGTATTTCTTGCTTTAGATTCCACTGTGCAAGATAATGACTATTTTGTTTTCCCACTGGTGTTAAAAAGCATGAAAGGGATTCAGAGCCCTGCAGGATTAGACCAGTACCATTTTTGCAAGTAAACTTCACTGAGACCTAAGAAACTGAAGTTAGTTTGGGTTTTATCGCCAGTGCTACAATTCCATTCTAAAGAAATACTTTCTGAATATCTTGGTATAAGGAACCCGCCGTATCTATAGCAAGTATAGGTATAACTTCCTTCATACAAGTAAAAGATTCACACATATGCATTATCAAAATTTAAGCCTAGATTTATAAATCACCATGAAAGTTTATGGGGTCACATAACAGTTTTGTGATAATTATAATAAATGCAAGCCCTGGCAGGAGTTTAATAACTCATTCTGAAAATGCTTCCCATGTTCACTACCCATTTCATTGGCTACTCCCATCAATAACCCCACCAACATAAAAACAAGGTCAGCCAAGCAACCAAAAGACTGCAAAAAGATGCTGAGAAGATCAAATTCTTACAAGTACACCAGGGCCTGATAATTGAGTTTTAGAGTGTAGACGTTAACAAAACCAGAAATGGCACAACTGGAACCCATTCTCCTAATAAATCAGTAACGGAAGAAAACTAACCCACAGTTATTCACACTCTGATTCTTGTGGTGTCATGCAACACAGGCCTGTCAATGTGGCATTTCATTTGTGGTTTAATCAGCCAACGTGGGGCACACTACGAACAAAGCAGCAATCGCTCCCCTCCCCAGTAAGTACAGTAATCACATAATTGCCACAACAAACTCATCCTTCACCAGCATAGGATGTGGAGATTTGACTTCTCTCTCAATCCAGCCAGTTCTCAGAGCCAGCTATATGAACGTGCAACTCGGCAGCAAGTCACAAGTGACATTTATCTAAAATTTTGCCATTAGTCTCTAGGACAGTGACTATTACATTTCAAGTTTTACTGTAATGCATGTTGCATCAGTTAGTGAAAGCTGTCACTCAGAAAAAGAAACTAAGATTTAATGTATAGTTTAGGAGAGAATCTGGGTGTGAGTTCCTGGGTGGTGTACGTCTATGGAGATACATACGGTTAATGCCAACAGAGGTCTTCTCTCCATTTATGCAGTAATGGAGTCTTTCTGTATTTATTGTCTGTATTTTAATACATTGCATTCAGACTGTGTTTTCGCATGGACAAACAAAAATGAGGATTTCTCCATCCCAAGACAGCAGGACAGCCACACATACTAACATACAGCTTAGGAAGTGCATTTCCATGGGAGGAGAAAAACTCCCCATAGTGAACCGGGCAAATAAAGGATTACATTACAGAGCTGTGGTAGAAAACTACTGTGTGGCAGTATTTTGTGAGAAGCAGCACGGCAATAATCTGTACTCTCAGATCCCCTTCCAAGGGCAGTCCCTGAGCCTGCTTGAGGGGATTCCTGCTGACACCTAGAGCTGTGCATTCAGAGAGAACAGGCTCTACAGTTGCATGAAAAGACAAGATTTATTTTTCACTTAAGAAAAGCACTGTTTAAACGCTAAGCTGGCTAAATATCTTAGGGTGAAAGCATAAATGGATTTACCATATGAATTGCTTGGTACAGACCCAAATTTTGAAAACTGATTAGCGGACAATTTCCCATGAAATTACTGCAATTCCACCCAGGTAATTTACCCTCACCATTATGTCCATGCGTGCCATTTTGAGCATTTGGGCCTCCTGTTTCCTTGTCACCTCCTCCAATCATCGATAAAGCACCTCCCTGGCAAAGTTCAAGAGCGCAAAATGTGGAAGAGGGGACCTCACCTGGTTAGATTTGCTAGCTTCTTTTATGGAGAAAAAAAAGAACCACAGAAAACCTGACGGGGTGGGGAGAAGAAGGAAAGGGGCAGAACTTTGTCCCTGCAGCTGCTCAGTGATGGATGCGAAGTCCCTGGCTGAACTCAGAAAATGGGAGCAGCTGAGTTAAGCAAACAGCTCTGGAAGCTGCAGAGCCCATAGAACTCAGCCAAAAATTAATCTGTCTCTCAAGATTTGAGCATCCCTGTGCATTCTCTGCTGTCTAATAATGTTTGGAACTTACTCCAAATCCTTACTTGGCATTTACTTGGAGTTTGCAGCTTACTGACTAGTCCTTAGTGACAGTGTTATTAGGGTTTGTTTCCGGTTTTCAAAAAGCTTACAGGACTTCAGTCTCATTGACCCACATATTGAAAACTTACAATAGAAGATGAATACACTGACAGAAGAGGACAGAATAACATATATTCGCAAATGAAAACAATCCTTATGTCCTTAGGAAACCAGACTGAAAGAAGAAAGGACAGGAAATGAGAGGTGATGCTGCAAGAGCTCTCTTCTCCAGCCAGCACACATCCTCCATCCACATTCTGCAGCCTTGGTTATCGATGTAGCTCACATTAGTATCCCAGTGTCAATCTCTTGTTTATCACAAATGCAACAACCTACCCATTACTATCAGTAAAGCTTTTCTATCAGGCGATAGGCTGGACCACCACTGCATTCAAAAGATTCTTCAGTAGGATTAGCCTCAAATAAGTTCAACATACACAGAAGTAAATTGTTATTCCACTAGAATCTGTATTGCTAATCAAACAACCACTGCATTAGTTTCAGGAAACCTGAACTGTAATTACAATAGGACTCAAGAGTCTTCCATTTGATTTGTAAGGTGCACATCAACAACACTTTTCTGTGCAAATATTTCACTTCCCTTTGTGCTTTATCTAGTATTCCAGCCACCTAGTAGCCAAAATAGTTTGTCTAGGAAATACCTGAAATATTGCAAAAGCTTGTAATTACAAATGAAAAAAGATGTATTTTTATGGCACTGATGAAACACTGATCTAAAATAAATATCAAGTATTTGAAGATTTTTAGGTCACCTAATATCTTAGAACAAGAAATAATAAAAAACTTGCTTTACCTTAAGAATTTAAACTAAGTTATCTTCCAAGTGAAAATTCGCCTGCCACACCTAATAGATTTTAGAGGGTGGAAAAAAATAGGCATCTTTACATTAAAGCAAGATGATGTTTCTAACTAGAAATTTTTGGGTAGCAAAGTGAGGCGAGTTCAGCCTGAGAATCGTATTGCTGAAGAGTGGATTTCTACAGGCCCAATCAAATAAAACACATTAATGATGCATCTCCAAACCACAAGAATAATTCGTAACTTGATTTGGATTTAGGAATGTAGTGGGATACAATACAGTTATGCCAAAGCAGATTTCTAAAACAATTTAATGTATGCAACTGCAAAAAAAAACCCACTGTACCTTGCAAAATTATATGAACAGAGCAGGAAAGAGAAGCAGGCTGACAGGTGCAAGCAGCAAGCAATGGGCAGCTGACTGGCCTAATTGCTGGCTTTCTGGCCCATTCATGCATGGGATGGTGGTTGCTTCAAAATGGCATGAATTGACAGTGCTCTTTTACATTTCTCAAAAAATAGGTTTGGAATGAAAATGCCAACAGTTATTACATCTCAGGTGCCTGAAGCAACAGAATTATTGCTGAGGTGTTTAAGTGGTGTATGATTTTTTTTGCTTTATTTTCATAGAGAAGTATGATTTTTGAAGTAACTGCTGCAATTGATGTGCAAATTTTGACACATTTTGTATGACAAGTGACTAGCCCAGTGGTATATCTGCAGATCAATAATAGTACATCTCAGTTACCTGACTAGTGGGTGTTTGGAAGGAGAAGGAAAAGGTTTGCAATCATGCCCAGCAGCAAAATGATTCCCAGAGGCTTCTGCTCTCTGCATTATTGAGCACCTGAACTGTTTTTATGGAACAAACTCAGATAGTATTGGCATTTCCCTGGTGTGAGAGGTTTGGGTGCACAAAAGCAGAAGTCAGAAATATATGGCTTCAGTGATTTCAAAACATTCGCAGATGATCTAATAGTTTCCATATTCCAATAAGACACAAATTTCTTTAATATGCAACCCTAAGTATATCAGGAAAGTGGCTTTAGTTCCACTGAAATTCTCTGGACATGCGAGGGCACTCATCTCAAACTGATTTTTTGACAAACTGGATACTACAAAGGAATTGGTACCTCAAGCCCCCCTTTGACTTATTAGGAAACAAAGCAGTGAAAAAAACCACATCATGAGCAAAAGCAGTAAAACACACCAGTCTTTTGACATGTGCTGCAAATAGTTCATATTTCTAGAGAAGACTCTGGACTATTGGAAGCCCATAGAATGCTTGACACTTTGCATTGCACACTTGCTACATTCTTCCTCATGGGTATCTTCCCCTGAAAGGTCAGGGAGAACGTAGAAGCTTTCAGAAAAATTCTTAATCCCGAATAGTATATATGTATATATGTGTATATATATACACATACATACTTTTTTTTTTTTTTCCTTTCTACAAAGGGAAGGAGATTAAAAAAAAAATCTACGGAGATGGTCTTTGTACATAAAATGCCACACAGTTTTCTCTGCTAACATTTTGTGAACACAGAAGTCTACTGATAAAACTTGGCATCCCTCTGTGAAAAGCAGATATACAAATGACCAACGCAAAGTAGTTATAAAATAAGACCATATCCAGTTTGTTTCTCATACAAGTGTTCCATATCAAAAAGTAAAATTAATAAAAATAGAAGTATTTTAAATAAGTATGTTTATGTCAACAATATATTTTATGAAAGCAAATCATAATTAAATTACCAAAATGAGAAAGGCTATGCCTGTCAAAATATCTCAGCAGAATAAAAGATTTCTTTTTTACTCAATCATTTACTGCAATTTCAGTTCAATCAGAAAATGAAAAAAAGAGGTGCATCGGGTCAGCTGGTAAAGAAGGTTTAAATACAATCCTCTGTGATTTTTAGGAACTGCTGGCAAATGACCGGCCAAGTCGTGAGAGGCACAGTTACCTGGTGCTATATACAAGGCTCTGGCACAAGAGGAATAAAGGGAGTCCACCTGCTTTTGACTTCAGCAATACAGTGTTTATTCACTTCTTAGAGATAATGAACACAAGCACAGCTGAATTACTCCTTTTTAATTTACCACTATACCTCTGAAACACCACAGGTAGGGACAGAGATTAGCTGAAGGAGAAAAGTATGAAGTTAAATGTAAAAAGTCACGATTTATTTGTCCCTAACTATAGTTCTATCCTACCTAGAAGCAGCACAGTAAATTTTCTTACTTTCCACTCAATAAAGTGCTTCGTAGAAGGGTTTTAAAATAACACCTTCTAAGCCTGTTCATCTTTGTCACTCCTCTCTCTTCAGCCTTTCTAGCACAACCTCTCCATAGAAATTTATTAGGAAACAATTTATAGTATCACCATCAATAATTCTTTCTACACCATTGTAAATAAGGACAAAGGTTTATACAACTGATAAAGCAAGTTCCTGCCCCAAGGGCCTGTGTTAGTTTTTCAAATCTCTACACTTATTACACTAATATACTTTAATGCATGTTTTTAAAATTAATTCTTAAGAGAGATCAAAGTGAAACGAAATATCAAGAAACACCTGCTTACAGACCCTAAATAAAAGGCCAGTTAGTTCTGACAATAATGTCCAAAAATCCATAGTTTTCAAGGAATATCTAAAGTATTAATACGTTTAGTTCAGTCATAATTTACTGGTAACAAAGGTCACAGCACCTGGAGCAAAATAAACAGTGCAACACAACTTAAACAAAAAGTTTCAAACCCTCCACACAGAGAACTGGCATTCTGTCATCTCGGCACTGAAAAGAAAACGGGTTTCTCAGATTTACTGTAATTTACTTTCCCCCCCGCCCAGTTCTGAAGCTGCTTGTAAGCAGCAGGACTCCAGGCCAGCACATGAAATCCAGCAGGCTGGCACAACCCTCATGCTAGCTCCTTGTTCTTTTCAATTTACTATTTCATTTAAAAACAAAGTCATGACAGTTGATGTGACAGCCTCGAAAACACAAGCCAAGAGCCCAAGACAGTAAGATCTGCCAGCATCTGGCAAAGCCTAACACATGGCTCACAGAGGAGTGGCCGGTACAGACTTCCCAAGCGTGCTGTCAGTGCCAACCTCCTTAAATATTTTGTTGACCATGAAAATATGGATGACAAAGAGGAAGATCCACATCAGAGAAAATCCCACAGGAGAGCTACAGCAAATGCAATCGTGCTGCCAATGTGCAACCAACCACCTGACTGGTATGTATGTGAGAGGAGTTCATCTCATGGGAGGACGATGAGGAGGAAATCTTGAGCCAGGATAGACAGAGAATGAGACTGGGGGAAAAGGACCTATGAAGATGGCACAATGGGACAAACAGACCGGAGAGGTCAGAAAGGAGGCAGCAACTCACAGGACGTGGGCAAAAGAAACTACTCGCGTTCCCACCATTTCACAGCCCTCACATTGAATCAAAGGTTCCTCAAATGTTACCACTTCCTCTATGCTGCTTTGGCAACAATGCCTTGAACTCACTGGCCACAGAGAGAGACAATTTACTGCGGCCATCAGCTACAGTATTAATGTAGTTAGCACTACATAGACATACACGACAAGCAGATCACAGACTGCCCATGGGTGAAGTAGGCTTAAAGACTTGCTCCTGTCTCTGGATGCCATTAAAGAAAAAGTAGAAAAAATCAGAGATGACATGACATATCGCAAAGACATAACAGACAAAAAATTGTGCTGGTGAAATGTTTCAAGCTTACAAACCCAAGCCTTCAGAAGCTACTTAGCACTGGGATAAGGACTGCCCAAACAGAACCTATTTAAATCCTCCTATGCATTTGAACGTTGTTTTTTTTTTTTTTTTTTTTATTATAACTATATGATCTGTATTTTTCTTCCTTTAATGTCCAGGTTGTACTTTGAGAGTATTCTTGCCCACTAGACTAGCTATAGAACTTGCAACTTCATTTCTTGCTGAAGATGGAAAACATTTTAAAAAAAGAGTATTGGAAAAAATTAAATGAGCAATTATTGATTAGTGAATCTGAGTTTGCTTTGGAAAACTGGATTCTATCCTCACTCACCACAGAGTTCCTTAGCAAAATAAAATTAAAACAAACTTTGAAGGGATCCTTTTTGATAGCACATCCTTCACTTCTAGATTCATTATTTGAGATCTCAAAATCTTATTTCCTGAAATCTTCATTTGTGCCCAAAATCAATGGGAGTTGTGTCTGAATACAAACATAGTATTTAATGCTAAAGGAGATACAAAATAAGGTCTTTGCATCTTGAATTGTGCATGCAAACTTAGAGATTACTTTTTAACACTCTGTACCTCAGCTAGTAATCTCTATAATGGGGATAATCCTATTCATTTACTTCATAAAGGTGAAAGCAATTTCATTAATGTTTGAAAAACTGAATAGCCCCCTGGGTAAATTAGTCATTCACTCTTCAAAGCAAAGTCTGAAAAGCACGTACTAAATGAATGTGTTATGTTTGAATAAGGAAAATAAGCTACTAAAATGCAAACATCATATATTCTGGGCCCTGAAAATGGCTGGGATCTTGTGGAAAAAGAAATACTATCATAATACTTGTGCAGATATAAAGCTAGCACTACAGACCATAAAGGTAAGGAACATCGGCATCCAGGGTTTGACTTAGCAAGCTTGGTCGTGGGCTTTTAATGTAGCTTCCTCTATGTAAGTGGATCCACACAGACCAAAAAACTACACCTTGGTAATCACAGTTCCACAAATTTTCCTTCTGTATTCCCAGAAATAGTTTAGAAAAGAGATTAATGCCTTGAGAGACTGGAAAAGATCATCTGGTGCGACAAACCTCTTTCTTCCATGCCTATTTAGTACAATTTCCTGCTTGGTCAGCAGCCTTTAAACCCTTCCTCTGCGTGTGTCCTTACACTGCTGTGGTACCTCAGTCTTGTTTAAACCAGCTACTTACTTGTCTTTGCCTCTTAACTCCTCCCTAGCATTTACTACTCCCTGCATTACCCAGTTCTTCCTGAATTCCCTGCATACATTCAGTGTCACACCCTTTCTGGCACCATTAACCTTGAACTTCTATCCGATGGGAGCACTAACTCACCCTTCCACATACTCAAGCTCTTGTCAAAACCCTGCCGTTTATCTAAAGGTTCCTGGAAGTCCTAATCACTCCCAAAAAAAAAAAAACCACAGGTAACATGACAGGGTCAGTAAAACCCTCAGTGTGGGACAGAAAAAAAAAAAAGAAAAAAAGAAAAAAAGAAAAAGAAAGTTTTGTTTACTTTTCTTTCTGAGATACGAGAGACTCATAAAATAAACCTGGTAAAAATTTAAATCAGCAAGACATTATTTCTGCTTATTACCTCACCAAGCTTATGATACAGATGTCAGAACCTGTAACTTCCACCTGTCATACCAACAGGCACCCACAGCAGCAACAGTCAGGGAATGCAGAGTGGGAACAAAGGTTATATTCCACCTCCAACTGTTCCCTGTAAACAACCAGCTTTCCCCCCAAGAACATGAGTTTTCCCCATTATTGCCTGGGAGCCTGAACCTCCGATTCCATCACAAAATCATTTGGGTTGGAAAAGACCCTTAAGATCATCAAGTCCAACCATTACACTAGCACTGCCAAGTCCACCACTAAACTTCTTGAAGAGGGAAATGAATACTAAATGGGACAGGAACTGGCTAATTTGGTAGGTCGGAAGGTAACAAGGATTTCCAAGTTATGTATATATATGACTACCACATATGGACTCCCAAGAATACTAGTAAATAGACTTCCCCACTTCGTTTCTTTCTAGTCTAGAAGGAAGACAGAGAGCAGCCCCAGTGCTAGTAGCGTACAGCGAGACCATGATGGTTTGTACATGCCAGTGCCCAGAAGGGAACAGTACAACTGCGTAGGGCTCACTGGTGTCAGACATCTCCCTGTTTATACCTCCAGGAAGAATGAGCTGGATCAAGGTGACTGTGGCAATGATCACCTAATGGAAATACTAAGGGAAATAAATACAGCAACTAATGTTGAGATAAACATCAAAGGTCTCCCTGAAAGTGACTATAAATCCTCCCACAGGTTTCAGAAAGCTTTGGGTCAGACCCTCTTAAAGCAACTCCCTAGGTCTGACTCCCGTGCCCAGTTTCAACACTCCTGCCCTTCATTTCATCAGTTGCATCTTTCTCAGGCTCATGATCTCACCAGCAAAAGCCACAGTCCCCATCTGAGACACCCTCCTATCACAGAAACACAAGACATGACTAATTTAGCATGATACGCAAAATACAAGACTCACGTTACAACAGTCACAGTACCATGTAAGCCATTTCATTTAAAAATGAGCATAAAACTAAGTGCAGACAAGAATAACTTTCGTATCAGAAGACAAATATCACTGGTATAATAATAATGCAAAATTAAAAGATTAGAATCAGCTAAACTTAGAAGATAGATAGCAAAATGAATAATATATGCAAGTGCAATCCAGATTTCTGTTTTATGCATACAAGGGGAATAATTAACTGATCTGGAAACATGTAAATGAGGGCTTAAAAGCATTTTCAAAACAGCACATCCAATTTCAGTTACACATGCAGAAGTTGCTACATTATAATAATTAGATTTTTTTTCACAAAAGATTTATTTATTTTGAATAGGAGTATTAAATATTATACTAATTACTAGTTATTTTACTTTGTACCCAGGGAAAAGGAATGAATATTCATTAATTCCTCAAGCTACCAAAGCCCAACAGACCAGACAGATTCCAGCATAGCTACTGATAAGTAAGGAAAATGTTTGGTACAAAATCAGGCTCATTCCACAAATCATAGCTCTGTCTTTTTCACAAGTTAAATGCACTACAAGAAGCAACAGGACAACAAACAAACCCAGAATCCATTAGTGTTTTTCCTTTTACTTTTTAAGCGTCTTTTTGTATAACGCCCTTGAGAAAGCTTTTTATTAGTGTTATTTTGGGAATATTATATCCATTTTGCTGTGGTAGCAAAAGTAAAACTCAACATATTCTGGAGGTAAATAATAATAAAAACATATTCCATTTATTCACCCATTCATTATTTTTTTATAATGGAAGAAGCTCTACTGGTTTCCTATCATCATCATCATCATCAACATAGCAACTGCAGGAAAAGACGCTGGTCCATCAGATCCAAACTGGCACATAACAATCACACACTTCTCAGCAGCACATCAGGTTGGTTGTCTAGCTTGAAGACAAAACCCCATTCAGATTCTATGCTTTATTTTCATTTGTTAAATTGAGACCAAAACTTTTCAGTGACGAATGATCTGGGGATTCATAACTTCAGGAATACCCAAGAGGAGATACTGTAGAGGAGCTTTATTTTTCAGAGAACAGACACATGACAGTTTCTGAAACTAAGCCATTTCAGGGCATTTCCAAACGGCTGTCCAACCCAAGCTCCGGAAGTTACTTTCAAAGTAATTGGTTACCAGCTTGGCAAATGGCTGAGTAAGACGAAGGGAATCAGCCAGTCACCAGGATCAGCTGCCAGCAGTGTTCGGACTCTCTACTCTTGCACATGGAGAACACTTTCCAGGCTCCTCTAAGACCAGCCGTGCACACCTAAAGATTTTAGAATGGTCAAAGACAGAGTGAAGCTATTTGCCTGTAAGCTAATTTGATTTTTATGTTGTAATTCCCTTTTGTGTCATTTCATTCAAATCCACAATAATTGCAGACTGACTAGACTTATTTCTCAAACTAGACCTAAAACTTAGTGGAATTAGAATCATAGAACAATTTAAGTTAGAAAAGACCTTTAAGATCATCCAGTCCAACCATTAACGCAGCACTACCAAGTCCATCACTAAACCATATCCCTAAGCACCACATCTACATGTCCTCTAAGTATGTCCAAGGTATTGACATAATTAAAATGAAAATGTTACTGTTTATTAAGATATCATTGCAAAAAAATCCCCCCAAAATTCAGAAGCTGCCTCCACATTTTTCTAAGATGCCAAAATTTTTAAATAATGCCTTAAGTGAATTCTTACTTTACCTGAAATTTAAGTATTTGCACTTTGCAATCAGTCTGCAATTTGACATTTAGATGCTCTCAAGGACTTCTCTCTCTTATTTGGATGCTCAAATTGATGCAAGTAGACATTAAAAAATCCCCTCTGTTCCCTATACACAGGACCTCTATCTGATCTGATCTAGTGATTTAGATGCAAGATTTACACAGCTTTGAAGAGTGTTTCATAATGTACATAAACACTTTTTTGACCAGCACAAATCTCTTACTGATTCTCTCATTTTGCAACAACTCAAATTGTGTTCTCTCTCAAAGACACCTCAGACTGCTCCTCCCTTGTAATTACAGTGTAAAACAGCTTTGTAATTATGCTTTTGGTCTATTGACTGTCTGCACATTGCTCTCCATGTACATGCACAAAACATCATCTCTCCCGAGTTGAAAGGATGAACACAGTATCATCCGTTGAACAACTAATTAATGTCATTTTATATAGCCCATTGAAAAAAAGCGCATTAAAAAAAAATACCATATTAGAAGAACGTCTGTATGTACCAAAGCTAAAGTTACATCAAGTCCCTTCAGAAACATGGGCCTTTTGGGAAGTGAATATGCCAATTTTGAGTCCAGAACTGGACTAACCCTTGCCACAATGACAAGAATGAGGATTTTTTTTTGTTTCTCTTGCCTGAACTAACATTCAGAAATACAAACACATTAAATCCCAGGCATTAGATCTCACATTTCACATGCAGTTACCAATATATTTGAACTAACTCTGGTTCAGAGCAAAGCATGGAAGCATACAATATAAGGTCTAAAAATGTATCAGGGCCTGATTACAGATGTGCATTAGAAGTAAACTGATGCCAAGATCTTTATGTCTTGGCATTACGTTCTCAAAGACTAACACTCTATTTCAGGGCATACACCCTATTCCTGAATGTTTAAATGAATGTTAACATTCTTCCTTGAACAAGAGGATATGTGAAGAATTTTATCATGATGTTAATCAACTATTTCAATTAGTCTATTAATTTTTCTTAAACTTTTCTTGTTTTACACTCATGAAGTTGATTTATGGCACATCATGATTGGTAGGAAACAATACTAAGACATAAAACACTTTTTTTTTTTTTTTTAAACCCGTGTGATATATCTGTATGGATAAATAAAAGAAACTAATTAAAACAAAGCTGCTTAAGTATAAATAATACAAAAAAAAAATTCAGCAAGCTACTAAAATAAACTAATAATTAAGGTATTTACCATCAGTCTAAACCAAGGCAGTCAGGATTGGGTTAAGTGAGCTGTGTGCATGCAGGGGGGGGATACATTGCTCAGAATTATATTCTACTGATTTTAGATAGTACTATGCACTAAAATATTTCAAAGAAAATGTTATTATATTAAATGTTACCTTTCTCTGCTACTCAACTAATTAATTATTTAAACTGTTATGAGAGAGACAGTCTAGATTCACAGACTTGTAATGACTAGGAGGATATTTAAAATTCATTACAGTACATTAAACTTCCACTGATTAGTTAGCATCACTGCAAAATAAATAAATAGCCAATTTGCTTTGATCAGCAGAAATTCTGATAAAATCAGCAAAACACCAATTAAAACGTGAAAAATGTCACCTAGTGTCATTATTGTAATGGAACCAAGACACACAGAAAAAACTGATTCAATGTTTACTTTCATATCGGCTGTGTCTTCAAACTGTAAATCATAACCGCTTTTACTTGCATCTCTTTCTCACAACTCCAGAATTAATTCCGTAGATGGATTTACTATGGACTACATCACACTAGAATAGACCAACCTATCATAAACAGAATAATAAGGTCTTGCTGCACTTCTATGAACTCCTGTTGGGAGGGGTAGTGGGGAGTAGCAATTCACTCAGAAATATGTGAACAGAGATGAAACTTGACATGTGGGATTTTTGCCCGAAACTTTGTTCTTTGGAAGCAGGTGGAAGGGAATGAAATGATTAAGTAGAGGTGCTATATTTACAGTTATACACATTTCTTATTTATTGAGTTCCTCAGCTTTGAGGCCCTGAGCCCGCAGATAACCACACAGTTGCCTGTAAATTGGCTAGAATGCCTTGAAGACACAGAGGGCAAATTCTGAGTAACTGGCCTGCCATTTTTAGCAACCCTAACTTTTATCAAATAAGGAGATTTCATACAAATTAGCAATTCTTATACCTACACAAGCTTCTGACAATGCCAGTGCTTGCAATTTTACAGATATGATCTTCAGATGGAGTGATTGCTAGGTATCCAATTAAGATAATCTCGTTAAGTCATTTGGGCTCCTGGCCGTTTCAGCTGAACACAGGCTGAACGTTTTGAGCATGGCTATGCATTGATTTGAACTACTGCATGCTTAGAAGTCTTGATGGCTCTCAGGAAAGAGAACCACACCATGTATTCTGCATATCAGTTGCCCACAGTGGATCATGGGGAACAGAGAAGGAAAAACTGCAGCCTAACAGAGAGAAAAGATGACTAGCGTTCATTCTCTCTCTCTGGAAGGTCATTTTGTTCAGACATTCCCTGGGTGAGCCAGTCCCCACTGTGAAGTGTTTCTTTGTGGTTTATTTGCCTTTTTAAACTCTGAATTGGGAAAGGTTCATAGTATCTGGAACGAAAAATGAGCAAAAAGTTTAGTACTTGATCCACTGTCATCACTCAGCCCCTTACAGGCCACCAACAGGAGCGAGGCAGCCAAGCTGGTGGCTGAACACCACGCAGATACCGGCTGCCCTGCCATCCGCAGCAGCAGCTTTCCTGAACCTCTCAACAAGTTCATTAATTCTGGTCTCATGAAAAACCAACAGACTGGTATTTTGATTTCTAGTAAGAACAGATAGCCTCTATTCACACAGTAAAACCCACCTGCTGACCAAAATTCATAGGAATCAACTAGGTATTTTTGTTTCAGTTTTCCTTTTAAGTGGCAAGGGAAGTAGGGTTTATTTACACAAATGCTTATTATCCAACACAATGGAATGTCTGAACTTATTCTTCATGATGACCCAGGTCTACTTGAACATAAACAAGTGCACAAGAATGCCGAAAAAAGGAAACATTAGTATAGTCATCTGTTTTTCTAGCTGGCAATATGCAGGCTCAGTTTCAGGTCATCATAGGGCAGAGAAAGTACAGTCATGGGATACAGATCCTGTACTTCAAATGCACACCCCATCATGGACTCCTTTCACCAGAAAAAAACATAACTTTGAGTCACATGCAGTTACTTATTTAACAGGTTTTGGGTACAGTCAGGAAGAGGTGGGAAAGATGAAATGCTTCCTGCTATGTGCTTTTTCTGTGTTCAGCATCTATAAGCCTCATGATATAAACAGGTATCTGATTTCTGTCACCAGCCCGTTCCAGTATGAAATTTTGTAAGTGATTCTGTTAAATGCAAGGAAGGAACTCAGTGTTTAGTCTCAACAATCAGAAGGAAATAACGTTCTATGAGAAGACAAAATTTTGCATTGAATCCACAAAGCAGTTAACAAAAACAAAACATGTGAGTATCTGGCCTTACAGCTCTTACTGTGCCTGTATGTATGATGTGCAAAGAAGAAACTAAAGCTAATGGCTCTGGGTGATCAAGAAATCCCCACAGCCCATGGATGCCGGCTTCTCTTGGAAAGTGCCAGTTTAAGATACCGGAAGGATGCAAGATGCAGCACAGATTCTCTGTTACTGTACCTAAGGTCCTTGGGTTTAAGTCAGCCCTTTAACACTATTTCCACACAGAACTTGTAATTTATTAATTCGTGTTCTGTGATGCTCATTGTTTATGAAACCTGCATCTTTCAAAACATTTTTCTCAGCTGTTGCAGTGTTTTCTAATACGCAGGAAAAATAGGTACTCGAAATGAAACGTTAGTCTGAAGTTCAGTAATTCAGATGGAAAGTTACAGATACACTGGTAATCGTAAATGGTCTGAGGTTTGAATGATTTTTCCACTCCAGTTAAATATATTGAGAAGTATATTCAAATAATTAAAAAGTGCTGGAAATAAGCAGTATTTGGAATTAATGGAAGTAATATATTCACCCTGTTGCATTAATTATTTTAAAATTATAGTTCCCACAGTTTAAGAAATGCAGTCAAGTTAAAATGAAGCAATTTTGTTGCTAAATATTGT
Source organism: Patagioenas fasciata (assembly GCF_037038585.1). Lineage (NCBI taxonomy): Eukaryota > Metazoa > Chordata > Aves > Columbiformes > Columbidae > Patagioenas > Patagioenas fasciata. Next base: position 10,063,019 of record NC_092531.1, on the reverse strand, counting down.
CATTTAGATTAAAATATATGTGTCTGTTGAATCCGAAAGCCAAACACTACTACTGCTGATGCTTTGGTTATTTGTAAAATCTAAAAACTGCCAACAAGCAATGAGCAAAAACTGGGAAAACATTAAAAAAGAGAGAATAAAAGCCCCAGTGTCCCCATCTCCCTGGGTAACTATTTTCTTACATGGTATGGCTTGCCAGTCTTGATGTAAGCGTCAAGAAAGTCTTATTATATTAATTGCACATTTCTAAATAGTTTAATAAGGGATCTATACATTATAGATGCTGTAATATACGGTTGAGAGTGCAAAAGGCCACAAGGTTGCTCATAACCCTCTCTTATCCATCAGTTACAGGCTAACACCCTTTATTTCAAATGCATAAGCTTTACCACACTGGTAATATAGAAATAATAAGCCATTTTTAAGTGAATGTGACTGATTGGAAGTGACAATTAAAGGAAGCAGGGAAATTCTTGTCCTGCCAAAAGTTTCACAGGAGCTCATGCAAATGCGCAGGTCTACAAACCCAAATATTGTTCTTCCAAATCCTCAACTCCATATGAGTTTCTGATAATTTCAAATCAGACCCTTTTTCTAGGGAAAAGTTAATTTGAATCAAACTTCCAGGCAATTTTACATCTCTCCTTTAGGGATATTTGGCAAAATGTTGAATACTAGCAACCTTTCCTCACTGACCATGGAGTAAAGAGAACTTCCACACCAGAGCAGAAAGATCCTAATTTTTACATACAGTACCACCAATGAATATACAAATGAACACTCATGGCTGAATTTTCAAACCCATTAGAAACCCCACTGGTTTCCTCTGAGGCACAGTTTCATCTCAACAACTGAACACAGATGGCAAAGTTTTATTGTGAACGATCTTCCATTTCAAAAACTTCAGGGCATTTTAAAGGCAAACATACAAAATGCATTTTAAATTTATTTACCTTCACACTTGTATAGAAATGTCACCAACCAGGTCTTACCACATTTCTATGGTTCCATACAGACTTAACCAAAATATTTTTTTCACTCAGTTTAACGGCCTCTCCTACTTTATATTAAATTTAAACAAATCAGTCAAGGCAAATACTTCTGTGGGGTGGGGGTGTATCTCCTAAATAATGTTGCCAAATAAGTCACCATTATCAGCATTTTCCTATACTCCTATAATCAGCAGCAGAAAGAACAACAAAAAAACTTTAGAATAAAACCTCTGTTTCACTGCTTTGATGCAAAAAGTGAATATGCATTTCCAGAAACTTCTAGAGAATGCGCATTCCAAGGACCTCACCAATGGCACAACATGAAGTGACATGTGAAGACTTCAACTGCGGGGAAATTGAGGTGCTTACCTGGCTCAAGACTTCTGAGCTGAATTGCAACTGCAGTATTTTCAATTAATTGCCATTCATTGTTCTTCTCACAGCCGCTCCAAAATTAATATGCCTTAAGGTAGCTAGAAAAGAAAAAAGAAAATGAAACTAAGCTAAAATGAATTTAAAATAATGAGAAAAAATTAAAAGGGAAAATTATCACCTTTATGTTTTACACGTGAGAAGAATTTGTTGAAGCATTTATAAGGAAGTCATTTTCAGTAAGCACATACTCAGAACACTAGGAAATCTTTAATGAGTATATGCCTAACAAGTCAAGGAAATAAGTTTTCTTTTTATGCTACTTGGTTATCCTGTTTATTTCCTAATAGTTCTACATCCATAAAAGGCCAAAGGACTCTGACCTTGGCAAGCTAACTAAGCAAGAAAAGGCAATCATGTGTGCAAGGTTGTCACCTACACTACAAATTATGATAAAATATATCTCAGTATTGGAAAAAATAGCTGTATGTCTTCAGTGACATCCACTGTAGTACATTTAAGGATTTGAATAGGACAGCAATTTATTTTGCACTAAAATGTTTTATGGTTATCATAAAGCATTATGTCTTCAGAGACTGAAAGGTGATGTTTTTATGGACTGTTGCTTCTTGTTGCATTATCTTCACAGATCAAAAATTATCCCTCTTTTTCTTTTTTTTTTTCCCTTCAAGTGCTCCCGTATCGCCCTGCTAATAAAAGATGTCACACAATGGTTCAGTCTGACAAAATGGAAACGATGTTAAACAAAGTGTACAAGGAACATATTTCTAACACAGAAAAGTTTTACAATGAATGATGATGCAACTAATTAGTGAAATAAATAATAATTGCCTGTCCCTCCTCATTAGACTCTTAGAAAGAAAATGGAGCCCCAAGGCAGAGTTCTAGCTTTTGATTTGAAAAATTGGACCTTGTTAACTTTACTGTCCCTTTGCCAAAAAGTCAGTTCCTCTTGCACAATGACAAGGTGGAAAAACTGACAGGCAGCCAGTTCGACTGATGCACAAGATGTTCCATCTTTAGCTTAAGAATTGTTTTGAGGTAGTAATTGAGTAACCTGACATGGTTAGTTTGCTCCTGATTTATTCCTTCTGGAGAACCTTGAACTACCAGTGAGGATTAGGTGGAACGAATACACAGCATGTGCTTTTGACAGGTTAATCTGATGGATTTCAAGCTTATCTAAGTCTATGTAAATTGTAGACAGTGTATAAATTGATTGTCGTTGAATATTATTAAGATATCAAAGCCCTTTCCTCTTCAACCTTTGAGCAATATCATGCTGCCACATGGCTGCCATTGGTCCATGTTTCTGCCACCTTTGTATTGACCTCTTGTAGGCCACTTTTTTCCAGACATTCCTCAAAACTCTACATTTTACACAGAAAGAGAGTGCCTGCCAAAGCCAGCACATCTAAACACATTACATGATGCTGAAGGAATTTTACAGGCTTCTAATGAGGCAGTGAATTAGCTTTAAGGGGTCGAGTTTCAATTTGATGTGTGCATTAAATGGAGTTACGCACGTCACATAACTAATCAATTTATCTAGGCGTTAATATAGCTCTCATCACTGTGGCTTCCAAGCACTTCAAAACAAGCCCACAGAGGCCTTCAGAGGATCATCACAGAGAAGAGGCCCACAAGAACCTTTGTTCACTAATATGATGTTACACATTTCCCCCTCTCTCCCACAGGTGCTAGAAGCATCTTTGAGGCTCTTGGACATTGTTGTCCAATACCAGTAAGACAACAAAAAAATCAAGATACCCTACGCAGCCTGAAAGAGATGAAGCTAAAATATGGATAGGCTTTTAAGACCAAACACGCAATTTTTTTAAACTTCTTTTAGCGCTACTCCTTGCCATAATCCCAGAGTGATCTATATAAAACATCCGATACCTGTCCAAAGATACATTCACAGAAGAATAAAAAGAGTATCCCAGTTTTCCACAGAACTGAACTTACACCGAGTCTCAAAATGCAAACCTCAGTGATTCAATCTATACACTCTTCTGTCCACCTCCACAGTCCCCCTAGTGAATCCCTTTCCGATCCCTTCCCTTCTCCTCAGCTGGTTCGCTGCCAGCTCTAACTCCTCTCACCACGTTCCCCACGCTCACAGTCAGAGTTTCTCTTTCCCTCTGCAAATTAATTCCAATATTTCCCTTTCAACAAAGTAAAGTTACATTCAGGCTCTACATACATCAGGAATTTTCACCTGTTTGACATAATTTTTCAGAGTAATTTAATTAAAATGGTGAGAATGGAGGGTCTTGGTGGATATCTAAGTATTTAATATGCTTTTATATTTAATAAAGTTCTACATCTTTCAAAGATCCCATCCCACAAAAGTTTTCTCCAAATTAATGCTTTCTTACTGGTCTGGAAGATTTAGGGATACTTAAAAAACAAACAAACAGAAATCCCAAAATAAAAATAAGATAACATAAAATAAACAATAAAGAACCCCCCCGACCAAACAAACAAAAAACCACCACCACAACAACAAACTCTCACCCAAACAAACCAAAACCACACATCCTCCTAGATACATAGACAACAACCACAAGGAGGAAAACAAAACAAAAAACCCAAACCACAAATACCCATACAACAACAACAAAAAACCCAAAATCCCACCAAAAAAAGTCCCAATCCCACAAAACCCCAGCATAAAAAAAACTTAAACTGCTGCATTATATATTCTACTATAGAGACATTTCAAGCTGAAATCCTCAGTAAGTTTAGATGCAGAGAACCCAGAGTAACAGTCAAACTGCACATAAGCAGTGCCACGTGTGTCATGTAATTCACGTGCAGTAAGAATATGGGAAGAATTAAAAAAGTCATACATTATTCATACCATCTTGCAATACCCACTTAAGTCCCCATTAACTTCAGTGGCAATAGTACTGCCGTTCATGAAGGAAAAGAAGAGGGACGTCCTCACAAACAGAGCGCAAGAAGCTGGAATTACAAGACGTAGTAATAAAAACCTCTGAGCCTTTAAGTGGCCAGCTTGGCCCAACCAAAAGGGCACATCCATCATTTAAATATTTCAAAGCATAGCTTATAGCAGCCAGTGTGAGGTCCTTTCCACAGCAAGAAGCTCGTGGTTATGAAGTAAGCCAGCTCAGCTGCTGAAGTTTTCAGATCATACTCTGAGTTACAAATCTGAATAACTGCCTTATGTTCCTCAGCTATGTCAGACTAGTGAGTCTCTATTGCACTATGAGACCACACTAACTCTGTCACCATCCACACGTCGTTACTATGCAACATAACGTGAGCTTGTGTCCACACATCTCTACACAAAGGTAAAACTGTCAAAACAAAAACTTCTTGTAATGCTACTCCACTAGAGAGTGAGCCAAAGCTCATTAAAATCAAATGAAGTCTTTCTTCTTCACTGCAACAGGGGAGAGATTTCCTCTCTAAATAATGTATGAAAAACATACCACAAAAAGACATGGATCACAAGTACAAAACACTGCATCAAAGCAATCACAACCTATCCAAAACCAGACAAGCCAGGTTCGTTTTTAAGTATAGCTTAGAACGAAAATCACATTACACACAAGCACCTATTTATTATATGAGTTGTAATGACACCACTAAAATGAAAAGTGAAAAACCACAACATATATCAGTCTGTTTCATGTAGGAGAAGGGCAGGTATTTTATCTGCATCTTAAATGGAAGTAAAGCAGACCTCCCTACCTAAAACATTAACCATTTCAAAAGATCTCATTAAAAGGTTTCTCTGTTTTCACTGATTATTATGTAGTGACTACAAGAACACCTATAAATCTGATTGAATTAGGTTTTCAGGCCTTTATTCCAGATAATTTCTTCTCCTTATGTGGACTTTCTCAGGAAATGAGATTTAATGAGTCATAGTCCTTACTGATAATCACAAGAGAGCTCATTAGCTTTCTGTCAGATTTGTACCCACTATCTGCCCTCAATATGCTTGTGACTTAATAGAGCCAAGTATGACACTACAGAGAAAGCAGATGTACTCAGATGAAGCAATACAGTGGATTGGAAATACTATAGAGATAAATATTTCTCCTTAATTTATTTTGAGAACTTAAAGGAAAAAAAAATCAACACACCTTGTCTCCTTTCTTAACTTTCTCTATTGTGATGGCACTGCTGACAGCAAGACACAAAGTATGAGAGAAAATTAAGAATGACCTTTGAAGACTCCTTGCAGATATAGTAGCAGAGAACTAGTCTAAACAGTCCATAATACAAGGCTCTGGAGACTGGAACACATTTCTGTTCTAGTGTACAAAATGATGGTTTACCACAATCCTGCAGAAACTTCAGGGTACCAGTGACAGATTAATGTATGAGGCAGTGCAGGGGAACCTGCTTTTTGACCTGCCCCTCCCACATTTACAGCTCTCCATCTCCATTTCAAATATTCCTAATTGAGTTCTCACCTCCCAGCCCATGAGCTGCACAGCCTCCTGGTCTGCCTGCAGGGCATGGCCATGAGAGCCTGTGCAAAGGAACTCCCAACCCCATGGCTGTAGCACTGGGAAAGATGCTTCTGCTCTCCACACAATGCACTACGGAACAGCAGTGTTCATCTGATAGACTGTGAGATGCGAATGGCCTTAGTCTTCTTCCACCTACAGTTCACATCTCCTGAAGGGAGTGGAAAAGCAAAATTGTGATTCTTATTTCCCACACTGTTGTTCAGCTCGACAGGACGCTGTTTGTTACTGAGGCACACTGCAGGGTGCTGGTCTAAGCCTGCCCTTCACAACCAGCCACTTTCTTAGGTGGTGCTTGCTTTTATCTCCCTCCGTAGCTTTCACATAGCATTATTTTTCAGTTGAGATGGGAAACTTTTACTTCCTAGAAAACTGAGGATCACCCTGCACTCTCACAATTTGCTTTCACAAAATACCCCCTTTCCAAACATGGCTTAAGGACAGTCTGATATGCAGGCACCAAACCCAGGAAGGTATTTTACTAGACTGTACCACAGCAAGTATTCACTGTTTCCAGGAAATTGTCCATAGCAGGAAAAAAAAAAAAAAAAAAAAAAAAAAGATAGTTTACTTAAGCAATTCACTATAGTGCTAGTCCCCAATGCGACAAGCACTCGTCTCACCTTACTAAGTGACAACATATGGTTTTAGCCCGTTCCCTGACCCATCCTTAACATGGCTGTTCCTGTTCTTCAATCTATCATCTCCCCACCACTATCTTCCTCACATTGCACACAGATACAGCAGTGGCTGCAAAGGGTCTGAACAGACTGGCAGGAAGAGGAGGCTGTGTTGGCGTGACACACAAAAGTTTTCAGAGCAAAGGAATTTTAACATTTTCTGTTTCCAGGGCTCAGCTGATTAGAATTTTGCCAATCTCTGCATATTACAAAGTTACAAGCTTTACGCAAATAATGTAAAATTCTAAAGACACTTGTTTTAAAATGTATTGATAAGTCTGGTGAGGCACAGAAATGATGGCAGCAAAATAACACCAACAATGAATGTGATGGAAACTTCCTAGTATTTATTTTAGCACCATCAATAACACCCTAGATTGAGCCAAATTATATTCCATCAGACAGGATGATGAACCATAACAAGCCATGACATGTAAGTGTTACTTATACTTATTTCCCAAACTATTTTAACGACCTGCCTATTCTCTATAAATAAGGTTGTTTAAAAAAGCAGAAACTTTCTGTGAATAACTATTTAAGGAAATACCAGAGGTCAGTGAGAAAAAGGCAAGGAAATGCGATCAAATATTTGATACCACTCCTTTTCCATTCAGCATACCTGCTCAGATCTGTGCTTGAATTTTACACTTGCGCACTTCAACACACAATCAACTTTCTACCCACCGCACCCACAGGAACACATCATCTTAATTTTCCATATAGGAAACAGGTGCGTGAGTGATATTTTTGCTGCACCAGACAGAAAAGCCAATAATGCAGCATCAGCTACTGGGTCAGAAATTAGACCTTGTCTATGTTAAGTTTTCACATGGCTTCCATTCCAGTAATATCTGAGCACTTCCTCTACAGGAATATTTGGTAGCTGTCTTCACACCTCCCCCCATAGGATCGAAAATATGTTTATTTTCTTCCTTGCAGATGAAGAAGCAAGACAGAGCAATCTTCCCATGTTCACAAGGGAAGTCTGTAAAGGAAAAGGGAAGCCAAGTCTTTTGTGTCTCACGCTAGCATACTTTATCATGAACCAACCCTTTAAAGTGATCAGATCATTTGAATGTAAAAGCATCCACCCAATTATCCAACTAGGAATATGAGTGAATGCAAAGGACTGAATCAATCCAAATCTCTTTCATACTTCAGAATTCATGGCAGTCTGCACTGAACCTCATTTCTCTCCACCTTGAATAAACTTTTGAAAAAAGTGTAAACAATAATAAGATGTATACCCATCTTTGGCTTTTCAAAGGAAACTACCTTGGTCACAATGTAGACTGATGGTCAGAGCAGCTGAGTGAAGCCAGGAATTACAAACTCTGTTGCTGCCTCAGGTCGTAGCTCTGAGCAAGCCAAATCACCTATCTCATACTTACTATAAATGAAGGGGGCACAAACAACTTGTAAGAGACTGAGATCATCTAGTGAAAATTTATATTTAAACAAGCTACAACAACTCTGCATTTTGAAGGGGTAATTTAGCTATTTATTATCAGTTCAATAGGTTTCATGGATAAGTAGCAGTTTCGCACAACTGTTCTTTCCAGTACCTGGGATTCCTCACCTTCTCAGAAGCTCCATGTTCAGATGGTCTTTCCTCACATTAAGAGCCTTTCCTCCGGGGTAGTGGGGGCCCCTGACACCTCACATTCCCTAGCACAGAACCTCCAGGTGACTGGGGAGCAAGAGGGTCACCTGTGCACAGCAACAGGTTGTGTTGACATCAGATTCTCAGGAAGATCCTGATCTAATCAGACCAGTTGCACAGTTTTGTATTTTTTTATCTGTCATTTTCACAGCAGCAGAAATGAGCAGCTTCTTATGCCATTATCACACAGTATCACAGTATGTTTGGGATTGGAAGGGACCTCAAAAGATCATCTAGTCCAATCCCCCTGCTGGCGCAGGAACGCCTAGGTGAGGTCGCACAGGAATGTGTCCAGGCGGGCTTTGAATGTCTCCAGGGAAGGAGACTCCACAACCCCCCTGGGCAGTCTGTTCCAGTGCTCTGTCACCCTCACTGAGAAGAAGTTCTTTCTCAAATTTAAGTGGAACCTCTTGTGTTCCAGCTTGATCCCATTGCCCCTTGTCCTATCATTGTTTGCCACTGAGAAGAGCCTGACTCCATCCTCGTGGCACTCACCCTTTATATATTTATAAACATTAATAAGGTCACCCCTCAGTCTCCTCTTCTCCAAACTAAAGAGCCCCAGCTCCCTCAGCCTTTCTTCATAAGGGAGATGCTCCACTCCCTTAATCATCTTTGTTGCCCTACGCTGGACCCTCTCCAGCAGTTCCCTGTCCTTCTTGAACTGACGGGCCCAGAACTGGACACAATATTCCAGATGGGGTCTCACCAGGGCGGAGTAGAGGGGAAGGAGGACCTCTCTCGATCTACTGACCACCCCCCTTGTAATACACCCGAGGATGCCATTGGCCTTCCTGGCCACAAGGGCACAGTGCTGGCTCATGGTCATCCTGTTGTCCACCAGGACCCCCAGGTCCCTTTCCCCTACACTGCTCTCTAATAGGTCATGCCCCAACCTATACTGGAACTTGGGATTGTTCCTGCCCAGATGCAGGACTCTACACTTTCCCTTGTTAAATTCCATCAGGTTATCCCCCGCCCAAGCTCATTTATTTATTATATAAGCTCTTTTTCCCAGGAAGTCAATGGTTTTAGCTTGAGATATTGCAAATAAGGATTGCAGGTGTAATTTCAGCTCAGTGTGACTTCAGGGTTCCAGTGTCAGTCATTAATCACTTGAGCTGCACTTTTGGGGTTTATGATTTTGACAAAATCCCTTCATTTGAATTATGGCCTTGTATTCAACACTAGGGTATGTATTCTTCTGTAGGTAATTTTTAAATACAAAGAGAAACAGTATGGAAAAATAGGAATCTATGACTTAAAAGTCTAGTACTCTTATGGCACAGGCAAACAGAATGCTCTTGACTTTAACCTATGCGTTCCACTTCATATGTGGTGTATTTTTCATACATCATGGGTTTTTATAAATCTGCTGTATAAAGCACCAGACCTACGTTGCCAGCAAAATATAAGGAAAACAAATATGTCAGGGTAATGATGCCAGGACAATTCCTTATTGAAAAAAGCAGTTTATTAATACCTTATTGCTACAAGCTAGATCTTATTATCATCTTGGGTCATTTAGAATCTTATTAGGTATTCTGATGGTGGATGAATAATCCCGTGATAAATTCTTTGCCATGTCCTTCACAGTTGTCATAGCAGGATCATAAACAGCATTTATAACAATCTAGCCTGGAGGAAAAGGCTTACAATGGTCTGTTTAACATGCAGGAAATATTCAGATCGGCCGTGTCTGGTTAGATTTGAGACCCACAGGAGAGATACCAAAGTTAAATGTAGCATGGGTTTCTCTGAAGATTAGCTTTAAAAAAGGTTTTGGGTCAGGGACATGGGGACTAAAGCCAATGATAAGGCCACTAGCAGCCTTCTTTCAAGAAAGCCAACTTAAATAAAAATGGTGCCTGCAAGTTACTTTCTTATTGAAAAAAACACATAAGGTTTCTTGAGTCGCTGTTTAAGAAGCATGTTTGAAATTATTTGCAATTGAATGGCTTGGAGCTCAGTCATCTACTTCGGTGCTTATTATATGAAAAAATATAGTGAAAAATACGCAGATTTTTGCAGAGCTATAGGATGACTTGCCTACACGCTGCAACTTCTTGAGCTCTTGCAAGGTCAGAACAGAGTTTTTTTACAACTACTACTAAAGCAACATGGGTAAATTCTAGAAAAAATATAAAGTTACATTACTTTGAGTATTAAAAAACCCCACACATAGTCTACGCATACAAACACAAGCATCTCTCTATCACCGAATATGATGAATTACTCCTATCTGTTGTCATTCAGTGTCACTTTCCAAGGTACAATACCAGTTTCCCAAGTCTATGTGCAGCAGGTGCATCTCTAACTACCAGAACTTCTCAGAACAGGAGTTATTTTTAAACACTAGCAGTGGTACAAATTAAACCTCAGCCAAAACTAATAGTGCAGGACCCATCAGGCACACTTTCAGGAGAATGGTAATAGAAACGGGTGGCTTACTGGAAGGGACTCTGATGACAGATCTAAGTACAGCTATGTATATACACAAATACTTTATCCACAGTAGGTGATGTTGCTCTCTTGGCACAAGCAACTGAGACTATAGAAAGTGAACAGTAAAATTTGCTTTTCTTGGAAAAAGATGAATTGCTTCTTCCACTTGAATTTTAAATACACTAAATGAATGAGTTCCGTAGCTTTAGTCCCTAAAACAGAGCTTGACTGTTGGCAAGCTCACATGAATGTTCACAGCTGAGGAACAGAGAAATTGCATCCTGGGACATTCACTGCTGCAGTCGTCTGGCCACCTCCAATTCGAAAAACATCATGATATCCTGGGACTTGTTCGCAGCTGCAACTACCACCTAAAGAACCAATTTTTCAGACATCCCAAAGTTAAAAAAAATCTCAAAAAATAAACCTTAAGCTAATCAGGTGAACCCTGAAAGGGGAAAGGGGCCAAGATCACCAAATAAAGAGTTACGTAGAGCAAATAGTTCTTAAACAGGTCCATTCTTTTATTTCCGGTATTATTCTGCTTTCCTTTAAGTTTTGTTAGCTGACTGCAGATTCTTTGAGAGGTGTTGCTATACCTTCACAGGTAGTTTTTAGCACTTTGAGAGTGTACCAGCAGAAATATATAATAGCACTGTAATGACAGAGAGAGGAAAGAAAAAAAAAGAGGGGGAAAAAAAAAAAGGAGTTTTGAATTAAGAAGTTAAATGAACAGACAGAAGCCTGTAGGACAACATACTATACAAAAGCTATAGGTTTTGAGGTACTGTGTAAGTTTAGTTAACATCGAGGCAGACTTTACTCTGTGACTAACATTAGTTTTTCTAGTTTGTTCTTGGCACAAATCCAGTTGGGTGGAAGGAAAGCTCACTTGTAACACTCAGGCTGCCAAAGTAGCACAACATAGATGTTACAATCACACTGAAACCATAAACATATCTTGGGTTTTCATATCTCTAAACCAATAGCAGGTAGGATATAGAATTATACTCCTAGATTAACAGAAATGTCATGGCTTTTTTTTTTTTTAATTTAATAAAATTCAGTCTTTTCTCCTTCTTAATAAGCCATGCTTTGCACTAAGAAGTAAAAGTTTTAAAGTTACGTTTTTTCAGTGTGAGATTTACATTGATAATCTTCGTTGTCAATTAAAAGAGCAACTGAAGTATACTATCACTGTGGACAAAAATGGAAAAATTATTGACTTGCTTTGAAAGCGAGCCCTTCCATCTCTTTTTGATAACTCTACAGCTGTAAAAAGAAGTACCACATGTGAAGATGAATCCTATTTCAGATGCACAGATCACCGTTCAACCAGACCGAAGGAGCAGCGATATAAAATGACTGAAAGTCTTTGGAGGTTTAAAATTGTTAATATCATTCTATAAATGCACAAAATCCCTCCAAGGCAGCACTCTTGATATAGTCACCTAAGCATCTTAATTTACAAAAATCTCTCTGATACTAACATATTACAAATTCTAGGTATTCATAGGAGTTAGTCTGGCACTAAAAACTGAACTATGACAAAAGAAAGTATCTGCTTCACAAGTTAAATTTCCCTCTGTCTTTAACTTAAGAGGTAAAATATGCTTATCTTAAAATAAGATTGTCTGCCTTCTGAGCACGTCTATACAGCTGTTTGAGACAGCAGCAAGATCTCCGCAGCATTGTACACTCGTATTTCTTCCCCCTCACACGCTCACGTACAATGTCTTTTCCTGCCAAAATCAATGGGACTTCTGCCTCTGATCTGATCTCATCTGAATCACACCAGCCAATTTCCTATCAGTTTTATTGCCGGCACGAGAGCACACATGGTCCAGCAAGATCATCTCTGGTTGATTTCATAGCATTTCTACAGTGCTGTGCAATGTATGTTTCCTGTGCAAAGAAGTAGTGTAGCTTCTACAGATATTATCCAAACTAGTGTTACCTGACGAACTTTATAGTTAGCTCTTAAATTGAGATGATCTAGCTCCACTGGGCTGCTTTTAACACTAAACGCATGTGAACTCATTTTAAAAAATGCAAATCACTATGTTAAGCACTTTTTTACCCATTGTTGGGCATTTCCATCCAGCTTGCAAAGCCGACCAATGGAAGTGTTCAGAGAGCTTCCACAGTTTTCTACAAATTGGTCTGGGGAGGTTAATTTCTGTTCAGCTGCTCACCCACATATCTACATATATATAGCATGGCTTTAAATTCTCCTGGCTTATTTCTTGATATGTAGTTTCTCCTAGAATATAAAACCACTGGTTTCTATTGATTCCTGTTTGATTTCTATTGGCTTCTCCTCAAAAATACAATCACTTCTGAAGATAAATTGTAAAATAAGAACCTACAACACTTCTATCCATAGTCATTTTTGCTACAATAATACTCTAACATATTCATGGTCCTGGTATATTCGTGTTTGGAAGCATCCCTGTAAAGAAATAATCTATGGATCAGACTTTTTCCTTTCAAAATAATGTATAATGCATTATTGATATTCCTCTTATAATAAATGGGATGGAGAAAAAGCAGAATAACAAACTCTACAAGGCAAACTTAGTGGATTCACTGCAAGTCTGAATACACTGGTAAATACCTTGATCATGAACAGCAACAGCATTATTCCTCATTGTTCAAAGCAATTTTGACTTCTTGAGCAGGATTAGACTACACAAAACCCCAGAGCTACAGAAATCAATGCAGTTTGGCATTACCTAAAACAGAAATCTGCTGAGAAAGACATTTGAAACTGGTAATAGAAGCAGGTACTGCAAATAATTTTTCTGCGTAGATGGATGATGCACCAGAGGCCAGCTCTTGTAATAAAAACTACAAAAGCAGATGTCAGTGAAATAATATTTAGAAATGACATGGACACTTTACAAAAGTCAATGAAAAAAAAAAATTCTCAGGTACATGTGTATGTTGTTAATCATAATTAAGGCAAGTGTGACAGTTTCTTGGCAACAGACACTGAGTTCCCTTCCCCAATGAGCAAATCCTGCAGGAATACTCTCTCTTTCATTACATCAAGCCTGCAGTTCTTTACACTAATATCCTCCACTTGGAACACTCCAAGTCATAGAGAAACTTCTGTTTTGCCAATTGCTTTTTGCTGGGTAATCACATTATGACCTACACAAAAGAAAGGAGCAAGTGTCTCATTAGTAAAGTAAAAAGAGCTTTAAAAAATAGTAGTATAAACAAGCACATGCACTATTGTAGACAGGCAGGAGAGTGGGGGCAAGAGAGAGATTCACAGCATCCAAGTTCCCTAGCTGAACCCAACGCCATGCCATCCATATCCTCAAAGCAGATTCAGAGCACCAAGTGGAATAGCAAAGCATGGCTACACTAAAAGCAGCAAGTGAATGACAGTCCCTTTGCATATGTATTTTTACTTACATAATACAGTATGTATAACACCTAACAATGAGCACCTCTATGTAAATATTTCCAATAAAGCAAGGTATACTTACTATTAACCTTTCAGGAATTAGGTTATTTCCCATTCTTCAACAATAACAACAACAACAAAGATTTGGAGGGAAGCAAGCATTTGCATACAACTTTTTTTTTTTTTTTTCCTTTAAAAAAGCCTTTTTGATGGCAAGGTTTTGGCCAGGTGCAAGTTTTTGATTCAAAACAAGTCACATGTTATCCTGATTCTTTTTTTTTTTTTTTATAAAAGGACAAAAGGTTGATTAAAGAATACTGAACCACTTAAAGAAAACATTATACTAGCTAAAAGGGTTGCAGAGAAATGTGGTTATGATTCTAGAAGAAGGTGCAAATACCACAGAGAGAAAAGAAATCTCTTACAGTCTGGATAATTACATTACTGATAATTGTATCTCAGTAATAAGGAAATTACAGCAGAGCACCAGCAAAGCCCCTCACAATAAATTGCACAAGTTTATGGAACAATCTCTTCAGGGAAGTGTGTGGAAACTCCCTACATCATCTGAATGACATAAAACAGGGGAGATGAAACACAGTCACAAAGTGCTGTGGGGACAGCACTGAGCTGGAAGAGAGATGGACTGGTCTTTTCCATTTCTAAGTGCTGTGCCATGAGCCTAGGAGTGGGGTTTCAAATCACCACCTCTGCTGTCTTCCAATTTTTTTTGTCTGTTCCTGGCTGTATCTCATGTTAGTGAGATCCCATAGGGCTTAGCAATTAGCATGAGGAAAGCAGTATGATAATCAGAAGAAATTAATGGTTTAAAAACATAATCTTACACTTCCCCTGAGACTTGTTCCATGCAACTGGATTCTCAAAGAAAATAAAATAAAAAAAAGGAGCAGGTAATTGATTCTTATTAAGAGAATGATCTGCCACAAAATGCTATCCATGTGAAAAAGATGTTAATTTTAAAGAGCAATCAGGGTGTGAACCTAGTCTCTGCCTAGCCTTCTGAGGAAGAGAATTTAGGATGCTCCATGCCACCCTTCTCTTTTGCACCTACTCAGAACAGCTGAGCACAACATGGGTCTTGATGTGCTAATGGCCAGCATTTGAAAAAGGGAGCAGAATGTGATGGTGAAATACCAATCCCTAGGTTTTTGTCAGCAATTTCAATGAGCAAGGTGGAAAATGAGCATGTACTGCATGCCCTTCTCAGTCAGTTGTGTGGAGAAGATAGGACAGCTCATGAGGCATAGGTATTATCAGACTTCATAAGCTACATATTGTATTTAACTATGTCCAATGCTGAATTTTCACGCACTCCTTGGAAAAGATGGAGTTACACTTGATTCCCGTGGTTAACTACACTACAAAACATGTGTGCTATTTATTCTGGCTTAATTTCCTCTGTCAATGAACTGATTAATACTGTATAAAAGCAGGCATGTGAAGCAGAAAAAAACCCCCTCAGTAAATGTCTGGTCTTACTTCAGTGAGTGTACGAACTAAGCAGATCTCTTAGGGAGATTAAATTATATAGATAGAAACACTCAACTACTTCAGTCCAAAATAATGTTTCACATACTCAGTAAGTCATCAAGCTCTTGATTAAAATAGAGGAAATATTCAAGATCTCTATTCTGAAAAATAAAAGTGTGTCATACATTGCATTTTGACAGGCTAGTACAGGTTCATCAACTCCATATTTCCTTTGTACAGTTTTATCTATACAATACAGGTGGCAACATGGGCAGCACTTTTTCTGTGAACTTGTTCCTCAGTCCTGGCTGTTACCACAGAGCAGCCTTGCCTCAAAGGTTTGCTCAACTAAAAGAATAAGGCTGCATGCAAACTCTTGTTGCTCAGTTGCAGAGACTTCATAGCAAAAATGAATAATGTAGTGCATCTTCCCATAACTGAACATCAGCTCGCACAGCAAAAAAACCCAACAATTCGGACGTCTATGTGAAACAGCACCACCTGGCGATCTTTGTCGTAATGACAGCATATCTTTCAATGGGTACTCAGTTAGATTTTTCTCTTTTCTTTCAACATTGTAAAATGAGATGATTAAAAAAAAGGTAGAGAACATCCCCAGTCCTGAGAAGTTGCAATTAAACAATTAAAATTTTTATAAAATGTTAAAAAGTTAACATTAATCTAAATCTCAAGACCCCAAAATATTGCAGACAATCTTAGAGAGAAAATAAAAGTGGAAAGGCAAATTAAATTCTGCATACAACTGAGTTAATATTGCTTTAAGTTCTTCATTTTCATATTTTTGGTTTTGACTCAAGTTTTGAAGCAGTGACGTTAGCCATCCACATACACTTATTTAACCATAGGGTTAATTCCATTCAGGTGTTTGAAAATATTCATTTATGTCCCATTTTGAACAGAGCTGCACCCCTAGGAGGATGCCGTCCCTGCTGCTGGCCTGGACATGAGCGAGGGCCAGAACACAACACTCGCATCAGAGCACGAACCCACTGTACCTGGGAAAGCTGAGCTGCAGAGTATCAATCCAAAGAGGCCTAGTTTGAAGGGATATCTCAGACATTAGGAATATCAGCATTTCTAAACATCATCCTATTTTAAAAACATAGTTTATGTTCTGCACAGACCTGGAGCCCCCTTACAGTCACCAGCTTGCAGCATCATGCCCTTAATAGCTCCAAACAACACATCTTTAGTATCAGTCCACGAAAAATACAGCGGAAATACTGTATTCAAACAGATGTCAAAACAGTTCGTTTTCCCCAGGGACAGTCTGCCTGGCTGCCCTGATGGTTTTGTCATTCTGAGAGCCCAACACAACTCTATTAGGATAAATTTTGTCATAAGATAAATTGCATGCTCAAAATGCCTCTGGAAGTTTCAAAATCCACAATTAACAATTTCATATTCATAATGGTAAACATCAATACATCTTCCTCAGGAAGAAATTACCACCTGCATAAATTTAATGAGTACTTTAATGCAATGGTATTGTGGTAGCACACTCATACCACTATCTCTATTGTGAAGTCTGACAATATTTGCTATAACAATACTGATGGGATTGTGGTCTCTGAAATTCCACAAAACAACTAGACACCTACATGATTACAGGAGAAACATACCTAAACCTTCAGAGAGTGGTAACAGACATTGCTTCTTTTACCTTTTTATGAGGTGGGACAGTCAAGGCCAAGGGAAGCTCACATCGCTTTTCCCTCCAGAATAATGAATTGTGATTTTTTTTTTTTAATTTGTACTCTGCAACAGAATATTAACCTGAAGAAAAGCTACTAAAGGAGCCAATGCTTTTCCTATTAAAAAGCAATACCTTCCAAAATTCAAGGTATTTAAAAGGAAAACTAGATCCCAGAATGCAAATTTGTCAAACATCTTTCACCGATGTCTAGTGCCACCTTTTGCATTTTGACAAAAAATCCAAAATGCAAAAATATTCTCCTTGGTTTTGTTTCATTTTTCATCACTGGATCCTTGTAATATCTGCCTGCATTGAGTTGAATTACTAGAAAGTTATCTATGAGTTGGACTTCTTTGCCAAGCATCTGATGCCAGGTGTCAGAGTCAGCCCTTTGGCATTAGAAATAGATTCTGTTAAGAGATATATAACAGCATGGGATTGTTTATGCTTGGATGGAAATAAAGGAGAAGGTTGTACAGAACTGAAGAAGGCATGACAGATGTTCTCTTCTTTCAGAAAACACAGTAACTCCTCAAGAAAGATTGCAAAAAGCATTTTGAAAGAAAAAGAAAACTTCCATATGAGCTTTTTCAGAACTTGAGATAACCACTTGGCCAACAGATTATAAAGGTGCGAATAGAGCAGCACAGCCAGCAGGTTGATCCATTTTTGTCCCAGATCATTTTGAGTATCTAAAGATGCTCATCACATACACTAAATACTTCTGATCTGTAGCACAGACATCTCGCCTCTTATTTATAGAAACTATTTATAGCAGAGACACTCCAACAAGTCCAATTAACATGTTATTAGAAATATTAATATTTGCTATTTTCTTTCATAAAGGAGGGATTAACACCAATATTAAGGAGTGAATGGCAACAAGCAGTTAAAATTAAAGTATTTGATCCTCTGTCGCATGACTCACCAGGCCTGACTCCGTAACACACTTCACTGATGCTATTAAACAGTTCCATAATTTGCAGACTGAAAAAGTGTTCAGTACCTTTTGAAACACAAGTCACCTCGAGGAGCACAAAGCTGAGCACAAAAAAAGAATCAGTCAAAACTGCCAGCCACATCAGAAAACATTAGGGAATGCTCAATGTTTTTGTGAATTTCCAAGAAAAACACTATGGTGAGAAAAAATATGCAATTTCAAAGCAGCTGCTAGAGCTAGGATTTCTGCACACCGGAAAAACAAGTGTAAGAGGAAACTTTCCATAACTTTAGAAATGAAGAGCATCCACCCTCTGAAAGGCAATATGCTGTCAGCTTCTGACACATTAATAAAGTATTATTATCAAAGATTTTTCTAAGTTGTGGCAACAGTAAGCAGCAATTTTCAGACTTCAGAACTAGAGACAGACTGTTAAACAGCCACTGTTCTCCAGCATTCTTTTACTTACCATGTAGTTTGTATATTTATTATGAATACTGTGTTCAACTTGTAATTTTCTAATCAAGTGAAACTGCAAAATACTGATTAATCTAAATGATAACATAATTATAATGAAATCAGATGCACCACTGACTGAAGGCAGATGCAGTCTGAAGAGGGTGATTGGTGCCTTAAAAATGACATTCTTGGAATAACAACAGGGAACCTAAAAGGATTTTTAATGCTAATGTTACAGTTGATAATTAACTCTTATGACATACAGCTATTTAGCAAGATAGAGGGAAACATGATTGGGGTGGATTTTTTTGGCACAGAACCTCTTAATTCCTTGTCTAAGTAGTCTCATGGATGAAGGAAAATAATTCAGTAAGGGATTTTCAGTATTAAAATGTATTCTCTACCTCTCTTTCCAAATCACTCCAACCACACCTTACGTCAAGATCACTTGAAATTTCTGGGTTGTTTTCTGACCTGGTAAAGGACCTCTAGTTTCTCCCAAATTAGCTTGTGGTTCTCTAGAAAAAAAGCCACATATGTACATCTATACATACACGCACACATATATAACTAGATGTCTTAAGATACCTCTTTAATCCAAACCTAAGTCCTCTGTAAACTAACAGGGAAAAAAAAAAAGGGAGAGGGTGGGGAAAAGACCTTTTTCATTAAGTTGCTATTTTGAAAACAAGGGACTGAACAGCACAGGTACAGAACACAAGCTTAAGATCACAAAGCACCGAGTCATGGGGATGCTCTGCTGGGGCTGTTCCACCCCATGTCCCGCTTCCAGTCAACACTGAACATGTCGTTCTCCCCTACAAGAGTGCACGTAGTGTATAATAATGTCACAGAGTGAACTCCCCACCTCATTTATGTATTTCTTCTTTCTTCAAGCAATTCCAATGTAAGTAATTTAATTCCCATTGTCTAAATTCCCTTTTTGGTAGCTGAATACCATTTAGTGTCCACTACCTTAGTCAAAATGCAGAATAAGTAACTGTACTGTTAGAGAAATGAGAGAGGGACCCAATTACAGCTGTGTGAGCACTTGGGTGTTGCAACAGGCTTTTGATCCATCCTTTTATGTTGCTCAAATTCCCTTATGGCTTACCCATTTTTGTTGTTGTTTTGGTTTTTACTTCAGTTTCCATGCAGGTTTTAGACTGAGATTCTTAAGTTCACATAAACCAGTTCAGCTTTGATTCAAAGGTGTCGTCTCCGATTGTATAAACAAAAGACTGAAACAATTACAAATTTAACTTCTCTTTCAGTCTTATTTAAGCTTTATTACAGAATAGTCTATAAGAATTCAAGATATGTAATTTTTCTGATACAATTGTTTCAAGTCAGCAAACTGGGCATGGTGATGATGCATTTTGAATTTGCTGCTCGAGCACATTTTATAGATGCTTTCCAATGCTGGAAAGACCTGAAGAATTTCGACTGGTGAAGCAGACCAAACCAACTATTGTCCATCTGCCTAGGTCACTTGCCTCTACAGCAAATAATTTTCAAGGTACAGATAGATAACCCGGAAGCCACTGAATACTCACACCCAAACAGATTTTATTAGAAGAAAGAAACACCTTGGGATTTCCTTTCATCAGTATAGTCACTGTCTGTAGCATTTGTTACCAGCAGGCTAAAGTTCTATACAATACTTCCAGCCCACCCCTTTTTCTTTTTAGAGCCTCTGTTATCAGTGTTAGAGCAATTTGTAATCAAATACAGGCTGATCATTCTGATACAAATGCATTATACTGAAAATCGCCTCATGTGAAGCCTCTGTTTTCTGAACTTACCTTGTGTCTCTCGTAACATGAAACAATTAAAGATGTGCTGCATTAATTTTACTAATCTTTAATAGATGATAATTAGAATTAGGTTTGAGCCCGTGTTTACAAACAGAAGAATGACACTGATTGATCAGAAATAAAACCAGAATGTTTAGTCTAATTACTTTGTAATTACTCTGAATATAACTCACATTTTATTTAAAATTGTTTGTCTAGAAAAACAAGATTGCCACTGGAAACAAGAAATCCCTTAGCTTTCTTCTTTCCACTGGCAATCTGCTAACAGCAGCAAATTACATTCAAATTGCACATCAACTAGTATTAGTATTAATTGTAAACTAACCTCAGCTCACTTAATTGTGGGCATAATGAAGTATTACAATTAGCCATAATATATTATTTAAATAAGAAATATCAATATTATTTAGAGCAGGTGCCAATTATGGCAGGCAGTGAAATATGCCACTAAAAAGGATTTCAATTAGAAATTCAATTTCAGCAAAGACAAAGGTCCCTGTCATTCTGGTAGAATGTCTAATGCACTAATGCACGTCACCTCCATGGGGGAAAGGAGGCTCACTTGCAGCTCACCTGCGTTTTGCACTGTGGATTTCACAGGAGTTCTGGAGAGGAATGTCACAGACACTACTGCAGACTTCTGCAGAACAGGCTTCTACAGCACGGTACAGGAGAAAGAGATCACTGCATAACACCCCTAGGTTCAAGATGCCAGTCTACTGTTATTTGATCTTGAAAGTACTTGGGTGCAAGTCTACATTTCATATCTGTGTACTCACTACTGTTTGAAATTCTCTTTGCTTAAGAATACGATAAATACCAAACATAATTTTCAATGGATTTGGATGTAAAAGCTCTAGGGCTAAAGACTTATATGCTCTTTTTAGTATTTCATGAATTTCGAGATTCATTCCTGGCTTCTTATCCCAGTTCTCTGCAGTTTTGAGCAAAATAGTAAAGGCTGAAGTTCAAATCCCCACTGACAAAAATTTGGACTGAAGATGCTTAGCTCCCCTAAAAAAAATAATTATTTATTTTCCTGTTTCTACCCCCAGTTCTCTATCAGGGTAAGGGCATTCACTCAAAATACCCATGTCAAATACACCCTTAGATAGCATAACCAATGTTTTTGCCAAAATACATTTGTCTTTCCAGTAAAGAAATGGCATCCAGCAGAACAGTAGCTGCCAAAGTGGAAACAAGCTGCATCTATAAAGCAACCTAGCCTAATATATATTACTTTAACTTTATACTCAAGACACCTTATGCTAGAGCTGCCCAAATCTAAATTTCTTTGCTTTCATACATCCTCACTGCTTTCTATCTCAGTTTGTAAAATTACGAAACAAATGCAGCAACTCGAGGTTGCCAAAACACGGAAAATCTCAGGGGAAAAGTCAAAATAAGAAATGTGTTCTGTGGATTCTACACTTCCTAAAAACGCTGCTGGGTTATGTTGGATACTAAAACTGGGGTTGTCAAATGAATGTTGCCAATGACAAAACATAGCACAAGTGATGCTTTTGATTTTCCAAGTATTCAAAAGCATTAGTTCCTGACATTATGTTGCAATAACATGAAGATAAAGATTCTGATTAGCTATGAAAAGTTGAAGAGAAAAATTGCAATCTGAAATATGCTGCAAGTATGCTCAAGTTCCAGCCACAGGCCCACGGTGATAGAACTTTTCTTGCTGTACATTAAGATAATTTCAGTATACTACAATTATGTGCCTAATTAAAATTAAGAAATTAGAACACAGTTAAAAGGAATGATATTTTGCTCACAGCTAATTTCATTAAAGTATTAATGAACAGGACTCATTTTATGGCTAGAGGGCAACTACTTTCTGCAAAGTACTTCCATGCTAGCTAATTTATTCATGCATGAAAAACAATCCAATGAGAAATGAGCGAGTCGGGAACTGCTGGTCCTAATTAAAATATTTAAAACACCATGTCTATTCTGTTCCATCTAGCCAAAGACCTAAGCTAGGAGCCAGCACGATACCAATTAACATGGAACAAGCAAACACACAACACCCACAGATTCTGATTAAAGTGCACATTATCGCACCATACAATATATTGTTCCACACATGTATGTAAATGTTTAATTAACC
Source organism: Patagioenas fasciata (assembly GCF_037038585.1). Classification (NCBI taxonomy): domain Eukaryota; kingdom Metazoa; phylum Chordata; class Aves; order Columbiformes; family Columbidae; genus Patagioenas; species Patagioenas fasciata. Next base: position 10,040,371 of record NC_092531.1, on the reverse strand, counting down.
CATGTCTAAATCTCTGTAATGTTCAGAAATCGATACTTTAAATCTTAACACAAGTGACAATCAGACTGCACGATATTCACTTTTATTTATCACAATGCTTTCTCAGCAGACTCATTGGAGTCATCCTGCAATTCACACAGTGAAGTATTTCTTCAGGGAGGGAGGGGAGGCAGAAGCAGAGGAGGAAAAAGGAACAGGCAAAAGATTTTCTTCTCTGCATTTTAGATAGCAATAAGATTGCTGGTTGCCAAAGGCTTGGAAATGGAACGCGATGTTGGGTTAGCCTCAGGTAATACAATATTTTTCATTAATAATTGAAGTAAGAGCCTGGGACTAAACCCATTTGTCAGTCTTGGATGGCGGCAACAAAAACAAAATAAAACCGCTTCCTTTATAAACCAAAGAGCTGTTTGTGGGGGAAGAACCCAAGGGATGGTTCCCACTAGAGAAGAACACAGTAAAGGCTCAGAGAGAAGTTGGAGATGTGCAAACTTAGTAGAAAGCAGGATCAGAAAAACAGAAAAAGCTCTAAACTTTACTTCACACACAGATGAGAAAAATCTGAGTTCAAGGAGACTTGAAAAAGCAGAAATTGCCTCCGTTTGCACCATCGTAGGTCTTCCTTTCTGAAAAGTTTCTAGGGTTTTTCCCCCTCAGTTAATCTTCAAGCATTTCATGAGAATTGTGGCTCCCCACAGAGGTTTTTCTCCTTCTTTTCTATTCCATTCTCTTACAACACTCATATACCAGTTTCTCCATTAAACACAGCAAATGAAAAAAAATTAAATAGCTTTCCCTCGCTTTTTTTGGCTGATTGGGTAGACTTACTTCCGTTCTTCCCTAACTGACAAGATTCGCAACGTGTTGATGGAAGTGCCAAATTTAAAAGGACCAACAGCTGCAAGAAATCCCACTAGAGCAGCTCTCATGAAAATTTTTCTGTTATCAAACTATGGAAATGTGTTACCACAGCCAGTACTCTTTCAAATTCATGTGGGCTCAGTCTTCATTCAGCCACTGTAGAGGGGCAAGTTAGTAGGACAAGAGTGAGCCCATGCACACCCCGTCTCTTCTCACTGTTAGGTACTGTGTGCCCTTGCACTTGGTCCTCACCCTTCTCTGATTGAGGCGGAGACACTGAGAGCTCTAACTCTGCAGTGAGCCAGGGACACCGAGATATGTGACCAGAAGAAAAACAGCCATGAAGAGCCAGGGAGCTCAGAAAGACTGTGGGTTTGGAAGGCAGATGGAGCTGAGTGCAGAGGACACTGAAAGACTGCAAGGAGATTTAAGGAAGATGTATAGACCGAGAACAATTAAAGCTGCTGGCAGAGGGAGTGAAATGTCTGTAGGGGAAAAGAATCAATAGAAGATCTGAGAATCAGAGAAGAACAAAAAGACAGCAAAGAAAACATAGGTGCAAATGCATTGGAAGCAGACATCCTCATACTTATGCTTAACAAGAGACAGGAGCACATCTTCCCAGTTCAGGTGAACCAAGAGAACAGAAATACTAATAAAGAAGCAGAATAATCACCCAGAAGGTAGTACTGAAACAAGCTGTGCTTGTGTTACAGTGTTGACAGTCTGATAGTACAAATTCAGCTAGTTGCTTTGCCATACAATGTTAGGTAGCACATGTAAATTGCTCTATAAAAATGCCACCTATGCTTTGATAGTACAAGTTAGCAGCCAGGGAATTATAACTTCCTACAAAACAGATTTGCACCAAAATGAAACACAGCAGCCACCACTGCTGCTGCCATTTACTGAAAGTGAGCCAGAGACGGTGGTTCCTTCAAGCACAGCCTCCCTCACAAAGCGTTGGTCAAGTGCCAGCTCAGTTACTCTTTATCAATCAGCTCCAGTTGTCTAGGCTCCACCACAATACAAATAATAGTAAGTGTGGGGTCATAATGAAACATCATTAATAAAATGAGTTGTAATGTCTTGGAAAGATTTCACTGCAGTTAAAAATCTGGCTTTTCCAGGACCTACAGAAAGTTCCTTTCCCTTTGGAATTTTCCACCAAGAGGAAAATAAGGAACAAACGTTACAGAATGAGACATCTAAAAGATTTTTCCTCCCAAGCAAGTTCATTCAAGTTTAAATCAGAATGGATTTTAAATTTAAATGCTAAGACTTACTGGTGTCAAATTTATCTATCTTTTCCCTAAACACTAAAGGCAAGAGTGTGTGGGGAAGAGAAGAGGAAAGGAACAAAAGAGATATTAAGCAGCTTGAAAAAGGACAACAAACTATCAGGTACTATTAAAATCACTAGGAACCCCTAGCTTTTGCGAACTTTCTTTAAAATTAGAGTTAAATTTGAAAGGGGAAGATCCACATGTTGCTTTCTACCTGTTTGTTTAGGATTTTGACAAAGTAGTGTAAAAAAAAAAAAAATAGGCAACTTACGTACTGTGTTACAAAACCTTACAGCCACTCAACTTCTGCTACAACTTTTTCACCTGTGCTGACACAAACTGGGTCAAACGCAGGCAGTGGTAGAACAGCAGTAAATGTAGGATATAATTGAGTGTGATGGCAGTCAGGTGTCATTCCTTCTGGACTCAACACTGAACTGCAAGTACACTTGCAAGGTGTGGAAAAGGCAAGAATATTAATTGCAGGGGGAGAGAGAAAGAGAAGGAGGGAAAGAGGGAGAGAGAGGGAGAGAGCATGCGGTGGAAAGAAAGCGAGGAAAAGAGAAAGACAGCAAGCAGGGGAAAGAGGGAGAGAGCGTGAGTGAGCAGGAGAAAGAACAGGAGCACTAGAGGAGGAAAAAGAGGGAGGGAAAGAGAGCAAGAAACAGAGCTCATACAAAACGGAAGAAAAGGAATGCTGGTGATAGGACCAAAGGCGGTGAGAGGTGTAATCCAACAGAAATGGTAAGGGGAAAGAGATCTGAAAAAAAAAAAACAAACAAACCAAAACAAACAACCCACAAAGATTTTCACAAGGGAGGAATATGGGGATTTAGGAAAAGAAAAGGAGATGAGCTTTAAAAGATAAACAGTCAATACAAATGAGAAGAGTGCATAAGCAGAAACAGGGAGCGCATACTGAAGCCAGGACAGCAGAACCATCGTAAAGATAAAATAAATTTTCTCTAACATTCCTAACCTTTGGATTTAAAGGCCAGCCTCTGTGCAATCTCAGTTGCTATCAGTGCTACCTACAGTGCTGTTGATTAAATTAGATATTTCAGTTAAAGAAGTGTAGTTTTATTTGCTTTACTATACACTTCTTATAGCTGTTTAAGCGCTCTTTACTGTTTTGCAAACCATTCTTTAGCCTTGTAGTGTTTTCTGTGACAAAATAAACCTATAGCCTCCTGAAACGCCTTCAGTCTCCACATATGCATTCTGGTCCATTCTACCGATTTAATCACTGAGCTACATTATATGTCTCACTCCAGTCTCTGTTCACTGCTTTATCCACTGCCACAACAGCACATACAAGTCAGACTCAGTGCCAGGCTTGCCGTACCAGGCAGAAAGACGACTTCAGGCTCCCTCACTCCATCCTCACCTACTATTCTTGAACTCTGCACTGTCTCTGTCTGAGTATGTGTCTCACGACCAACACCTAAAAGTTTTCAGATATCATTGTTACAAGTTTATTGCCAGCTAATGTTGTTTCTCTTTGTCAGTATTTTTACTGCTGAACTGGAAAAACATAATAGGTCCCCTAGTCCCTTACTCTAAAACCTGGAAAAACACCTCTACAGCCCATAGGAGACTAAAAGTTGTTGTGGATGCCCTCACCCCAGACTCTTTTAAAACATTAGCAGCACATCACTAAGTGGTAATACATTTGGGACGCTTGGAACTCCATAAAAATAAAATCATGTCTAATGCTAAATAATTCTGCCGCCTGTCCTGTTATACTTCACAAGGGATCCACTTAAAAAGATCCCATGGTAACGACTGAGGGAATTTTGCTGCAAACTGCTCCACATGGAAACAAGACTCTGCTCACTCAGCAGGACTGGCAAGACCAGGACCAAAGAGAGCTCTGGGTTTGGGGTTTTTTTTCTCCTTTTCTGATTCATTCCATAAAAGCAAGAGTGGGTACGAATACAATATGTAATTGGCTTGATTGGTGTTGAAGAGCCCATTTAACGAGAGCTTTCACCTTGCCTCAATCTCTGGTTGAAGTAAGTTCTTCCAAATAGTCTCTGGACTTTTTGTCAGTAAGGTATAATCTGTTTGCAAAGACCTAGTCTTTTCCTTGAGATTTGTGGTGGAATTTGAACAGCCTCTGTATGCCACATACAGGAATAAATGTCACCTCTCCAAATTACTGGTGACAGATAAAACCTCTAAAGAATATACCTCTATGGATTTTGTTACATTATGGGGACTTTTAAAGACATTGCAAAACCAGTGTTTATCCAGGATGCCTGATTTCCTGCATTCTCTAGAAGGAGACAGTATTTTCACTTGTGTTCTAAATCAAGTGGTGTAGGTTAATTTCAACAGTCTCAAGCAGCAGGAGCAAAGAGCAAACTTGAAAGAAGACACCACATTTTTATGCATCTTTAGCCAGATAAACATTAGTCCTTTGCCCTAACTGAAACAGCTATTCTAAAGAATGTTAACTTTCTGTTTTCTGAACATGCAGATGTTCAGTTGCCATAATTCTATAAAGTAATGAACAGCTTCTTAATATTTAATAAACCTTGCATGCTGTCCCCAGGCAGGGAGCATAGACTGTTGATAGCCAGCTACTAAATGTCCATTAAAATACTCTGTATCTCCTTAAAATGTACTTAACAGACAGGTTATACCACCTGCAATGAAATGTGAATTGTTTCAGCCACAACACTGAAATACTCTCATCCTACAAGAAACCTAGATAGGCTGCAGGGAAAGCTGGTACTTCCTGCAGTCTGTTCTGACTCAGATAAAATCTTCAACTAGTGACAAATGCTTGTCACTGGTGCCATTCAACTCAGTTTGCTGTACGGTAAAATGACAGACCAAAAGACTTGATATAGTCAAAGCATGCTACAGAGAAGCTATTTATAAAAGCTGCTTCTTGGGAGTCTTGTTTATCGTCTCTTGTGTGCAATGCAAGTCATAACGCATTGCAATAATGATCTTCACTAATTGGATACAGAAGTCATTAATAGAGAACAATAATATTTGTGCAATTTAGTACTGGCTTTTTAAGTTCTAAAAGCAAAAACTAACGCTAATGAGATTTGATAGAAACGAGGGAAAACATTAAAGCAAGTAGGACTAGATGTGTCCCTTCATGGTGCTGCCACTGTAGGGGGGCACCTGTGCATCGGTTTCCACGCTGGACTTTGCCAGACAGCCTTGCAAAGTGGAGCAAGTGTCCAAGTGCTGAGGAACAAAATGCTGGGAATTCCTAACTAGTCCTTCCTGATCACAGGTGTGCAAAGTCCACATCAACAGAGCTGTTGCTGATCTGCAGTTATTCAGTAAAATCATCCTTGTCACCTGATTCTACTCAGAAGTATCCCTACATTGCCAACACAGCTGTCATCAGTTTAAAATAAAAGAAAAAAGGCACATTCATATCCGAAATAAATACAAAAGATAACTAGTCCACCAAAGCCCAGTGTAGCTGTCAGAGAGTTTGGCTCTGGCTTTATAGGAAACACCAAAATAGGAAAAGGATAAACATGGTGCTTTTAACAGAAAAACTTTAAGCATCTTAAAACTGATTTCAACTAGCTTTGTAAGAATTTTGTGGACTGAACTTTGGCTGTTTAGGCTGTATTTCTTGGTGTCTAATTGGTTTGATGTCTGAAGAGAAGGAACAAACATGATTAGAGAAAAGCAAGCTGTCTTTTGAAACCAAGAATCTGTTTGAATCCTGACTGCTCCTTAAAAGTGAACTGGATCCAGCTCTGTTGTTATTGCCCTGGGTAAGTCTGCTTACAAATAGGTAGGCATGGATAGTACTGCTCTGTGCTTAAAGCTGAGGTCTGTTATAAAACCAGAAGATGTATCCACAATCAGAAACAAGAATGGTAACACAAGCCAAAGTTCAGAAAGGTGTGCCACATTCCTGGGCTGTGAGCATCATCCAGACAAGCAGGAAGGATGGACTACGCTGCTCTTGGCAGCCCACCGCAAAAGTGACTCCTCCAGTGTTTACTCCAGTTTAATCAGGGAGAATGCTGATACAAACTCCATTACTCCTTCTGAATAAATGAACTGGAGCTAGACTACAGCACTGCTATACAGTGAAACGTTTTTGTTTCTCAGGCAATCCACTGGGCTCCCCAAAAGTTGCACCAAGTTTCTGAAAAGAGGCACTTCCTGCAAGGCTGCTGTTGAGCCCAATCAGCAGCAACACTGTTTCCAAAGGAACTTCTACCATTCAGATAACTAGATATACTTTTTAATACACTAAGGTCAACCGTGGCATATTACAGAGGAAAGTAGTTTCAACCTTGAAACTTTAGAAAACAATTACCGTATATGATAATATTTCCTTAGTGATACAGAAACCTTGACACCTCAAATCTTGAGCCTAAAAAACTCCAAATATCAGTAGATACTGTAATTAAAATAAATAATCACGAATTTAGTATTGAGTAAAAGTTACAGCTTATAGTAGTAGGCAGAAAAAAAAAAAAACAACAACAAACACAAAAAAACAAACCCTGAAGACCAACATGAAAAGGCTGAATGATATACTAACATCAAATTTCTGAAATTCTTCAGCTTAATAATAATCTGCAAGTTCTTCAAGACAAACTCATTTGAAAGTTCCTGGCACTAGGAATTTTTTCTAGAATAACAGAACTCAAAAAATCATGCTTACACAAAAGGGCTCATCCAGTAGGCCACAAAATTTTGTGCCTTAATGGTGGATTTCCATGATACTGCACTTCCAGCTATCTCAATATGTATGGATACAATTAGGCAACATCTGTGAAGAAGAGTCTTTAAGGCAAAGAAAATAAACCCTAAACAGCCTGAACTGAATAATGAATGAGAAGTTTTGAAGCTTCCAAGCAAACAGAATGGCTGACTGCCTGTGGAAAGGAGAATCTTCAATAAAGATGCCATTGGTGCAGCAGTCAGAATCTATCATTTAAAGACCTTACACAGCACTCATTACACACACAAAAAAGTGTATTGAAATTATATTGTTCAAGCCTACAGGAGTGTTCCTGGGTAAGGCCCTAGTAAGTCAGCAAGTTGTTATTAGTGAACATCAGCCCTAGTGCTCCTTAATCTACCTCTAGTAAAAGACCTCACTAAGAAAAACTTTTGCTCTTGTAATGGGACTGACTTTGATTTTAAATCTACAAGTGGTTTTACTGATACCTATAAATTTATTCTTTTAGCTTACAGTCAAAGACATTAGCCCATCAGATTTTAAGAATCTTCACACAGACATTTTTGGCATATTAATTACAGGTGCGTATGCTAACAGTCTGCTACTTGTGCTGTAGCTGCAATCAGATTTTGAAAGATCAATATTTGTATCCCACATAACTGAATGCACCAACAGTTGAAGTAAGAGCACATATCTAAAAGAAAAGATCTGAATTTGTAAAAGCCTTTTATCACCTGAATGGTTGTGATTGGGTAGCTTTAAGAATTTCAAAAATTATAAAGCCTACTTTATTTTATCCTTGAGCTTAAAGTTTCATGAGAATTAGTATCTGACCCTAACAACACCCTTAAATGAAAATCAGGTTTCATTATCATAAGAGTCCATAGTAGAGTCCAGAGGTAGTTTCATTTTCCTACCACAACGCTGTAGCTAATAAGCTCTTTCTGTTGAGGAACATTCTGGGGAGCAGATGATGTTTCAGAAATAATTGCAATTGCTGATTGTCTGTTGATAATATTAGTTGTCAATACTTACTTTCTCTGAGAAGATATCTGATACTCTATTTAGAAAAGAATTATTCCTATTAAAAAATCATTAAAAATATACCCATGCTGCATAAACTGGAAATGCCCTGAGCGATGATCCATCCAACCAGTAAGTGTATCAGAGGAACACGTCAACAAGCCTGTCATCAAAACAGCCACTTCACCAGCCACAGATGCTGCACTCTTATTATAACTTGGATTAACTTTAAAATATATATATAACCACTACTAGAATTCTAAGTAGAAAACAGTCTTTTTTATTATTATTTTGATATCACAAAAACCATTACAGACAACCTTCTCCCTCTGAACAAAAGGACTTCACATATGTACTGTAACGCTTTTCTCTGTGGGTTTGAAATTACACACAGTAGTGCCAAAGGTAAGTCATTTCTAGAGGTTTAATACATTTCTGAGTTGTGTTTTTTTTTTTTTTTCTTTTCCTCCCTCTTGTGAAATACATTTTGTGGCCCACAGCAATCACTTTAGACTTTTTAGACACGTCCGGATAGAGATAGATGACACAAGTAATCTACTTATCTTCCTTTTCCATCACCAATAAAAGTGACAGCCTGCCTAATTAGGCCTAATAAAGCAGCAGCCAAGAGAGGGGCTCAGCAGCGATCTAAAGAGAAATGGCATTGACCCACAGATACAGGTGCCGCCTTGAGGCAGTACTGGTATTGCTTTATCTTCAACACATTACATCTAGCTCATACCATATTCAAATGCAAGTAGCATGTTTTTCTCCTCAATTCTTAGATCAAGAACAAAAAAAAAAGAAAAAAAATCTCATCTAATCAAAAAAGGCACTGACAATTTTCCAGCCTCACATTAAAAGCAGAGTCATTCAGAACAGTGCACTCCATATTCTATTTTATAATATCACTTTAAGCTATTTCTTTGAATCACAGACATTTCTTTGTTAAGAAGGAAAATCAAAAATTCATCAGAAGAAGTTCTCAGGTTTTTTTTCCCCACCCCTTTCCCCCCCCCCCCCCCCCGCCTTTCCCTCAAACAGGGCTATTGCACAGGGTTTTTAGCTGGAACCAACATTTATAGAAGTTAGGGATCCTTAAGCAATTATTAGCGGTGAGAGTTTGACACGCCTGAGAGTTGTCAACAACTGACTTGAAATAAAGTAGAAGGAAAGGGAAATAAACGGTGCTCTCAGCAAAATTAATATACAGCCTTGCAAATTAAAGATGTAGTGGTTTTTAAACAAGGAAAAAAGTGAACTTCGCATGAAACGGCATTTTAAGTATATCTTTGTAAAAATTACCAGATTGTCGAATGGCATGAAAGTAAATGAAGTCTGCAGCTACATGTGATATTTCTACATTTGCTCAAAACATTTTTTTTTGTCTCCAAGTGTTCCTCATTCTTATTAGCTTAGAATGCCAAAGGCTGTTTTTGTTCAACTAGTACTGGAATATCACCACTTTCAGTACATTCCTTGCTAGTGAAGGGTTTGCATCAGGAGAGTTGAACGCACAAAGGACTTTATCTCAAATTATTATTCAAGTTTCTGTCTTTTCTGAATGAAGCACAGAGGCTACAGTTCTGTGGGCCAGAAAGGTTGTCAGTGTTTTGTGTAAGAACATCCCAAAAACTCCACCTCAAGTGCCAGCTTGAGTGTTATTAGTAAATAACACCAGTGATACCTGTCCTGACAATTTCTGAGTTTGCTGTTCGAAATGGATACATAGTACTGTGTGTGAAGCAACCTTCTTTCATTAGAGAACTATTGCTTCGAAAATATGCAGTACTAGCCTGCAGAGCTCACTGTCACAAGATAGCATCAAGACTAAGGCCGCTAGAGAAAAAAAAAAAAAAGAAAAAGATAATAGAATATAACAATATCCAACTAACAAATTTGGGAAGGAAACAAACCTCCTATTATAGTTCCTGAAAAAACACCCTTACCTTTTGTGTGTGTTCTTTGATAACAGACCAACTGATACACACATTTGCTTACTAGGAACATTCCAGTTAAAGTCCAAAAGACTTTTAATCAAAATATTTCAGCTTACCTTGATAGCCTTGATTCAGATCTTTTAAGATCACAAGAAAATATTGCTATAGAAAATCAGAACATAGAAAAAGTTGACTGGTTGCAGATGAGAATAGAAATAAGCACGATGACATTTTCTATCCTTTTTCCACCGTATAAAAATGATCCTTCAGCATACAAGGTATTGGATGATGACACATCAGTGGATGTCAAAGAGCAGTTTTACTTTTAACTAATTAAGCTTAACTTGTTAAGCCAGTCCTTCTAAAACAAAGCTTAACTAATCTCATAGTTATTCTTTACATTTAAATTCCTACTTAGCATAAAACTAAATCAAACAATAAATATTTTCCATGCAATCACAGCATGAAGGCAACATGGAAGATATGAATAAGATATCTATGAAAAGCTTCTTAGGAGCTTACCTAAACCCTTAATTCAGGGGCTGATATATCAACAGGCACAAACTGCTTAAGGACATACAGAAGAATTGGGATCCATATTCTGATTTGACTGATTCTGACGAAGCCCGATGTTCAGCCTAAACCTGTTAATATTCTACTTCTCATTCATCAGTATGATACCTTCACAAGAGCTGATATCTTCTCATCATTGTTTGAGGTGGGTTTTTTTAAAGGAAAAAGGCTCTCCCAGTTTGCTGGTTCACTACAACAAAAAATGACCAGAAATTCAGAACTCAGACCTCACCAAAATGTTAACTACCTTAGGAGCTGCAGAAAAGGCAGAAGAACCACCACAATTTTTAACAGTTTTCTTCCTCAATTCTATTAAAAACAGAATTGAATTTTTAAAAATTGTAGCCAGCTCTATCAAGCCAATTGATGTGCAAGTTACGCTGAGCTGTAACATCGATTTGTAACTGGAAATTAGAACTAAGTAAGCGACAACAATCTTTGCTGACACTTTCTACACTAGCTGAGAACATAGCCATACTAACAGTATCACATCCACTGGGAGAATCGGTATGTCAACAAATAAAAATACCATCAACATGATGAACATAGAAAAAGCATAAAACCATGTGAATGACAACACACTTTTTCCCCACTGGTTAACACTAAGAACCTGCTGCAAGTTACTCAGCTTTGAAACCACTTGGGGTAGGGGGCTGGGAGAACTCCTGTTATGTTAGGTTCAACTAACAGAATCACTCAAACTACTGTTACTAATCAGTTTCATTGCAATAAGTACTTGGGGGACTCAGACTCCACCCTCAAAATGTGCAGTTACCAAAAACATGTACTAGGCTGAGCAAAAGACGAGAGATTTGCTTAAAGAAAGCTCCCTGCCAAAACAAGACCATCTTTCATCTGCTTGTATATGCACCTTCTATGCATATGTGCCACTGTGATCTCTGTTTCCTATTTTAAAGCAGTCATTTTGCACAGAAGCTCTGGAAGGTTACCTAAAGGGATCAAGTAGAGGGGTTAGAGTGGCTCAGCAGTATACATTCAGATGAGCTTAATAGAGAGAGAAAAACATCCCGCACTTTTAAATCCAAACTACCTCAAGAGTCAACCTGTCACCCCATAGTTAACCCCACTGGTTTAGGATTCTTGGCAAAAGAGGAGGACCATGGAAAAAGAGGAACTTTTGACAGGTAATGTCTCTGCATAATCACAGGGAATAGGAATTAGCTAATTATATTTACTGCTTCTGTTTTCTCCACATCATGGAAGGAGAGAATTTTTCCTACTCCTTTTACATGACGCTGAATTTGTGACTAAAGGGAGCCAGGACTTCTTCCTTGAGGATGAGGAAACAGCCCAGAACAGGCAAGCACAAGGTCAACACTGGCAGTTCCACGGGGTCAGAATAGCTGACAAAGGTAAATGATCCAACAGCACTCAGAAAGCAGAGGCATTTGGCTGAGGAGGGTACCACTTTGTGTCACTTCAAGAACCGTAAATCTGGAGCACGGAACCAACTGCATGCCAACTGTGCTTCCTAATGGCACTGCTTTACAACATAAACATCAAGCCCCTTCTGAAACCCTCATCTGAACAGACTCAAACAGTGTGGAGGGTGATTGTGCTGAGAGCAGAGCAGAGATCCACCTCCATACCAGCCCTTGACACTGTGGCATATGCTGGCTCAGCAGTGCTACCTCACTCTGAATTGGTAATAGACTCACATAAACCCCTTAACCCTTAATGAAGTGAAATAATGTGATTTGCTGAAAATGCTGGAACTTCTTTTTATTATTATTATTTGAAAAGAAGTAACAGATGGAGGTCAGCTTATGAACAAAACAGATGAACAGGATTTCACTGCCTGGCAGCGGTCAAAGCCAAAATGCTCTGTTGGGACTGTTGTACCTGTAAGTTTGCAACATGCAACATCTTTCTAATTTAAGGCTATGGTTTCCACTTCAGTGCAGGCATGATAAAAGGCTTGTCATTACATAAACCTGTGGGCCAACTGGGCACAAAAAACCCATGTACATTGTCTTAGGTGTTTTAAGACTGGGAATTTTTAGTTATCACTAACAAGTGCAATTTAAATGAAAGAGATCTTATTAGCAATTTCTTGCTGCAGCGATACGCTCTTGTGAATGACACCATAGCTCCAGAAGCGCAGTGAAGTTCACCGGGAGATCTTGCATTAAGAAATGGAATTTCCCTGCATGAGCTTTCAAATAAACTACAAAGCTTCCTGAGTTGACTGGAACCTGATGAATATCTGCTCTCTGGACGACTTGGCCCAAAAGACATCTATTAGCAAATTCTAAGACAAAGTTACCATACTGAGTTAAAATTAAAACTAATTTGTTCACTGATACCTTTCAAAGACACATCACTAATTTTAGTTGAAAATATTCCTCAGCCTCTACAGGAAGCTGTTGATTTCTTGATTTTTAATCCATGAAATTATTCGCACAGGAAAAATGCTGAAATTGAAGTAGTGAAATTTTGTAAGTAGGAAGGAAAAGAAAAAAGCTTTTCACCAACTCAATCCATGTAATGAATTTTTTATCTGGGTCCCAGATTCACACTCCTTGATAGCTAGGCAGCAAATACCTTTGGCTTTGATTTCAATAGGTCCTGGTTAAGTATCAAAAGTCCATTTCCTACAAAATCCTGAAAGCACAGGCTTATGGTTGAATGTCTGACTAGTTCCACTAAAGGCAAAGACTTTTTAAGCAAATGTGCTTTGTTAGATTGGATTTCTGGTGCACATATCATTATCAGGAACAACTGATGAAGAAACAGGTTTGGACAATCAGCAATGCCAAGCACTTTTCTGCATGTTCTCGTCTCATCTACATCTTTCCTAAGTCCGTGTCTACATCACCTCACCTCAAGCTAAGAAGGTATGTAAGAGATTGCCAAAGATAAATTTTAAGATAAGCTTCTGTAGAAGGCATTCTAAAAAATCATCCTGTATTTTATCTCAAACATAAAAATCCTACTTCATGCCCATTGAAAGACACATTCTTCAAATGCCCTCTACACTTACTTATACTTTATGACCCTCTACCTCAGAGTTCAAGAGCATGACTATAAGAAGATACAAAGCTATACATTCATGAATCCATCATGTGTCAGTTTGGTTTTTTTCCTTTCTTTTTTTCCTCTCCTTTTGAAAGACTGGGCAAGTCTTCTAGAGAGGAAGATGTTTGTAAAAATGCCCTGAGGGTTAAATAATGATGCTGAGGGGAGAAAAAGTTAGGTCAACCTGCATAGTTTCAAATGGCCTTAGTGACCAGTGTGGAGCTGATCACCACAGCTAATGATTACACAGAGAAAAAAAATTCCCCCAGTGCTCTGTAAGTAAATAGAAAATGCTAACCTTAGCATATTCAAAGGAGCATTTTAGCATGCAGTCATTAAGTTATCTCTTGGTTATTTATTTCTTCTGCTTGTTATTAGCTGTGTGAAGAATATTATTCTAATTATGTCAGCCCAATCAGCAGTATTGCATGTCCAGGCTCATTTCCATTAGTTTGAGCTTTGTCTTTCACACTGTGATACTAATTCAATGAGACATCAAACATTTAAATCGACCCAGGATGCCGAGGTCAGGCAGTTTTGCCCTTCCACTCTATTAGCACTCGAGTGTAATTGTGTTTGTCAGTCCCCGCATGACTAATAGTATCAGGGTGACTATCAGAGCACAAATGAGCAATGCACTAATATATTATTTTGTTCTATAATATCAATATGTGTTTCTTCAGTGGTTGTGTTAGCCAAGTTGAAATGTTCGCTTTAATATAGTAACCATAAACTGTTCACTTAAACAGGGGCACTCACTCATACAATTACTTTACAGCAACAGAATTTTTACTTTGCAGCAACAGAATTTTGCTTAAGTGAGAAAAATGAAAAAAACTCACTTTAAAAATAAACTCTCAGACACGCAGCTTTGCAACCTCAATTTGGCCTAAAAGCATCAGTAAAACCATGCACAGTTCATTCACAGAGCATATATAACAATTTGCAGCATATAAATATAAATGTATTATGAGCTACATATAATCAGAGAGTGCATAAACCATTGAAGCAATTTAAAAGCAGTTTGCATCTTTAAGAACAATTGCTAAAGACTGTAAAGCACCAGGCCTTGAACTAGAATACTTAGATACCTGAAGAAAAGGAAACCAAGGGATTTCCGTTACATCACTGCAATGGTAGAATCCACTATGGAATTTCAGCATGTGGCTGACTTGAAAGACACAAGTAATCACCAGCTGATGCTGTTCATGTCCTCAAAGCTACACATTTGCCTTAATAAATTCCTGAAAGGGAGACATTGTTAATTACCTCAAAACTTACATAAATAAGGAAAAAGAAGAAAAAAAATCTAAAACCATATAAAAAAACTAATTATGAATTCAGCACATACGATAATTATCAAATCTGATAATTTCAGAAAAAATTAAGTTCATTCTCCTCAGAGCAATAAAGCCTCTGAATATTTTAAATGCTGCATCATTTCTTTAACAGATGGTTTCAGAATAACTAAAACTATCAATGTCTTTATGCATTTGCTTTTGTTTATGTTTCAAAACAAGGTAAAATTTATGCTTTATACTTTCTAGGGCAGAACTTGCATCAGCTTCAGAGGAGGCTAGCTTTCACCCACAGCACTTGTGCTTTTGTGCTTTCATTCTCTAATGCTCAGGAAAGAACATAGGCCGAAAAATGCTAACAGTCAAGAGTATTACTTCACACCAGCATTACATAATTAGCTCATTCAAGGTCTGAAGGGGGTTGGGGGGCTTTTTTTTCTTTTCTTTTTAATTGAGCAAACACAACTTGCTTTCAACATCTCCAATGCACTCCATAAACTTCATAGAAAATAATGCAAACTTTTAATGGATGTGACTGAAGATTACAAAACAAAACAAAAAAATCATACCACAAAAAAACCCACTCAAAACACACATGCTTGGTCAACTCTGGGAACCATCTGGCAAAGTTTTGGGATGCTTTACTGACTGTCATTCTGTATGTGCAGGGCTTCAACATAAGACTTCAAAGTTTGCGGACATTTCCACTTACATCTAGGAGTTTCACTGACTTCAATAAAGTATATGAAGGTTTTAGTGACTCAAATTAGTTTATTCTTTTGATTGATTAGAGATAACATTCTAAAAACTCCCAGATTTGAAGATATTTTGAATATCAAGAGAGATGAATGACCTCATCATCAATGTCTACATTCTCCAGGAAAGTATGCTGTGTTTACAAATACAGTTGCCCACTTCACAACTTTGAGTGCAGAAAAGATTCTTCCTATGAAAATGTATTCCAGATCATGGCAGGAATTGTTTCAGAAGGCAGCATTTGTCCTGTGATGTTACCTAACTTCTGAAATTCCAGATTGAATAAAACCTACTCAATAAAATTCACTTCAGCATGACAAGTTAGAACAAACAAGGCAAACAAACCCACCTGATCCAATCCTTTTTCTTCCCAATTGGTTTTGTACTTCTTAAGTAAGTACTTCTTCAGCAGGAGATGAAAAAAAATACAACAAACCACACTACAAGAAAAAAATACAACAAACCACTTCTGACTAGGGACCACAGTACAGAGATTTAGAAATGGCTTCAAGCTACAGGAATGGTACCTGAGCTGAACTTCTTCATGTTTGCACATTACTGAGCACTAGCAATCTGTAGCCTCTTTACATTCTCAGCTTGTGATCGATCTGTAGCAGACAAAATTTAGCAGTCTAACTTCTTCTCAAAATCATAACCTTCCTAAACTAATGCTTCCCTATGCAAAGACATTGGGAAGAAGATAAATCTTCAGCCTTAGCAGGCTGCTTTAATTCATTGAACCTGTGTGTGTTAACCGAAATAATGGTCCTTACAAATACGGATCAAAGAAACAAGTAGGTTTTAAGAGTTTTTTTATTGACCTTTCTCTATCTGAACATCCTCAAGAGAGAGCACTCACATCTAACTTCCTACCACATCACAGTTTTTGTTTCTTTCCATTTCCAAGGGAATTGGAAAGTACATTTGTTAACTTCCCTAATTTGTGCTGCACCACTTCTGTTCGTTTACATCTCAGACAAAAATTATACTTTTTTATTTAATCTTCATTAGTTGCTTAATTTTTTTTTTTTTTTAAAATCATCTTTTGTGGGCAACATAACAGATGGGACAAACACTTTCTAGCTTCCATAACAGTAGAAGCCCAAAAGCATTGTCCACCCTGACAATGACTTACAACAGTCTTGGATGAATTACTGAAAAGTATCTTTGTATCTCACTGATCTCTGTGCATTGAAGATGTGCTATAAGCCACCAAGTGAAACTCAAGAAATGTATTTGCCTAAAGTGCTTATTTCTCCACCACACAGATGCAGCAAATGTTTGTGTTCCTTTCTATGCCCTTCCCAATTAGGGTATTATGCATTTCTAATGAGTAAAATCAGCTTACTTGCTTTAACTATGGTGAAATTGCTACATGATTTCTATCAAAATATTTATTTTTATAAAAAAACAAGGAAAGTGTGGGTGGCAGGAAAAAAAATATTTTCTGCTCAACTCTAATTATGTATGTATACACACACATACGTGAAGAGTAAATGTACTGTTTTGCATACTTTGTTTTTGCCTATCCAATCATAGTAATTAAACCCATGTGTATTATATTTATTCCCATGAGTTCAACCCTCCCTTTTGACAAATCCAATGATTAAACACATACTTCTAACAAGATTCTACGCAACACTAAACTGCTGCCACTTAGTTGTAAGAGCTTTGCTTTCTAGTATACACACATTACTTTCTTAAAAACAATCAAATGTCCATCTGTTTTTTTCCTTCCCCCTTTCACTCATGCTCTGATAAGCAGCAGCTCTAAACAGACATTACCCTTCATTCAGCAATGTAACTTCTCTGTGGCAGCAGATGGACAACTGATTGCTTACGCAGAAGTTCTACCAGCATTTTGAGGGTTACACAGACATCCCTGACTACACTCAGGGAAGGCTGAGTGCTAATTACCACACAGGCAGTAAAACCATAACACAAAAGAAACCTTTGCCATTGGAAAGGCCTTATCTTACCAGAGAAGGCATCTCTGCAGGTGTAGGTACCACGCCACAGCCAGTAGCATAGGCAGCCTCAAGGGTTCCTGCCTAATACAATGGAAGGTTAACACCAGAACTTCCTGCTCATACTTCAGTATGGTTTTGTTGATTCCAGTTCAAGTTTCCATAAGATTGGTTACTAATTCTTTAACTTTCCAACATGGAAGATGATTAGCTCAAGCAACCATTTGACTGCTAGGTCAGCTAGAATACTTGGATTCCAAGTCAGTGGTTCTTCAGTAAATAAATATATTCTGTAAATGAGTTGTGCAAGTATTCCATGTTGGGCAACAAAGGCTTTTCAAGAAAACCCACTATCACTTTACACACGAACAAGGAGCCTCAACAGCAAATTAAATGCCACTTCAAACTAAAACAATATGGCCCATGGGGATCAAGCTTATGGGCTGGTGCTTAAGTTAACAATGCAGATACTCTGAGCAATGAATACAGATGCTCAGAGAAGTGCTTTGGTACAACTCTTGTCCACTAAACCAAACCAGGAAATGTTTGCTCCGATCATGGATAATCACAACTAACATTGAAATAAAGCCTTGAGCTCCTCTGGAAATTCTTTCTAAAGACTACAGTGGTTACAACTTACAGTAAGAAAAAAAATCCTCTATATTCTTCCTATTGATTTATAAAACAGACTACTGTGTGTGTGGAAGGAGTTCAGATACTTTAAACATAATAAATTGGTGGACTGTTTTGCTAGCCAAAGAATGAAAACATAGCTTCAGGCATTCATCCTGTAAGGCCTTTCCTTCCAAAACCAGAACAAGTTTAGGGGAAGAGGAATGGGAAGCTGGGTAGAGCCAACAATTCAAACATTCAAGTCCACTGTACTCCCTACTTTTATTGGGAAGGAAAGTATCCACATTCTCCTTTTATACTTTCTCTCAGTCTCCCACAGGGTCAAGGCCTGCAGATCCTTCATAACCTACTCAGGACAAGAAAAAGATGGGCAGTTCATTTGAGCTAATATTTCCTAACAGTAGAGTAGCAGTATCACAGTATCACAGTATGTTTGGGATTGGAAGGGACCTCAACAGATCATCTAGTCCAATCCCCCTGCTGGAGCAGTACTACACATGCAGTTGTCCAAGCCCAAGAAGAACTGTTGAGTCTGTGACCCAACAGCATCCTATAGCAGGACTTCACACATTTTAGTAGAGGACATCTTTCAGATTTTGAGAAGACTATAATTCATTTGTAAATGTTAGAGGAAAGCCAATACAGCGCAGACAAATCACAGGTGTTTTTAAAGTAGTAACATAGGAATTTAAAAGTCAGTAGCCTCAAATCATTTCCTTATGAGAGTGGGCTGAAAATCTTCATGTTTCAAATCCTTAACTAATAGTTTTCTTGTTAGTTTCTAATGTATTAATATAAAAATTCCACTTACTACAGCTTTGAAACTCAATATCCATACATTTATATATATATACACACATACCTCTACAATAGGACAGACTTACCTCCTTGAAGTGAAACACACAGGTGTGACACTTCAAAAGGATTTGCCTTTATTTACCAGACAAGATTACAGACACATCACATTTGCACTAGTGGCCCTGATTCCACTTTATGTGAGATATGTTGTCCCTTTGTTTGCTGCTGACAAGCGTAAAGAGCCACTTTCACTGCAGATAATAATGGTTAATTTATCACACAGAGCAGTGGCTGACCTCTGTGCGTCCCTGGCCCTCCATCACCTTCACACCTGCTCAAGCTAATTGTTAGAGCCAAGTGTAAATGAAAATCAACTGGGCTAATAATGAATGGAGGCCATTACTCGCAGCAGCACGTTGCTTTACAAAGGTTTATCAAGCAATGATACAACTAGTGCCTTAGTCACAGCTCCCTGTTTTGTAAATGAGGATACAGCAAACTTCCAGTCAGAAAAGAAAAGCAGACAGTAAGGCAAAACACATATGTTTGACACTGTTTTATAGACACTTAGCACAGCAAATAATATACTGACAGTAGAAAATGCAAGCCAGAAATCCCAGTTCATAAAGCAACAGTAGCATTTTTAAAATTCAGGAGCAGGGTAAGGAACTTCCCCTTCACCCATTTGACATGATACAATACTAGTCCCATAAAATTTGTGGGTGCAAGCATACTAATTAATAAACAGGCAAATACAGGTGAAAATCCAGCCCATAAGTCCCTCATAAATCATATCAGATACATTTCCTGTAAAGAGCACAAGATAACCTAGCATTTCAAAAACTAGAATTTCAAGGAGAGTTATCTTTCATGTACTCTTGCTCCAAATACCTCAAAACAAAACCTAAAACTCCAAATAACTAATGTTTTAGCAAATCTAAGTTCCTACATTTACATCCATTTATCTTCAGACAATAAGAAATTATGCAACCATCTAACCACTTGGTCCCATAAATAAAAGATAATTTTAAAATTCAGGAGGGATGTTGTCTATAACTTCAAAACTGAGAATTTAGAGGATATAAATAATAATGTAAGAGCTACTTAAGATCCCACCTTTATAATTGTTTGCTCATACAAAAAGAACTGCCAGGACATCAGTGGGCTTGATGTCTCTCCTCCAGCCCCACCAAGAGAAAAAAGACAACAGTAACACTCAGAATCAAGCAACAGATTAATAAATAGCTTGATAAAAACTAAAAAAAAAAACAACCACAAACAAATAAAATTCCACTTCCAGCTACTAATTCATCTTCAGGTTGTTTTTCCAGCAAAAACTCAGGAACTACAGAAAGTGAACACTGTGTAACAAGCTTCAAACATATTTAAACTGAGTCCTGCTGCCTTCAGCGATTTACTAGAAGAAAAGCAAATACCTGTCTTCTTGTAAGACTCTCATTACTCCTCTGTACACAACACCACAATTTTTACTCATTTAAAAGGAACAAAGAGAATGTATTAAAATTGTCCATAATCTGGTAAAATAATTCTATTTACCTAATGGAATCATTTTTATTAAGAGCAAATGTACACCAGTTCTTCCCACAGAATATCATAAAAGCAGAGTTACTGATCAGTTCAAAAGCACTTTTCCATAAAAAGTTAATAAAGAGAAAGAAAACATACATAATACTTTCTACCATGTATGCTGTAGTAAGAATGTACTAGTAAAATAAAGTGCTTTCTTGCATGAATCTGCAGGAAGAGTCCAACATCAATAAAAACACATAAAGGAACTGCAAGGTATTACTGAACATCAGATTGCTTGTGGCAAGGTACAGGCTAAAAAAGATGGAAATGAAGACTTGAAAGTGTGACATTTGGATTTCGGACAGTATTTCAAAAACCAGCAGGGTCAGTAGTGCTGTTTAAATTGCATGCACACCATTCTGGGAGAAATCTGCCTGTATACATATGTATTTTACAGGTTCACACAGCCATCCAGATTCTCCAGATTTTTTTAGTAAATTTGCCTGAGTTACAGTTTTGCTCCCTTTTATATTTTCTCTTGTATTTACATTCTCATCAATACAAGCCAGCATTGCATTCTGTCATATGATATTGGCTCTGTATTGCATTGCAAGATGAGGACAAAAGAGAAAATCCACCCAGTGTAACTTGTACACAGTCATAGCATATCCAGTCTGAATAGAGCTCATGTGATCTCATCAGACTTCACAATATCTCAGTGACATGCAAAACAAAAGCACAAAATGATGTTCCATTTTCCTTAATAGGAAAATACTTCTCATTATGTGCCAAGAGTCTTACAAAAGAAAACTTATTTCATTAATTCATTTTGTGCTCCTCATGGTCAGACTTCTTTACTGACACACCATTGTAAGCTACAGTAACTAGTCCTGGTTATTCCAGTGTTTAGGGTCCAAAAATCTTATTGACATGAAGATATGGGGGTGCAGTATAATGGAGCTGTACACATTTACCCCAGAGTGTGTGTTTATGAATAAGCAGTGATCTATCCTCAGTAATTTCCAACAGTACAGTTAAAGACTAAATATCTGTAAGCATATGGAACTGTTGCTGATTTCCAGTGAAGGTTCTATGTCATTTCATATTACTTTCAGATGGGAGACATTTGCAGAGCCACCTTATCTGTTCCCCAGGTCACAGAACGAGGTAATTATCTGTTATGATAAGTGAGAACAGATTGCTACCCAGCTACTCTAAGTATTCTGCAGCAATTTCTATATTCCATCCTATTTGGATATCCCATTTCTTTCCCATGTTTTCACAGTTACACATGCTCTCACTGTAATATCTAATATACATTTTCTACAATTTCATTTAAACTCAGTATTCTTTGTTCAGTTTCAGCTGCCAATTTTTTTTTTTTCTAAAGGCTATAAAAATGCTGAAGGAAGAAAAAAAATTCTGCAGAAAGTTGCCATTTATCCCAAGGAAGCAGTGTATAATGCCTCATTCTCACTGTGACCAGGTCTAAGGATTGTCCCCATATTCAGAAAGCACTCAATCAGGACGCAAAACAAAGTCACTTGTATACAAGGAAAAGGCGCACACATTCTTTTCCAATATGCAGACTCCAAAACATTTCTCAGAGTAAGAACAGATACTTCGAAAGAGGATTAACCTTTTTCATGATAGACTTGATTCTCTCGATTACCTATAGTCTACTCAGAGGTAAATCCATAGACTGACAAGCCTATAAACCACATGCTGCAAGCTATGAATTTCAGTTCACCACTATTTTATCTGTAACTGTCATATTGACTGATTGACAGATGACATATTTGGCTAGGAGATGCTGTACTATCTTCCCATCCCCTCCTGCCCCCCAAGGTACACACATTGCTACGTGGAAGGGTATTTTGATTTTAAAAGTGCTCGAGGCGATCTGAGCATTCATGAGATATGAATGCTCTCACCTCCTCCCGAGCTCAGCTGAAATATATGGCCTCTTCTCAGCATTCTCTATCGCCTCTGCTTGTGCTCTGGCAGCAATTCCAACCATGGAAGAAAATGCTCACTTCATCTCTGGAAGTGATTTTTCAGACATTTTTCCAGGAAGACACCCAGGCCAGATGGGGATCAGTGAAGAGAGCAGAAAAACTCTTCTGCAGAAGTGCCCAGGGCACTTCAAATACTACAGCAAGCATTTCAGCTCTCTACAATTTAAGAAAGGAAAATACATGTATCAGAAGGAAGAAATCTGATAAAGCCCTTACTATGCTCATACTAGCAACCATTTTGTATTATATTCCAAAAGCCGGATCATTCTGAATATATAATCTGATTGTATTTATAACTTTTATGCCCATTAAAACTTCAAAGTATTTTATGAACAGGAAATTTATGCTACATGTCCCACGAAGCTGTGCAACCCCTTTGGAGAACTACTCATCCTACTAAACATAATTTTCCCTCTCAGTAATATTTAATACAGTAGAGAGCTTGATTGTGATACATACATTTTAGTTTCCTAAAAGAGGAAAAACACTCAAGTCCAGACTTAAGAAACTGTTTTCCTACACAAATTAAAAATAAAGCTTAGAGCAAGGTTCTATTTATATAGTATTGCATGCTTCCATATTAGTGAAAAAATGTATACTTGCAAGAGGGAAGCAAAACAATCATTTAGATTATGTATCTGACAGAAAGCATGCAATTCATTAACAGTAGGGGTATTCAGTAAATCAAGTTAAGGAAGGCAGCCAAAAACAGTTGATGCAATCAAAATGCTCTACCCATCTATTAGGTATACAACATTTAAGAAAATTTACAAGCACCAACATTAACCAGTGTTCCCAGCCGTTACAATTTGTACAATGAACTCAGCCTTCAACAGACAGAATAATTATGCTAATAGAAGAAAAACTTTCCAAAAAAAGGCAGCCAAATCTAAGAGACCTGTCAATGCCAGTGTCATCAGTGGAGTGATAACTAGTAAAGAGCGGATATCAAAGGCTGTCTTTTCCTTCCCCTCCATGCTCTGTTCTGTTTGAGCCCATGGTGGTCACAGCTCCTTTAACAATATTTATAATGAAGGAACAACGTTGGAGATGTCAACCCTGATTATTCATAAAGGCTCCTCCTGCCCAGCTCTCCCCTTAGGCTAACTGTAAAAGTACCTGATTCCCAATTCTCAAACACAAAAGCGCACAGAGCTTGAAAGCTGAGCTGACTAATAAAGTTTGCATATCCCTAAGAACAAGAGCACACAATGAAGAAGAAAAGGAATGGCAAGATTAAACAAAAACAGTAAGCTTGGATGGGAAATAATAAAAATTTAAAGAGGCAAGAACTTAGATCCCCCCCATACTCCTGTTCATTTACATTTCAGCATGTCCTAAGCAGCATCTGTTTTATCTCCTGACTACTGCATCAAGGTATAATATACACCACAAAACTTAAATCACATTTTGGAGTTGGAACCATGAGATGTTATGAGCATTATAACTTCTAGGTCATTGAACTTCAGCTCAGGAGGAATCTAGAATAAGGGATGTGACTGACCCAGCAAACAATTCAGGCTTACTGTTTCACTTAGGGGCCTTTATTGGTATTTAAAACACAGATGAATGTGGAAAATGTAATCAGAACAAACAGTAAACTGGCTTACAATAGGACGATGAGCTAGATTTGCCTGCTGTAGAGCTTTGATGCATCTCTGAGTACTTGACAAACAACAGGGGCTTGGGGCTATAGAGTGGCACAGATTTTTTTTTTTTTTTTAATCACACAGGGGGCTAAAAAAAATCCAAAACAAGGCCTTCTTTGTCCCTCTGTTCTACCTTGCTTATATTATTACTGGCTGCTGGAAAGGGTAAGAGTCACCTGCCCAGGACAAGTGAGTGAGCAGGAAGGAAAATGAAAGCATGCTAGCCCAAGCAGCCATGTAGTTGCAGAAAGACAAGCCTCTTCACTGGTCCTTTCTTGAAGCTGATTAACGCTACAACCTTACCTCATATTTTGAGAGGCCTGTCTAGTCAAAAGAGATACAGTAACCTTATAACCTACTACCTCCTGAGAAGAATCGTGAAGCTGTTAGTATACAGCAAGTTGCTTAAGGCAGGAAGGAATAATAACAAATACTGTACCTCAAGAAAGCTACAGGGGCATTTTGAGGCAGGAAAAACAAAGTACAGAATCATACAATACAGAGTTTGAGCAAGTCTGCAACTACTATGGAAAGTGTACCTGTAAATAATGAAAGGGAACAAAATTTATTTCTTTCCATCTTCAGTCCAATGGACCTTCTGTCATCTCACTTTGATAAATTAGAACAGGCATGGATATTGGGAAAAAAATATTTTTATATTAGCAGGATAACAATTTCAAGAGAGCTTAATGGGAACAAAATGGAAACAATGAAGTGGAAGGAAAAATATACTAAGTAGTAACATTTTAAAACAACTCTTACAGTTGCAAATCCAATACTCTACTAGCATATTTTTTTAAAATCACATATGGACAAGACAACCATTCAAAAAGCAGTGACATGGAACTAGCATAACTAGTTCAGCATCCAGAGTAACCAAAATCTTACACAACAGGGCACAGCAGTACAACCGATCCATGTATTTCCTTCAGAGCATCGAAGACCAGCTACCACACTCAGAAAAGACAGTCCGTCCTCACAGACAATCTAGAGTAACTGATCTATGTGCAGACATACCATTCCAGGGGGTGTGGCAGATTATACAAGTTACAACCAAACAATTTACACATTGCTGAGAAAAGTGTATGAGCTCTACAAATCAATAAAACAGATAGCAGCAACAAATCAAGCTGAATTAAAACTTGTAGCACCTGTGTGAACTCTTCTAGACAGACTGAAAAAACATTTTTCATTAATAAATTCACATTATCCATAACAACTTTGGTAAACTGGAACAGCCATTCTGGAAAGACTGGAATAGTCCTTCTTAACAGTGACAACAAAGGACCCACTTTTTCTTAGTGCAACTTCAGACATCTTCCTTTTAGTGAAAGATTCCTCTATGCTATGAAAGGAAATGGGCAAGGCCTATCTCAGCTGATTTGCCAGCACACATACCATTTTACACCTTTTGTTGGAAGGAGAAAAGATGGGTAAAATTTCAGACTACCTCAGCCTAGACTAGGTTTTCTGTTACTCTCAGATTATCTCACCTCCAATGACAGGAAAGTCATAGTACTGTCTCTGGGACTCAGCTGTTCTGCCTTTACACCAGCATTGTGCTGCTTTGATTTACTGTAAACCACCCAAGGAGAACAATGCTACTGTGGCTGGTTTACCCACAAATGGCATATTCTCTACTGGGATATGAAAGCCAGCATTGCAGAAATGTCACTTAACTCCTTGTTTGCAAATGCGTCAGAAACAAAGTGGCTTTACCTCCAATATACGTGAAAAATGTGTACCTCTGAAATTTGTTGGGGCTGTTCAGTCTGGAGAAGGCTCTAGGGAGACCTTATTGCAGCCTTTCAGTACTTAAAGGAGGCTTATAAGAAAGATGAGAACAAACTTTTTAGCAGGGCCTCTTGCAATAGGAAAAGGGGGAATGGTTTTAAACTAAAAGGAGGGAGATTTGGGCTAGATATAAGGAATAAAATTTATACAGTGGGGCTGGTGAGGCACTGGAAGAGGTTGTCCAGAAAGGTGGCAGACATCTCATCCCTGGAAGCATTCCAAGGCCAGGCTGGACAGGGCTCAGAGCACCCTGATCTAGTTGAAGATGTCCCACCTCACTGCAGGGGGGTTGGACTAGATGAGTTTTAAAGGTCCCTTCCAACTCCAACTATTCTATGATATATTATAGCTATCTAATTTCAGCCTTTCAAATTCTCCCTGTTGACCTCCCTACAGATAGTGGAAGATGAAAACTAGCAATTCATTTTCAGTTAGATACTTTTTCTATCACAACCACGCTAACCTAATCTAAACAAGAGATGACTGCAGGAACTATAGATATCTTAGAAACTGGTGAAGCAACTCAGTTGTACATCTTCCAAAAGAAAATATTTCTGTTCAAGGATCAAAATGACCCATTTCAAACTTCCCAGTTCTATTTTTTTCAACAGTTTTTATTGAATTGCAAGGGTCTGGCATATCTAGTTCCTGCAGGAGCTATGGACCGTTGCCTAGCTAGCTAAATAGCTGTGTCATTACTTGTTGACGTGCATGCATTTACACTGTCCTCCGAAAAGAGTTACCTCTGCTCAGTTTTATTCATACATCTTTGTCATTTAGAAACATAACATTCATCTCGACTACCACCCTGATGACCTCAGTGTAATTCTACCAGGAACGCATTTAGCCCATTATTCATGATACCATATCTCACATCTCTAGCGAGAGGGCAGTGCATGGAGTGGGGAGGGAGATGAGGAACAATACCTGACTCAGCTCACTAGCCATGAGGCCATGGCCTTTTTACTAATTAGCATGATTTCAAAAATAATTGGCCTTCTTGACTATGCCACAGTGCATCAGATGAAGTTGAGCGTGAGGAAAGCAGCACAGTAAACTCATTACTGTTTACTCATTCACTGCCAAATTGTTAAAAGAGGTCATTTAAAAGGTCAAGAATGATACTACACCATGTGAGAGCTTTAATCTGAACATATAAGAATAGGCAGCAACCTAATTATGAAACCAGAATTAATAGCGAGATGGTACAGAAAAAGAAGACAAGCACAATACAACCAGAGAAGAATAACTAGCCAAAATAGTAATATATCTTGGAACATGTCAGCCTTACCTTTCTAGCCATTGTAGTATACTGCACACTGATTTTATAGTGTATCTCACTAGTCATTCACTACACTGCCACCTGAATTTAATCACTGTTTTAAGTCTCTGCAGCCCAGACAGAAATAACAGTACCAAAAAACCCCCTCTGTTGGCATTCTGAGGCATTCTATTGCAGTGCAGTATGAACTAGGAGCCCAGTTCTCCTGACTTAAGGCTTCAGGCTACCTCCAAAGCTCACAACAGTCCTTCACAAGACCTGTTGTGAGCTTTTGGTTTACAAATGAGCTTTTCAGAAGATGCGTGGCAGATGTAAGCACCTCATCCTCACCCAAGTTTTTAAGCACAAGAAATAATAAACTTTCAGAAAAAAATAATTACTTGGAAGTGACCCTTTAACCTAGGTTGCTTTTCCTTAAAATGATCCATAAGCCCAACTTTCATTTATGAAATAAACTTACAAATCTTTCACCCTTTAACAACTTCTCACTGCTTTTGTCAAGACACTCCTCAATAAGGCACTTGCAAGTGAAAACAGAAACTGCCTTAGTTAAATAAGAATCTGCTGTTTCTCCAGGTGGTTTGTATTTGAATAGATACCTGTTCCTGTCAACAGTTTCTCAGTGGCAGATTCATAGTCATCCCAGCTGCCTGGTCTTCTAAATCTTGAAGAGAGAAAGGGTCATGTCTATCTCAAAAAGAGTTTGCAGCTCACTAAAGGCACACACGGGAAGTTCACACACCCTAGGAAGTCTTCATGGGATCTTCAGTCTGTCTTTTCAGGGAAGTTCCAGAGCTTGTGCACCAAACTCATCTACAACTTGTGGCTTTATTCATTACATTTGACAACACATCTAGTAAGACAACAACTTTAAAGCAAAGCTATCACAATAACCTTGTGCTGAAATATTTTCATAAACAAATCTTGCTAAATCTCTCTCCCTGGTACCTTGCCTTCCCTGTAAAAACACTATGCCTTAAAGAAAGGTGGGTGGAGGAGCGGGGAGGGAAAGAATTATGTAAACAAACTCCGCCACACCACCAACATTAAAATAATTTCACTTTTCTCCTCATTAGATCATTGTCCCAGCTGTCAGAAGCTATTACCTGCCCTCAACATTCCAGCAAAGCAGTGACATTTTTGCAAGAGTGCCCATTAACGATCACACTGGTATTTCCCATTCGAGACACTATCATCACTTATTTGCATCTGACTACCTAGAACATTTAATCAAACTCCCACTAGTAGCTAAAGACAGGGCAAGAAACTCATGGCAAGCTTCAGTGGGGAAATGAAACTGTTTTTAAAACACCACTTATTTCCTGGAAAGTCACTGTTGGTAAATTCAGCTTCATAGCATCTGCAGCAAAACATGTAGACATATGTGACTGGAGGAGCCAGCTCTGCATTTCCTAAACCACACATTCAATTTAGATTTAATAAGACAGTAATTGCACATTAAGTACTCATTGATTAGCTAAAATATATTTATTAAGAAATAACAGCTATGTAACACATCTCTGTTGGATAGTCACATATCTATTACAAAGCTGTTAAACAGCAACAACTGTTTATCTAAAAAATTAGCGCTCGGCTAACATAAAATACATATCTTGTTAAATCCAAGTGAAATACATGCTGGAGACAATTAAAGCTCCTGTCTTCTTGTCTCATTTTTTCTGAGTAATGCTGTTCTCCCTATGCCTGAAGACACAGCACCAAACCTTTGAATAGCGATCTTTTTCTTGAAAAGATTCAAGAACTTTTCAAGAAGAAACCTCAAGCCTTCAAAAAAATCCTTTTTAGAGCTTTATTTGCTTGTTGACAGCACATCACCCTTCACAGCTCTGCTGCTCCTGACTCTGGGGCACACAGGAGGACTCTTCATACCATACTCCATCCTTCAGTGCAGACAGGCTCCCAGGCAACTGGTTTCCACAGGCAGCAGAGCTGTGCTCCTGTTGCTGTTCTTGGGATTGCTTGATTTTATCACTTAACATAAGGATACTCTGAAACTCTAAGAAGGAGGCAGCAAGTGGAAAAGTGGCTGTGAAGGTGATAGCAGCTGAGTTGAGGCTCTTAGAATGGTAACTTCAGGTGAAAAAAGAATTTGTGTATTACACCCCTATTAATGCATCAATAAGGAATGTACATGCTCCTGCTGAACAAGTACACAACCACGAGATAAGCAGAAAAGGAGGTGACCTTCAGTGAAGAAAATTGCAGTCCCTAGGGATAAATTTTACAGAAATAAAAGTAACACTCTGGACATATCTGGCCTAGATCAAAGACAATAGGCTTCTGACAAAGTGTTGGCAGGAGTCTGGAAAAAGATGCCAAAAGGATGAGGCTGAAAAAATGGAGTGGATGTACCCTGGTGACAAGGTCTCTTACACCAATAGGAAATACTCAACCATCACACGTACAAAACGGAAACTTCACTCTGAACATTTTCTTTAAGTCCAGAGAATTGCTTTTTAGATACAAAAGACCTACTGGAATTAAATGAGGTACATTCTGTTCAGTGGGCACTCCCTGGAATCACATCTGAAGCACCTATGTAGGGCAGCGTAATGAAACTTTATTTCTGCTGCTCACAATTCATCCATTTTCTGGGTAAGTCCAAAACTCCTACAGATTCACTGGCCTCCTGCTGCAGCAATTAATTCACTTTTCCTACTAAGCCATTAATTAATTTTGAAAAGCCCTTGTTGTTGAGCAATGCGTATACATCATTAACATCACAGAACTCTTTTATTGCATTATTGTTTATTAAAACACAAACTCAGAAAAAGGAAATTGGAAAGAGTGAAGGTTATAAAGCAAAAAAACAGATACGGGACTGGAACATAGGCATACTCAGTCATGGAAATTCTGTTTGAAGCTTCACTGTCTGTTTTATTATGGATTCCATAGGCAGCTTCTAATTTAGTGCAGCTGTTAACACTCCTGCTACATCAAAAATTCCCTCTGCTGAACTTTTGTAGAGGTTTTTGTGTTAGACAAGCACCAGTCCTTTCCAATTTCACAGTTTCCTAATTATGGTATTGCAGTTCTCATTTGTCCTGTAAATCTGATCAGATTTTAAAAAAGAAGAAAAAACTAGTAATTTGCAACTGTTGGTAGTACTGTTTTATTAGATACTGCATTTACCCAGTGATACATAAAAGGTGTGCAATAGCTGCTCAGTAACCAGCCTGGCAAATTGTTTCTAGGTGTATTGCTTTGAAATGTGTATTATAGCACCTTCTGTGACAAACCATCGTGTAAAAGCTTTGATCTTCAATTGCTATTCAACGCATGAATACTCCTTTCTTTTAACCATGTACTTTAAGAAAATTAAGATAAACAAATACCTCAATTACCAACAAATGAATGGCAAAAACCTACAAGATGGATCAACCCAGTAATTGAACATTCAAAGCTTTAAATAGCAAACTAACTCTACATGACTAATAAAAGGCTGCCATTGATAAAACATCTCTGATCAAGATAGATTCGGGGTTTATTTAAATGTTTACAACAGCCACCTTTCCTTCCACTAACATCCACAGAAGTATTCCACTTCTCTTTAACATAACAAGTTGATTGTAGACAACACAATTTATACCCTTTTCCAGTGGTCCAGGGCCCCTCTGAAGCATTTGTTCCGCAAAGTGACATATTGTGACAAATCCAATGATAATGAGGAAATGAGGGAAATCTGACAGAAATACTTGACTCCTCGTTTACACTAATGAGAAAAAAACAGTAAGAGAGACACCTATCAAAAAATTGCAGTAAGCAATTTATTTGGCTGAAACACAAGCAGTGCTTTTTCTCTCCCTGCTCCCCTTTTTCTTACTTTCCTTAGAGCAGGCTTTTCATTTTTTTCTTCATTTTGCTTTATATTGTCAACCAAGAACAGAGTTCCCGAGGAGACAAACAGGGGGTAAAGAAGACAAATCTGTCTCCTTTGTGTGTGAGCTGTAGGCCAGAGTTATCAACTCCTCTGCTATTCAAGACAGATTTGCATATCCAAGGCCACCCGAGGCAGAGAAGGCATTTGGAGTGTGATTTTTTTTTTCTACAAGAACACATCAGGGAGCGAAGCAAAATAAGGAAACTCTGAAAAAGATCCAACTACCCAAAAAACACCCCTCCCCCCCAAAAAAAAAATGCACAAAAGTTTGTGGAGGGGAAAAAGCTCAGATGCAATAATTTCTTTCTTGAAAGACACTTTATATATAATGTAATTTGCAAATATCCTTATTAATGAAACATCACGGACAGCAGCTTGGCACAAGATCTTCAGATTGGCATCCATGCTGTTTCTGTCTGTATCTTAATACAACGCAACTCTGCACACAGGAATCAAAAGGATGATGGAGTAGCCAGCCCGCAAAACAGGGCAGGTTGCTTTCCCAGCAGTCTTGAACCTTAACTACAGTTTGGTGATAGAAAAAAAAAAAATCCAAAGATACAGATATAAAGCAACTATGGTGGTTACACTATGCATCGACTCTACCTTAATACACACTATTTGGAAATACCCAAGAAATGCCACTGGTAGGTGGTGAGATTCCAGTACCCTCACCCCTAATCACAATGCTTATTTCCCTATGGACATAATACTGGAATTAACAGATCACATAATGTCAACATAGTGATTACAGCCATTACTTTTAGAAATACTCTTAGAAGAACCACAATTAATAAAAACATATTTAAGTTAAAGTTAACCTTTTATTGAGAATATGTATGTGACATACACAATGCTATGGAGACAGTGTATTCATTCAGTAGTTTTATTGACTAACAAGAATCATCAGCTAATTAGTTGCTTCCTGCCATATAACCCATTTTCACACACACACTTGCTTTACTTTAATACACAGCTACTTTGGGTCTTGATTTTGCCATACTTCCTCACAAGAGCAATTTTTAATGCAAAAAGCTGTCACCTATAATGGCACAGGAGTATTCTAGCAGATCAAGGTGCTATTAAACCTGAATAAGGATAGCAGAATTTCATTCTACAATACAGAGCCCAAATACTATAAGGTCCTGATCCACATCCATATTGAGTAGCTCTTAAAACATTTTCTTGACTTCAACGGAAGACAATATGTACCATAATTGATTATTGATCTAATTAATATCATCAACGACCATCTTAGCTAGACCTGAAACACTACTCAACTGCCCAAAGACTAACAAAAATCTCTTATAACATACGATACCATAAGACGGCATACTACAAAACAGCACTTTGCAAAAAGTAATGCAAAGTCAAAATTTGTTTCAGCAACTAGAAATCAAAGTCCTGAGCCCAAAGCTTTTAATGAGTGATTGCTTTGGTTTAAAAAGAATGGTTGTAGATGTAACCAATTTTCCTCAACATTTATCTATAGCATCAGAAATTAAATATTTCATATAAACCATTAGTTCTGGTAGTACATTGTACATTAAAGAACCCATATTCCATATAATTTATTACTTTATTTATCCATATTTTTCAAAGAAAGTGGGAAATATCAATTTGCTAAAGTAGAAACTGAATTTAGTATCTTTACCTATGCTATTGATATTTCTCATGGATTTAGAAATCCAGCAGTTCAAGTGCAGGCTTCACAAGTGCTGACCACTTCCTGACATCTAAAACATGTATCCACTTGCACCACATTGGTGAGCACAGCTGCAAACACTGCTTGCATAATGAAACCACAGCCCTGGTCACCCTGGCAATGGCTTCCACCTGTGAGCTAAATGGTACTAGATAGGTACAAAATCAATTTCAAAAAACTGTTTCAAGTGAGTTGTTAATGCTTTTTGCCTGTAGCTACATCTGAAGGAGAATATTACACCTTCAAAACACAGCAAATTGGAAAAATCAGCTTCTAGACGCCCCATACACTTAGTTTCCTAATATAGACAAGGTCTTTAAAGAGTGTGCTAACATCTAGACAATAAGAACACTTATGCTTTTAGTTCTAAGTCTTTTGGTTCAACCCAATGAGCCAGTGTGCCTTGATTTTTTTTTTTAACTTCTAGAGGGTAGGCAAGACATTTTCCTTGTGCTTTCTCTGTACACAATTATTTTTCAGACGTAAGTAGACAGAAATAGAAATAACACGGAAAATCCAAAGCAATAATGCCCAGTTCTCTCCCCCTTCAGGAACTATCTTCAATTAAAAAGTATCACACTAAACAGTTTCTGCGATTGATACACTAGATTTTACTTTATTATGTCACTTACCATACATTGCTATCTCTCTGCAAACTACTGACAGAATATGAGCTTTATTTTAATACATAAACTTGGCACATAGGTGATTATGCCATTTTTCAGAGCTAGATTTTACCCTTAACAATAACTAAATAAACAGATTATAACTAAAGGCCTCAGTAAAACTGCAGCAAATTTGGTTTAAATTATCAAATATGAAACCAGAGGTTACTGTGGTGAAAAACTGGTTCTGTCAAAGAACAAGGCATGCACTACAATTCAAAAGCTAGAGCAGTAGAGTTACATCAGCCAATCCCCAAATCAGTTTGACTTAAAATAAATAAATAAATAGACAGCAAAAACCAACCCCCAAAATACATTTGTTTCTTTTTATCTGCATTTTAAATTTTGGGGTTTAGTAGAGTATTTGGCCACATTTCTCAAGTATTTCTCTATAATAGGAGTTCTGGAGGAGTGTATTAAAAATAATACCCACATAAAACCAAACAAAACCCCTAAGAGCCTGTCAAAATCACTGATCCACATGGGACAGAAGTTGAAGAAAAGAAAGCAAGGCACCGCCTAATACTCAGAAATCCATTGAAACAAAAGTCACAGGTATTCATGGCCTGGCACACAATTTCCATGCTTTCCTATACATAGAGGAATATTAGTACTCCCACAGATATTAATGTCAACATGAGAATTTTGCTGTGTGATTATTGGCTGGTAGCAAATAAAACAGCAGAACTATCTTCTCTGACCTTTCCATTGCCCATTGCCAAAAAGAGTTAAAGGCTGGCAGATGCAAGTATGCAGGAATATGAGAAACCACAGCAGAATAGAATGGAAACTTCGACCAGCTCAAGCTTTTCTTCTCCTATTTATACAACCCCACACTTCTTCTCATAATGGCATTTCTCATATGGTACATTAACTATAAATACAGTACTAAAATTAACCTGTTTTCTCTTAGAAGCTCCACAGAGTCAGTGTGTCTGAAGTGAGATTTCTCCCCAGGTGCACAGCCAGGATTTCCCTCATCTATTTGCTGTCCTCAGGATGGCAGTTGCTAGAAGTGCAGTACATGGCCTGTAGCTTCTATAACTAGTTGGAGGTCAAGGCAGAAACTAAACCTGACAAGGGCACTACTTTGCAATCCTACAATGCATTCAAGAGCAGCAAAACTAAAATTCACACAACTATCATAACTGTTTTTTTACATCTATGAAATTACTTCGAAGTGTCTTCTGAGTCATCTGGGAAAGGTCTGAGCTCTTTTCTTACTGCATCCTTTTCATAAATATTATGATTTCCTAGGTATTAAAAGACTCCTTTTAAATAGCAGTGAAAAAAAATTCATCAGTGAATCTTTGACAAGAATACTCAAGTCTCACATCAGGCTGTTCTGCAGGAAAAAGATAAGCAAAAAGCACATATACATGACACTTGCTCCACAAATATTTAGCATTTGTCTGGGATAAAGAATAGATCAGAATGCCAGATGGTAAAATTGTGCAAGTTTCACAAGCCATACCCTTGGAAGTACACTGTCACAAAGCAGAAAATATTTACAGGCAAATTGGCTTAGTTGCAAGTAACCCAGTTCTTGCTATAAATTAAAACAAACCAGAGTTTGTGGGTGTAATAATGAGATCTCACTGGTTTTGTTTCCATTTACTGTGGTTAAATTTCAGTACAGTTGATTCGTAGCCCAGACCTTTATCAGTCACCGTTTGCTTTCCAAGAAATCTGAGCTGGAGAAGCAGCTGCAGAATGTAGGTCCTAGAAGACTGTGTATTGGCAGTGCCTGCATTGGTTTGCTATGGGTGTCACTATTGTGGCTTTTCCAGCCAGTCTTTCAAGGAAGGCAACAATTACATCACCCTTCCCAGACACAGGCAACCTGCAGTGATCAAGGTGGTGCAGTGGTTTAGCAGTCACAGGAAACTATGCAAAACAATCAGCTATAAAATTTAACTCTTCTTTGAAAATACCTTGTTCAAGAATTGGTGAAGCGGTACTATTTTCACTTCTATGTGCTCCTTTGGTATATAAAAATGCAGGAACTTTATTACTGTTTAATACATTTTGAAAATATAATTAAAAGCATTATTTTTGAGCCAATGCAAATAAATGGTCTCCCTATTTCTTCCCACCCTCAATATATTTTTACAAGCATTTACTCAACAGCAGTGGAATGTAGAATTGAGAAAGCTTGAGGAGAATTTGAAGATATTTGTTAAATCAAAGTCATTCAGTTGTAATGTCATTTCAAATATTCAAAGACAGTAACATAGTAGCAGAAAATTAACTTTTTTAAAATTCATGTCCTTCCTAAGCTCAAATGGATTAGCAGCAGATTTGAGGTAATTAATTATAATTACAAGTTTCCTAGGGAAACATGGCATAATAGACTCATTAACTGAAATGTTACATTTGTTTTGTGTTTGATTCTCAGATTATTTTAACCCAGTGCAACATTTGTTAAAACTTTTTGGGCCAGACACCTTTACTTATGCTGAACAGTTGCTCCCTTCATGAGTAGCCCCAACTGACTTCAAAGAAAACCTACATGGGCCCTTAATTAGACATTTTCAGCCTATGAAGGTAAAACTCCTTCCTTCTCAGACAAATTCTGTGGTCTCTATTGAACGTGAGTCTGTGGGAGCTTTACTCTGCGAAGGCCCATTGAATCTGGCCTCACAGTTATTCCTGATAGTCTCTTCACTGCTGAACAAAGGAGACACCACCTAACCAAACACCTGACTAAAGAGCACATGCTATTTAAAAATGCACAGTTTTTAAGTAGTCTTAATAAAGGCCTCAATTACATTTTAAATTTTTCAACTATCTTCTGTTTGATGCTATTGCTAAGACAAGGAGTATTTTACTTCCTCATTTAATTATGGAGACATCATTAAACTCCTTATGCACCAAATAAGCAGAGAACTCACTGCAGTGCTGAATACACCTAATACATAGAGAACTCCACATAGCTATTAATAACACTCCTCATACAAACCACAGCACTCACAGTCTAGACAATGCCAGGAACACGAAAGCTGTCTCTTGGTGCACGCAAAAGATCCCCACGTTGATACCTTTCCATCATTGCGACCAGTTTGAAAATCAGAGGAAACTGATGATGTACTTGTCAAAAGAAAGTAGCTGCAAAGATGAGGAACTGGATGATTAAAAAAGGAATGACTATTTATTTTATGGTCTTATGTGCACTCAGGAAGTTCTGATGCACAGAAGAGAAATGGAATAACTGCTCATTTTGTCTCTATGCTTTAAGAACCATGCCCAGTAAGATTACAGATAGGAGAGTCATAAGTCCAGCAGGGATTTCTACCAATTAAGCTTCTACACTCGGAGGGTGGGGTAGAGGTGTTTTTTGAACCATGAGTTATTTTTGCACATATCATGGGCTGCAGTGCCTAGCCACAAAAGGGCTACATTAAGAGCAATTCTACAGGCTTTACTCAGAGCTACCACGCTTTCCTGAAAGTCCAAACCTCTAAGAAGATTTCAGTGGGAGAACTGAGAATGCTCAGTTCTATAATACTATCAAAAGGATGATAGGAGTGCTTTTACCTACCCAACCTTTACATTTTCACAATCAAGAAAAAAAGAAAAAAAAAATACAAGGTTTAATTAACAACAGATATAGCTAGATAATGCCAGATTTTGTTCCACTGCATACTTACTATTTTCTCCTATATGCCACCTAGCATCCCAAGAAGTTACAATTCACAGTCTGAAAGCTGGGCTTTCAGATTCACCGTTTTGTTGTTTTTTTTTTTTAAATCAAAGGCACTTTATATCTGTTCTATATGCAAATAATTGTAGTATTTTGGGTACCTCTATCACACAATTACTTCAGGAAACATCAGTTTGGGAAACAATGAAGTGAACTGATTTTGAGTCTGTATTTCACAGTACCATGAATACACCACTTCATAGATTGACAATTCAAAGTCACACACATGCATACAAGATTCAAAAAAGGTAGTTTTCATTTGATAGTTCTACGAGTCCACTAGACCACACCGAAGGTATCAATTTATGTGTCTGCACACAGTATGATATAAATTATACAAGTATCGCACCCATCTTGAATATTCCAGCTCATCTTCAGAGGACTAGGATCATGAAGCAATCCATGCATGACCTTACTTTTTTCCTCATACAGAGTGAAGACCTGCATTTGGCATAGCAACATTTTGGCTTAAGATCTAAGCATATTGTGAAGCTCAGATGCTTTAGCAAAAAGGCAAACTTCATGATAACACAAAAGCATGTGCTGACACGATTTTTTAGAATTGGGTGTTACAGGCAAGACTGACATACTATGTCAGCTTTTCAGCTTATCAAAATGGGAAAGACTAATGAAAGAAAACAGCAAAACTGCATGGCTGAAAAGCTACACAAGATGAGAATATACTCACTTTTTTTTTTTTAATCACAAAGTGCCATTTCAAAACACACAAAAGAATTTATGAATAAAACCTTGATTTTAACTCTTCATGTGCATTAATCCATTTCCCCTTCTCAGAAATGCATCCAAATTAGAAACAGGAAAAGAAAAAGACAATTAAAGAGAATGTGTCTAGATTTTCCATTTTTCACAAAAAAATTCTACTTTTATTTTACTGTTTTTTAACACTAACTGAAATCTTAAAAAGTAATTTAGTCTGTTGCTCAGCCTCAAAATAATTTTCTGGTAAAAATAAGGCAGGACCATTCATTTCCTATTTCCACTTATTTCACCTAGGCTATTGAAAGGTAGGTACACCTTATTTTGCTTTCTTAAGGCCAGAAGGGGAACATGCAAATCTGCTAGGATTCATGTTTGGCCTGCTGCCTGAAGAAAACAACCAACCAACCAATTTCAGTCAGTCTCAGCACAGAGGTGTTTTACTAGGTTGATACATAAAACTAGGCTTTCCTCCAGTTAAACAACAATAATTTGTTTTAGTTTGATAGGTCCTTCTAAATAATGGTGTCATCAGTAAACATCTGGCTTCTTCCTAGCAGATTAGGCCTCCAATGAGGAAAGTGTGTTTATAATTCTAATTTGAAACACAGCACATTAATATGCTGATTCTCATAATGTTTGCCTTAACCTGTTTGGAGAAATTATGACTACAAATATCTTGTACACAACACCTCTACACTACCAGCTTGTACAAACAACACAAGAGCCGATGCAGTCTCATACAGATGATTAGAACCACTTCAGAGGCAATCATGATTAGCACTTTGGCTTGAAGCCATATTTTACACATAAACAAAGCATCTGTTTCTGAGTTCCTGTCCCAAGCTAATAGACCCACCTCCTCTATTACTAATAAGCCCATTCAAGAGAGCCAGATGGCCCATCTGAAACAGCCCTGGCTTTTTCCTGAGCTAGGCAAACCAGAGCCATGGAACCAGAGTTGGCTACAAATCATATTTCCTTGGGCTCTAGGAGCCAGTAAAACAACACGTAAACTGGCTCCACAAAAGAAGAATACAAATGTTGGTACCATCCATTATTTAGAATTGGTGTAAGGCCAACATCTGCCCCTCCAGATGATCCTTTCATGTAGGTACAATGAAGGAAGATGAAAAGTACAGTACACTTCTGCAGGAGTTGGTGCATTGCAATGCAGGCTGTCACCATTTCTTGTGGGATTTTTTTGCAGACTTTGCAAATCCCTGCCTGCAGCCAAGCAGTATTGCTCAGCTGTCCTTGCTGTACCTTGTATGTACTTGACAATTGGGTGGTTTTACATATTTAATAAAAGTGTCATATTTAATTAGTAGAACTGGGCTTTAAAAAGGATATTGTACTCCTCAGCAGCAACTGGAAGTGCTGAAAGCCAAACATAGCAGCACTTGGCTGGTTTAGGTCTAAGCTCTCTTTCCTTTTCTCTGACCCAAGTTCTCACTTAACCAGTTCAGTTTCTGAGTAGATTAGAGTCAAAATACTTCACAAGCAAAGGAGTTAATGCTACAGCAAACCCCACAATTGACCTGGTCCAGGAAGACCATTAGAAATATCTTCATACATTATTTAGAAGCAAACAGACAGGTGGCAGTCAGTGACGGGGAGAAATGGTCATTTGCCCCAGGAAACTACACATATAAAAATAACTTATTTTCCCCCTTCCACTATGATGCATGGGATACACTATGCTGACGACTGAATTTCAGCAATGTATGTCTGCCTGAACTATTAAAGACAACACAGTACACTGGGAGCAAATGAACTTGACTCTAAGAGCAACAGCAGGTCACATCACTCCTGCAGAAATAAGGAAGTTTTGCTGAAATAAAGTCCTTTCAGAATAGCACGGCCACAGTGAGCATGCTTCTTCTGTGCTACTATCCCGAAGCTACAGACAAAAAATCCTTTACTTCTGTCTCATGGGGATAGCAGCAGATTTGCAAAGATATAAAACTCCCCAAACACAGCTATCTTCCCCCTACCTTGCCATCAGAGACAGAAAAGTGAATCACTGTATGATAGGAAAAAACCCTCATGGAAATGTGCTGAAACAATCAAGGCCTGTCACTCCTCTTCATTAAAAGCAGGTTCCACAGTCGTTATTGAAGCTCTCCAGGATCTCGTGGGATAAAAGCCAGAATAGAATGTGTAATGCATTGTTCTTCCTATGTTTTCCCCATACTGCCAGTTTTGTGAGCTATGCACACAGGGCATTCCGTGATTTTAAAGGAAAGCCCTGAAGAACAGTCACATTTCACAAGCCCAGATCAAGTGTGATCCTGAACCTGTGTCACTGTCCACACTAGTGGCTGAGATCTTAGTAAGACTTCTCTTTGGAGCATAAAGGATTTAGTGACAGGTACATAACCAATATCTTCCTGCTACTGCAAGGATTTCAGCTCCTTTTCCTTAAAGGGATTATTTCAGTGCAGGTAAGCAGGAGTATAAGACTTGAATAAACATTTCTTTCCGCATTCCTATAAATGTAAGAATGCACTACCATATACATATGGAAAGAATGACACACATGGTCT